>NC_053460.1:17361101-17712059 GCF_015227805.2 Hirundo rustica
AATACAAGCACATTTTGGCACAGGCATGTTAAAAGCTTGACTTTCAGTAACACATTAACAGCAGCATTGTAATCCCACTAATAAAATCAGTCCATCCATAGGTGTAGCAACAAAAGGAGATATTTGAATAAGAAATTGCTCTTGTTTTTCCAAGCATTTGCAAAGACTTTTTCCTTTAACAAATGCTAAAGAAAGAAATCTGAATACCATATTCCAGAAAATATGAATATTGCGACTGTCTCTGAATGGAACAGATCCAGTGAGTGTTTTATTTCTTTATAGTCTTGTCCAATTCCCAAAAAGTGGTTTCTCAACCCTTCAATAGCAAAAGCTGATTTTTTTTTTTAAATATTAAATAAAAATATTTAAGAACTATTACAGGAGGACTAATTAAAACTAAAAAATATAAAAATTTAAAAAGATATTTAAACTCTCTACATATTTTACCTGGAAAAGAAAGAACAGAATAAGAATTATCTCTGTGAATTTAAATTGGAAATTAAATGTTTCATCTCCCAAATACACATGGAAACACAAAGAACAGAATTGGAAATGAAACCACTAATGAAAATTTCTCTGAAAATTTGGATACAAATTTATGTCCTTCCAATATCCCTATGACTTTAATAGATTGTAATATTGTCATTTTTGACTTGAAAATTATTGACAAATCTGTTTATTTAATCCAAATTTTAACTAAATCTCTGACAGTAGGGAATGTAAAGAGAAATACCATTTCTAATTCCTAACTAATTTCTAATTACTCACTGAAATCACCCACCCCATCCCAGGCCCAGGCTGTGGTGTGATCCCATTCCTGTTCCAGCCACTGGGGATCTTGTGAAGACAATCCATCACTGTATTAATCAAAACCCCCCTTATATTTATTTCTATTCTTCTGCTGCTTTTCATAACCCTTTTCCTTTAAAGTCCCCTAAAATTCAGGGAATCTACTTAAATTCCCTTTTTCCTTCAGAACACGATTTAGGAAGAACACTACATTTGGTATTTCTGAATTCTCAATGTGTAATGGAAAGAATTTTAAAATTCCACTGAAAAGACTCCAAAAATACATCTACACATATTTTCATTTTGCATATCAATCCATAACGTCATTCTGACCATAATTTGAATTTCTTTTTCCTGCCTCTTTTTCAAGCTATAGAAATAAAACAGAAGCTTTGCTTTTCAAGCACAACTGAGCCAATTAAGAGATCCAAATTACTGGATAATTGATCGCGTTTTGACCTTTGAGAACTAATTTAGGGAGTAAAATGGCAGATCATTAACAGCTCAAGAAAATAAATTCTGTCTGAAAGTCATATTAATCCTTTGAGAAAAATAAGTATTAAAATGCCCATGCAGTTTATTTAACACTTTTGTACACTTTTCATTTTTGTACATTTAAAAAAAAATCTAAATTCTATTCTTTTTAATTTATACATATTTAAATCTTAGGTTTATTCTCTATGGTGCTCAGAGGTATTCATCATAACAAAGAAAATTTAATAGACTTACAGGATGGTTTGGGTTGGGAGGGACCTCAAAGCCCATCCCGTGCCACCCCAGCCATGGCAGGGACACCTTCCACTGTCCCAGGCTGCTCCAAGCCCCAGTGTCCAACCTGGCCTTGGGCACTGCCAGGGATCCAGGGGCAGCCACAGCTGCTCTGGGCACCCTGTGCCAGGGCCTCAGCACCCTGCCAGGGAACAATTCCTGCCCAAGATCCCACCCAGCCCTGCCTCTGGCACTGGCAGCCATTCCCTGTGTGCTGTCCCTCCAGCCCTTGGCAATTGTCTCTCTCCATCTTTCCTGCAGCTCCTTCAGGCCCTGCAAGGCCGCACTGGGCTCACCCCAAAGCTTCTCCTGTGCAGGTGAGCAATGGCAGCTGTGCCAGCCTTTCCTCCCAGCAGAGCTGCTCCAGCCCTCTGCTCATGCTGGTGATATTTTTGCTGAAGCAATTTCTGCCCCAGCCCTTTGGGTGCCACACGTGCCACTTTCCTAGCAGGCATCATTTCCGTCCTGGCTGCTGTGTGCGCAGCCTGTGTGACCTCGGTGCTCACACTCAGAATTCCCGTGGTCACTTTGCATCGTGGAATTCACTCCGTTCCTCGTCCGACCCCTTGGGCTCATCCCCGCAGCTCCCAGTGCCTCTGCAGGGCAGCTACAGCAAACCAAACTGTTGACTTCCCCTCCGGATTATCCTGGTTTGTCTGAGGGGATCTTCATGGCAACAGCATTTCTCTTCAGCTGTGAGAAAAACATTGGTTTTTTCTCTCCTGAACACTGGGCTCAGAAGGGTACAAGAGCAGCAGAAACTAATCGCTGTGGTTGTACATGCAGAGTACAGTGAGTCCCCTCATTTTTTTTTTTTATCTTGAAGGTAGCTTAATAGTTTGAGAACAGAGTCTTATTAATGTAAATGAAGCTCTAATAGCATATTGCATGAAATTCTTTTTATTAAGCATTTCTTTGGAAAACAGCCTACAAACTGGATTAATCCCCTGCACTGTATTTCCTGTAAGCACCTAAGCAAAGTGACTTTTAAAACAGATAGCTGAGTAAACTTTAAAGTAGCCAATAAAGATACTTCTGCTGGGAAAAAAAAAAAAAAAAAAAAAAAAAAAAAAAAAAAGTGCTTCATATGTAGTTAATTTCACACTTATTTGCACTGGAAAATTAAATTTTTACTTATCAACATGCCACAGAAATACTGGGGGAAACAGCTCTGATGTTCTACACAGCACTTTTTGCTTTAGGCAAACTATAATACAATTAACTGACAATTAGGAAGCTGACATTATAATCCTGGTAATATTGTCTAATTCTCTAGTGGCACTGTCCACACAGCCAGTCCATTTCATCAAGAAGAACAAAAAGATTGGTTTGCAATGCCTAAGAACGCACATAAATTCCTGGATTATTTTCTAAAATAGTGTCAAGGAACACTAATCATTTGTGTGCTTTAGGAAATGATGCCTTAGGCCTGTCATTCCTGGGCATTACACATTCTCTTTAAGTATAAGGACAAAGAAAATAAGATCGAGAATCTGTGACTGGCACTAACACTTTACACTGGCTCATTATCTACTTAAAATGAGAAGGAAAAGTGAAAGTATTTCCTGGGCAAAACCAAAGAAAAATTAATTGTCTGTCATTTAAAACAAAATGGCGTGGACTATTTCTAGACAAAGTTTAGCAAGCTAGCTTTGTCAGGCTGAAAATCTGCTTTATTTTCAAATAGATTCCAAATCAAGAGGAATTCATCATTTCTTTTAGATTTCGAATGTGTTTCAAGTTGCAAATACTACTGAGACTTGTTTTTCTGTTTCTTGTCCTGAGGTTTTTCTCATATAACAAGTGTATTACCCAATATATTTTAAATTAACTCCCCCTGACAGAAATCGAGGTTTATCATGTAGATCAATTAAGACTTAAGCACAGTGGACAATGATGCAAGATTGATCAGTTTTCAACAGTCCACCAGTAATTTCTTATGTAATTTTCTTCTTAAATATTGAATCAAGCATCAACAATAAATCCTGTTACAAGTTTCCTTCAGTGGGTTAAAGAGGTCATCCATCTGAGCCCCTAAAATACAACAGTTACATCAAATTCCTGGGAAAGTATCAGAAGTACAGATCAATTCTGTCCTACAAAGCTGTGCATTGCTTTGGTCAATCCCAAGGGGATGAGCACAAGACCTGTGCGGGGCCAGGGGCTCTCCATGATCTCTGCATCCCTTCCAACCCAGGATATTCCACATTCTGTGATTTATCCCCAAGCAGAAAGTAACACCAAGTCCATAAATCATTCAGTGATCTGCTTCCACTGCACCCCTGGCACAGAGCTGAACTTTCAGGCCCGTTAAATCAGGAACAAGCCAATCCCTCTGGGAAAGGATTCCATTCTCCTCGCTGCTCTCCTTGTCCCTGTGAGTTTCTGCCGTGGTGAGCAGTCCTGAACAGACACTTGCAGCTCCAGGTTCCAAGATGAAATGGTGAGACTTTGTTTTCTCAGCAAAGATTCATTTTTCACATTTGCAGCAGGCCTTCCCTGAGTACCCTTGTGGGTTACAGACACTGCCTTCTTGGAAACGATCCTGCATTCACTTAATCCCAAAACACTTGTGAGAAAATGGATCTTTGTTTCTGATGATTTACCAGCCTGAGTCTGCTGCTCATTAAAGTTTTAGGAAAACAAGTTAAAGACATTTTTCTCCTATATCCTCTGCTTTCAATGAGGAACTATTGAAAAGTAAAAGTCAAAAGATTTGTCAAAAGTTCTGCAACATCTTATGAACAGTGTGCAGTACTCCCTGTGAACAGGCAATATAAATATTGGCTGACTCACGCTCCCTACTGCTTATCTGCAAGTAAAAAGCTTATCCTGTATATAAGTAAACACTCTCTTACTGTCTTCCACTGATGCCAAATGATAAAACAGAAACCCAGTCTGGAAGAGCCCTCTCAATTTTAAAAGGCTTAGAAGAACTGAAAAATCCAGATGCAAGATGCCCAAGGCAAAGGGGTGCAGTTACCCAGCTTGTTCCCTCACTGAAAAACACTCAGAAAAGTGTCATAATGGATTGCTTGAGGGATATATTCTATATATTTCCAGTGGCCTTATTGTTCCCATGCAGTAAACACAGAAGAATTATAAAAGCTTATCAATTACGAGTAACCATCATGCACATTGTAACCACTTTGTCGCTCAATTTTGCAGTGGTATTTACTTTATTTAAATCCATTTTGCTTTTGTTTCCAGAGTTGCTAGTTGGAGTTAAATGTGTTGTGCTTGATTTTGAATTGTTTTACATTGTTTTACATTGAAACAATTCAGAAATTTCTATTAAAGAAGAATCATTAATTCAAGTATAACTAAATTAGGACTGGATGGTGATTTCAAGTTTAAGTGAAAGTGCTGCAAGTGAGGCCTAATAGTTTATGACCACAAATACTGGGAGATCTGTAGGTGGAAGACAGTTTAAATAGAAATAATTATTAATATTTACAATGCAAACCAATAGAGCCATGATTGTCATATTTGCAATCATCCTTACAAAGTTGGCTGTCGTGAATGTAAACACCCATGTCTTACAAGACTTAATTTCTCTTCTCAAAATGTCAGATGCTACTTTTCTTTTGATATATTTATTTTTCTTTGAGAGCTCATGCTTTTTCTTTTTTTTTTACTGGGAAAAATTATTCTCATTCATAATTTCATTAGAACACCATGGAGCCAGAGATTCATTTATCTGTCTCTATCAATCTAATGTTTTTAATGTTTTGTTCAGCATGGTTAGCCTTTATTTAATTTGCATAAGGGTTGGTTTTTTGCATTTTCCCTAATCTCATTTTTACTCTTTCCCTGCTTCTCTGTCTTTTGGTAGGGATAAATCATCAATACTGGATAAATCACCAATTCTACTCAAATAAAACAGTCTTGATGTTGATGTTAAACATTGAATATCTTCTCTCATACTCTTCGTGCACAACTGCTCTCACCTTGCTTCTCTGTTGGAAGGTATCATATACAAACCTGGTTCTAAAAGCACAGCCTTTACTGACACTGTCAAAACACTCCTTCCACATCACAGCCTCTCCTGACTGCCATGCCCACATCTGTCAACAAATCCCCTCGCTCCAAGTGCTCTCTAGGAGAACTCCGAGATATCTAACAATCTATTCCTAAAAATCAGTTCAGATGGAAATTTATCAGAAGAGAATGGCTCACTCTACCTTTGTCCAGGAAGAATTTCAGCATTCAATTAAAGGAAAATTCTATTATCTGTCTGGTTTTTTTCTCTCTTCTCAGTAGATATGGACAAGGAAGATAAGTGAGGGTAGGAGGGAGATGGGGAAGAAAGCCACAAAGGTTATGAATAAGGAATACTTTGTGGTCTTCTCTCTTTTCCTCCTCCCCTCTTCTACTATTCCAAGTTCACCTGGGGAAAGGAAACAGACAAGGGAGAAGAGTAACCACAATGCAAGTATGTTAAAGTGACATGTATTATTCTACACCTGGCTGGAGAAGGTGAAGTTTAAAGGGGTTTAGAGGAAGAAAGCTCAAAAGTAACATTAAGAAAATTGATTAGAAATTCTCCTTTTATTGGAAAATATCCTTACCTCCAGAGTCAGAAGAGAATTACACAGAGTGCCAGGCTGGGTGAGGCTGGAGAGACCCCCAGGGGCTGCTCTGGTGCCCCCTCCGTGCCCCAGCAGGGGCGTCCCAGAGCACAGGGCACAGCAGTGTGTGCAGAGGGCTCTGCAATATCCCCAGGGAGAGAGGAGCCTGCACAGCCTCTGGGCACCATCTGCTCAGGGCTGGGCACTGCCAGGGCAGCAGTTGTGCCTCCTGTGCAGGGGCAGTTCCTGGGCTCAGCCCCTGCCATTGCTGGGCCTGGAGCAGAACTTTTACCTCTTCAAAGCTGCTTTTCCAGCTCTCCAGCGCACTGTCCTTCAGTGCTCTCACAGTGCTTCTTTCCTTCTTTCAGTTTTTAAGTGTGTAATTCTTGACTGCAGACCTGTAGCTAATTAACTAAGGACTAATAAGAGCACAATAGGAATAGAGTGCTAAATGACTTTGTTCAAACATACTCATATGGTCCAACAGACATTTTGAACACACTTTCTCTCCACAAGTTAAACTAAAGAAGACCTCTGCTCTCTGTCTCCCTGTCTCTGTGTACACAGACTGCTGAGACAGACAGGAAAATTGAACAAAATATCAGTTCAGCTCTAACATAAATGACAAAGTCAAATAACGATATTCTAAATATTTTTCACTGTATTAGGCAGTCTGAGATTTCATAAAGGATCCAAAGACCACAGAATTCTGCTGCTTTTTCTTTGCAAGACCATCATCTTTTATAATTCTTTTTTCTTCTATACATGTTTCACCTTTCATGAATTATGTGCATTATTACAGTATCTGCAGGTCCTGCTTGTGATCAGCTCTTCATACTACCAGACCTTGAACTTCACAGTTCTGAACTTCTAGGTCTCCAGGTGCTTTTAAAAAAAAATTGTCTAGTCCCATTTAGATTAAAATCAATTACTGGCAAATTCACAGCAATAAAAGAAAATTCTAGCAAACTAGAAGCCCTGTCATTTTACTGATTCTTAATCTCAGCTGAACTATTTTTTTTTTTTAATTTATTTCATTTATTCTATGAAAATAGTAGCCAATTCCAGAGTGGCAAAATAGGCATGTCCATGGGCAGATCTGTGGCAGTAATTTAATGAAGGCTATAAAATCATACCAAACTCTGGTGCAGTGTCCATTAAGAGCAGAGGATAACTTTGTTAGAACCTCAGCCCAACAATGCTTATGAGATCACACTAAGCACTTTAAGGAGCTTAACCATTGTTCACAGAGTAGACCAGGCCAGCAGGGATTTCAATGTGCAATTCGAGTGTGGTTAGATACTGCCTCTGAGGTTCAGATATCCCTCTAATGAATTCCATTTATTTTCACTAAGAAATATCCTGCCGTGGCTCAAAAAACCATCTTGCTCACAATTATATCTGAAAGTCAAGAAAGCTTCACATCATTTCAAAACCTGAAGTGTGTGCTGTATATAAACAGTACTAACAGTAACAAAGACATGTTGGGAATTAGGACTACAGTGTCAGGGAATTCAAATTCAGGAAAGTAATGTCTGTGAAAAAGTAGAAATCCTTTGGATCCTCTACTCTAACAAATACAGCTCTCATTAGAACACTACAGAAATTATGTACTTTAGAATACTTGGGATCTCTAATGGCCTGTGCTGACAAGGGCACAAACCTCCTACCATTTTTTTACATTGCATCTTTAAGCACTTCATTCTTATTACTTAATTTATTAACTGTACAGCAGCAGCTAAAACTCCTGATTAAGGATCAAGAACAAGGGTGAAAATACATGAATTGCACATCACTGTACTCCTGCTTTGCCTTTTGTGCTAAAATGTACTCTGCATATCTTCACGTGCACATAAGAAACATCAAGCTTTGCTTCTAACAAGTACTTTTTAAATGTATTTTACCCCTTTTTTCTTAAAACTTAAACAGAAAGCATCAAAAAACTCCTCATGCAGTCAGGAGGCGGGATCTAAAAGGCTAATGTTGACAACTTTCTGCCCTGACAAGAAACATTTCCATTCACCTTCTTCATAGAATCTAAAATATACTCAATAGGGCAAGAGTGAAAACATTCTCTGTTACCTTGTATTTACCAGCCATTCCCAGTTTGTCTTCTGGAGCCAGCTGCCCTTAACTATAAAAGTACCAGCTCTTCTACCCTTCTATAACTGCAACCAAAGTCTCATATTTCTTAGGGGATAAAGGTCTTTCCTGGCATTCTGGAAAGTAATACCTAGATTTTGGATCCAGGGGATATGGGGGATAAACCCTGATCTGCTCCAGTCTGTCAAAGCTGAGATGTTTCAAAATATAATATGAGCTTTAGCGTAAAAAGAACCCACAGCAGTGCCAGGATGTCTCCACAATTAGACTTTACAGGAGTTTAGGATTCCAGCTTTCACAGCCTAAATTCAATGAGGTACCACTTTGCAGGAATAAATCCTTTTATTGACAGGAGATGATTGTGTATTATTAAAATGTAAAAGGGCATGCTATGCTGAGTTATAAAACTCTTCATGGGATTCTGAAAAGTTTTGAAGACTCTGCCTTGTGATATATGGGGTAATATACTTCATGGGTTACCTAAGATATACCCCCAACCTAGGATCAAGACTGAGCAATATCTGACAGAATGCTGTTATACAAAGTCCTAAGCACAACAAAGCTGATTAGGTTCTAATTGACTGTTATCTCTCCCATAGACAGATATATATATAGATTTTATATGCCAATGCTTACATTAAGTCAAAAGAGATGAAATGATGCTGTTTAGTTATAATTAAAAAAAAAAAACTACAACAACAACAACAACAACAAAAAACAAACCAGCAAAGATTATTTCAGATCTTTTATTGCCAAGTGTTTGGATCTCAGTTGCTCTCAACAATTCAAAGAGCACTCATAGCTTGAACTGTTTTTATGTTTGATTACAGGTAAGATGAAGGCAGCATTCTACTTTGTGTTCCTTATTAATGTCTACAAAGCACTAAGTGTAGCATCATTCCTTGATATCTACTGAAATGCTAAAGACAACTCAAAAATTTAATTTACCCCTTCCTAAGTTTCCCATTAAAAGCACATGGTACACATTGATTGCTTCCTACCATTCAAATGGCCACGGGTGGAGCTATATTTTTTTAAACATAAAATTCTCAGATGACTCTAGAATTCTGTTTAGAGCATCACGAGAGCCCCAGTTACTGAAGTTAATGAGTTACTGCTCAGCAGCTGAGGTCATGTGAAACATGTGGCCCTGTGTGCAAACCACACCATGAACGAGGCGAGTTAGTTGGAGCTGCTGTGAAAACCAAGTGCATGCTCAGTGGGAAAAAAAAAAAAAAACCACTATCACCTAAAGCAGTTTTAGGTGTTATCTTTTCCTTGGAGGTGTGTTCTGTGAAATTATTAAGATATTGTATTTTGTAAAGCATTCAAAGAGACATCAACACAATCATTTATCACTGTACTCAACCTCAGTCCATTTCAGATAAGAGATGACACATTAACAGACAGGAATGAAACTGGATGTACACTTTTTTATGATGTTTAACTACATGACTGTGCTTCTGCCCTCTCCAGACCTGGAACATCACCCCAGTTCCTTCATAGTCATTACCCAAAATGACTGAGCAAGACAAAGACTTTTCTGCTTAACCCATATTCTGAGACTAGAGCCTGACAGTAGGAAAAATTCCGTAAATAATATTTCCATTTAACATTTTTATTGTAAAAAGAACATTACAGCTTTTGTAGAATTACATAATCTATGGTCAGGGCTTCAGAACTCTCAGGCTTTCCTGAAAGACACGTTTTATGCTGGTTCTCATACTGAGGCAGACTTTAAAACAGAAAATTTATTTGTTTGTGCAAATGATTCCCCACTGCAACTATAAGAAGTTTGTATCTATGGATATAAAATTTTGCAACCAAACTCAAGTGTTCTAATAAAAATACTAAAAACTTTTTAAAAAAATACTCCTCTACAAAAGTAAAGCTATCTTGTAAAAAGCTAAGAACTGCCCTACATAAAGTCTCCTACCTGCCCTTTTAGGCGGTAGAATTCACAAATGTATTTAGACTTTATCAAAAAAAATGCAAATACCACCACCATGCAAATGTAATTTGAGGTTTTAAAATGACACAAGTTCCAATACCTAAGTAGATTGTCATATTTTGAGACAGGACAAATGTCTTCCAGTAGAAAGGTAATATCTCAGATTTATAGAAAACAAAATAAATAACTACTAAATTAACTGTAGTGACATTTTCAATTAAACCACAATACTAATGAAGGATGTGAGGGGAAAAAAAAATACAAAAAACCCCAGTCCTATTTTGCGCAGAGTAGAAACTGAAATAAACTAGAGTTAAAATGAAAGATGATTTTTACTTGAATTAATAAAAGGAAAAATGCCTCTCAACAAAGAAGTTGTGCCTTCATAAACTCCTACATATCAGCACACTTAAATTTTATTTGATCCCTAAATCTACGTACTTCCAGAAATGTTTTCTGCAGTTTGGTTATATTGCAAAGTAAGATTATATTGCTATGGAGTTCATTTTCTCACTATATAATGCCAAACCGAGTTGCAGTGTATGACAGATTTATGTCTTTATGCTTGGGAAAAGCAGGAAATAGGAGGCATTTCAATCCACACTGCATGGCAAGACCTCAGAAATAGTTTGAGAAACTCGATGTGTTACAGCGTAGAGGAGGGTTCAACTTCTCCTAAGCCTTGTGTAACCACCACACGCATATTTCCAGCAGCAGGGTTTAAAACATAATTTTTAAACCTGAGGTGTCTGAGGTGATTTCTCCTGAAAAGCAAATACCTGCTATGCAAGGCCTAACTGCAGCTCACGGGTAAATTAAAACAAAACGGGGACACGGTTACTGTGAAGACACTTGAGATGACATGAGTTGATAGGTTGTCACTGTGAAAAAGCTGAATTTACAATGAATTATCACATATTTCGGTGTTTTTAGCCATGACTACCACACAAACATTGGGAATTATAAAGAAATGAGGTTTTTAACAACCAAGTAGTGCATTGCTATTATTTTGTGTGGTCCTGCAGCTGCACATGTGAAAATCAATGACATTACAGGTGTTGGGTGATGTCCGTGATACAAACTGGCAGGCTCTGTTCAGCTCATAAAGAAAAGATATTGGCATCATAGAAGGAATTATCCTGACTAACACTGGGACAGCCTTGTGGGCAATCTCAGCAGAAACCTGAATGCCGCTAAAGAAAATTATTCTTGAAGTGTTCTCCCTGCTCCTGGAGCTCTGGCAGCCTTGGGGCAGCGCCCATTCCCTGGGGAGCCTGGGCAGTGCCAGCACCCTCTGGGGGAAGCAAAACCTTTCCCTGATCTCCAACCTGACCCTGCTCTGCCCAGCTCCAGCCCTTCCCTGGGTGCTGTTCCTGGCCCAGAGCTGCCTGTTGGGAATTGCTGTAGCCCCTGCTGAGCTCTGCCCTCAGTCTCCATCCCTGCCTACAGTCAGCAGCCACATGGTGAAAGCCATGACCAAAATGAAGCTCAGATTTGGCAGGGAAATCACCTCAACATAAAGACTAAAGCAAGGATTAATGGTATCACAGAGACTTCATTGTATGGATGAGCATCATGCAAAGAAATGAAAGACCACAGATTTCTTCTTTTCCAGGATTCTCCTAGACATTAAAATAGACCTTAAAAAGAATTTATGTATCTATATGCTCTGAATATTTACATTTAAAAAGAAAATAACCTTGAAACCTTAAGTCTTACAGAGTAGTTAATTTCTGGCATGATGTGTCCAGCAGCATCTGAAGTCTCCTCTGCTAGTCATTACAGTCCTGTGATGGGAGCACACACATTCCCCCTCTGTTCTTCAAACAAAACACTTCAGGCGGTTCACTGCCAACACTAGCAAAGGCCAGGCTGCTCTGTTTTGTACAGCAAAAGCACAGCTACACTGAGGTTATAGCTGATTTAAGGAAATTTGACAATTTTCCAATAAATATACGCAGCAGCATCAGGTCAAGTGTCATTCTTCAAGCTGGTGTAATTCACCTGTTCATCTGCAATTCTGAACTGCATCTTTTGACTCCATTTCCACTATGCTCTGTTTCCATGCACTGTCATCAAAGTACCAAAACAGGAGATATATAAATATATAAATAAGTCTTACTATAAAATATTTCTTATCACGTTCACACAGTTCACTTGTTTCTTAGTGCCTTGCTTTTCTTTTAATTTCTCCTGTGGTGTTGTTTTTTTTTGTTTTTTTGGGTTTTTTTCCTCCTCCTTTTAACGTTTTCAAATAAATTAAAAGAAAATAACAATCCCAAAAAGCTCACGCCAGTTGGCAGGGAAATTAAAAATCACAGATTCAAAAGTACTTTCCTAGTTCATGAAAACATCTCTAATGAGACAGATGAAAATATGAATTGCTCCTAATGAGCTCAAAATTGCACATATTTCCTTTAGTTTAATTTTGTAAGCCTTCACAGATATTTTGTGTTATGCTTTATTATAAAACAAGAAGTGGCCACAAGGCTGTGATAACTAATTTGTGAGATTAAAGTACTCAACTTGAATGGTTTCATTAACTTCCAAGCCATGAGTCAGAGTTAGCATAAAATACAATTCCTTTGCTATTCATAGAGGGTCTTACTCTCCAGTGACTTTCAACATTTTGGAGTCATTAGCACCTGAGAAGAATAACACTGTTATTCCTGACTTGTCAGTGCTGTACTCACTGGCACAGCCATGAAAGGATAATTTACAGCCAAGCTGTGACAAATAATGCCCTGACAAGGGTTGGGTCTGCCCTGTGGGGCTCAGCTGCAGCAGAGCAGCACCAGCACAGCCCCAGTGGCAATCTGTGGGAACTGAAAAAGCAGAGGAAAAATTCTCACAGCGTTGCAATAAGCTTACATAGATAGAAGTTTGAAACAGAGCTGAATTTTAGGCCTTGAAATATTTGGAGCATAGAAAGTCTCTGAGCTGCAAAAAATAGAGAACAAGCAACTACTATATGTGCTAGGTGTACGTGCAGTGTTTAGTGATTGGCTTAAGTAGAGGCTTGTAAGATTTTAGCATCGGCCTATCGGCTAAAAAACTCTTAAAAGGCCTTGTAACAAAGAGAACTTTGGCTTCCGTTGTTGTGGTGTGAGTTTCACCATCTTTTATGTCTCTGCCTTCACTGACACTGATAATGAAATAAAAAACTTGTGAAATGCCCCTCATTCACCCTGTCCTGCTATTGGTGATCAGATCCAGCAGCAATCCACCCTGCAGTGCCCACTCAGGTTTTCCAAACAGATTTGGAATGGGATGAAGCAAAGCCAGTGCAAATGCTTCAGACAGCTTTTCTGAAGAGAGTTTGGGATGGCCAGGAATGCGCAAGGATTACAGAATTTTATACAAATTTATAGAAAATGACTGAGTACATCGGAAGTCGATGTCATTACACTGCAGACAGAAAATGCAAATCTGAGATTTGCAAAAGTTCCATATAGATTCCTATTTTCAGATGTGACTGACTCATGTAATGGAGGTAGGAGAGGGGAGGAAAAGATGATAACAAGAAAAAAAAGGGAAAGAGATAAGGAAACTACTACCTCATGCAGACAATGGCCAGTCATGAGACCCTGCAACATTCTCAGATTGGAGTTCTGAGGTTTCTGTATGAACGTTAACACAAGCCAGTGACATTTATATGAGCTTTTGCTTCAGAAGTGTGTGAAATATGATCCATCTACTACTCCAAAGTACAGAGTAGTTCCAGTGCTCAAGAAAATAAAACATATGTGCAACTTGCAGGCAGACTATGCTTTTTCTCCTGTGGGAAACAGAAATTGTGTCTTTAGTAAAAACTCAGCTTATCTTTGAGTAAAATATTTTAGCATCCAAATCCATTTAGTCTTCACACTGTCATTTGCTGTTAAACCACAGATTTTAAAGGATGACTGCTCTACCACATACCTCAACCTTAACACTTTGGTGAAAAACCTCATTTTCTCACCAGTTCTATGTAAACAGTTTGAAGTGCTGACTATATTGCACCAAGAGGAGAGTCACAAAATGCTGAGCACAGAAGAGTGTCTGTATAGCAAGAGCACAGGGTAGCATGGAATCATACTCAGCATGGCAACAGAACAGAGGGAAATATCACCGCTGAATGTCAGAACACACTCATGGTTGTCCTGTAAGCACCTAGAGAGGAGAATAATGAAGAGGAAGAACAAATGTTTCCAATAAACATCCTAAAACTTTGAAAAGTACATTTGTTAAACCTATTTCAGAAATCAACATTTAAGCCAGGTTGGAGCAATGTGATCAGTGGAAGGTGTCCCTGCCCATGGTCCTCTCCAACCCAAACCATTTCCATGATTCCACAGCTCCCTCTCACCACTGCTGTTTGCTTCTGCTCTCTCCATTCCAGGCACTGAAATAAGGCTTTCTATAACACTGGCATCTCCAAGGTCAATTTAATTACAAGAAGAGGAACGTATTTCTCTGTTTGTAAACCCCAGCATGGCTACGCAGCCCAGGCACAGCTGGTTTCTGGTGTCTTCTCGTCCCTGCACTTGTGAGTGTCATGGGTTAGCACAGTTTAGTTTTTAGTTAAGGAGGAATATGGAATGCTTTTCCCTGTCAGGACCTTAGAATTGCTTTAGAAAGGACAGGGACCTATCAGAATGCTAGTTGAGATATTAGCATCTCTTTTAGCCACTGAGAATGTCAAATGCAACTTCGGGAAACACTGATATAAAATCCTCATCCCCAGCACGTCAGCCTCTTCTGCCTAGGATAGCCATGAAGTACCACGGTGGGCAGCAAGCAGGCCCGGGTCGGGCCCTGCTGCCCTCTGGGCGGCCGGGCTGGGCCCAGCCAGGCCTCTGGGAGCCGCTGCCCGCACGGGGAGCGGCCCGGGCCGGCTGAGCCCCCTTTCCCCCGGCTGCTGGCAAGGGGAGAGGGGAGGCTGCAGCTCAGCAGTGCTGGCCACGTGCTCGGGGCTGCGGCAGAGGAGGCTAAGCCATGGCCCAGCTTAATCGCTGCTGGCAGCAGAGAAACAAAGCCTGCGGCTTCGTAACAACTTCAAGCTGAGCCGCCCTCGATGAGACCGAGGGGTGGAAAGGAAAGCATCTACCAGCCTCCCCCATCGGCACAGCTTTGTGTCTCTACAGCACGGTAGGCTGGGGCAAGAGATCACATGGCTGCTGCAGGCCTGGGCAGATTTCACCCTTTCCTGGCAACATGAAGCTTCTAAAGCATAACCTTTCCCTGAGAGAGAGAAGAAAGAGACAGAGTGTACGTAGAAAAGACCGCATGAAGTCAGTGGATTAAGAGTAAAAGAACTAATAATACTATTGGAATGAGATTGAAGAAGTAGACATTTTTAACTGGACTTCCCTGGAGTATATTATGGAGAAATGGACTGTTCTTTGAAGCATCTTAATGTTGTTGGGGGAATGTTAATTCTAATTAAAATTGGAGACTGATGTGATTGAGATTTAATTGAGAACTTTAAAGCCCTCGCTCCTGGGTTAAAAGGAGATCTCAGCCTTTGAGACGAAGATGACTCTAGACTAGAGGAAGCATTCTTGAACAGTACCCCAGATACACTGAGAGGCCCAAAAGCAGCTAAGGGAAAAGCTGCTAATGGATAGAACAGTACAATCTGCAAAAACTCCAGGTGGTTACAGATTTGTGACATTCGGAGCCATTAGATTATTTTGTCTTGTGGCGAGTGTCTCCATGAGACTTTAGGCGAGACTCTTCCCCCAAAGTAATGAAAGACTATGTTTAAATGGTAAAACTGACTGAAAATCACAAGTTGTGTGTTTCTATGTTGTTTTGTAAGAAAGATAACAGTTTGTAAGGGGAGGGAAAAGTGTTTTTGAAGTTTCATTCGGTTTTAGTCTTTCTTTTCCCCACTTTTTTTTCTTTTCCATTCTTTTAGTGTGTGTTAGTAAAACTATTTGATTATTTTTAAGTTTAAGCCTGCTTTACTTTTCTCCTAATCTTTCTCCCACAAGAAGAGAATAAACACTAAAGCCACTGCGCTAAATTTAGCAACCAAAATTTAGCTGATATGAAACCACTGCACTAATTGGTGTTTCCACCCAGTTTTATTAAATTAAAACCATTACAGTGAGACACATCCATGTGTGACACTGGGGTTTGTGACTAAAGTTCCCTGGAGGCAACTGTTAACAGGTGGGGAGCTAACATAATCTTGGCATCTAGTTCAAATGATCTCAGCTACATCATATCTAAACCATCTTGCTGGTAGCTTACAATCTGAGTCCTCTGTCCTTTCCCTTTTCACACCAGATTTATTCATTGCATTAATAATTTTCCTATGAAAATACCACCACTGTACTTACAGTTTTGCTTAGCATTAACAAAGAGAGTATGCTGTTGACATTCAATATGTGAAAATATATTTATAAATAATTTACTGATAATCCAATTGCTTTTTGCTGCAGGAATGGGCTCACTAGGGTGGTCCTTTTCTACTCCCAGACTTTTTGGGGAGATTGATATTTCTATGAGTATATCCCTAACATGCTACTTTAAAATTCTTTTTATTCTCTAGAAAACATTAAATATATATATATATACCACAAACACAGAAAATCTCAGTTGAAAACTGTGGCCTTGGCAAACATTTGTGGATTTCTACAGATCTCCATGGAGTCTTGACTGAACATCAGTCAAACAGATAGTGTGTGTTATCTCCAAGATCATCTCCTCATATCCTGCATGTTCACAGTCAGAAAAACCCTCATACTCTGTTTCTAAAAAGCTTGAGGGCAATTTGAGACCTGCTCATTTCTTTTGGAATTTTAAAATAGACTTTATAAACTCAAATTTTGGATGTCTAATAGAAAATAATAATAATAAACATAAACAAAAAATCCACCCTAAAATATGACATCTATCAAGTGATTTATTTCTATCTCCTTCAGCAAGAAGAATGGAAGAAAAAATGAAAAAAAATCACAGTTTCTGTGGTTCCTTCTATTAATAAAATATTAGTTTTAAAAAAATAAAGTATAAACTTGGATAGATTATAAATGGATTACAAACTTTCTCAATTTAATTAAAATGACTTTTAAATAAATCTCCTTACAGTGAAAGCAGCAGCCCAGGACAAAATGCATATGGTTTCTTTTTTAAGACCAGTTACACTCCTTAATTGGTTTCAGAAAATG
Source organism: Hirundo rustica (assembly GCF_015227805.2). NCBI lineage: Eukaryota > Metazoa > Chordata > Aves > Passeriformes > Hirundinidae > Hirundo > Hirundo rustica. Next base: position 17,378,444 of record NC_053460.1, read on the forward strand.
CCCTACTATTGAATCCTATAGAATGAGTGTGTGGCCTTTAAAAATCCTTGTAAATGAGAACTGCTGGCAGAACAATTAGCATTTAAAAACTAGAATGACCTTAAATCTGTGCATCATTGTGATTCGTTTGGACTCTAATATCAAGTACAGAACAAAAAAATACCTCAGCTGCCAAGAGAAAGAGCTCCCAGCAGCAGGAGAAGGACACTGGGTAATAGGGTGAAGCATGTGCAGTGAAACATAAAGGACAAACTGGTGTGATCAGCTTTGATTTGTGTTGGCTTAGCAGCCAACCAGAAGGGCCTTCCTGGGCACTGAACATGCAAAAGGAAGGGAACAAATCTTCTGCTTCTGATCTTGCATGGGAGAAGCACTCTGAAGTGTTTATCCTGATGATGAATTTCAGGTTGAGGAAGGTAATAAACTGGGCATAAATTCTGTTTCTAAGGAATCAGTGGATAACCAAGTGCCTACCTCTACTGTGAATTGATACCATCTAAACAAAATAGATTGAACGCTTCACTTTGTATATACAGTTATATATATATAAGATATAAATACATGTTATATATATATAAGAGGTATCATTTAATTTTAAATACAATTTGCATATATTGCTTGCAGTTATACTAATTCATGTAATATTCCACTATTCTGAAAATGAGATGAGTTCTTATATCTCTAGAAATGACAACACTGGCTTGGGGTTGGGAGCACCGGTGTGTTACAGCTGCTGATAATACCAAAACCAAAGATTCTTAAGTCAAAAACTGAACATTTACATTGGCTGAGTTTGCAATTAAAGCAGAACAATGACTACAAGCATTCCTTATCTGAAGGTGACTTTTTTTGAAGCTTAAATCACTGTGTTAAATATTTTGTTCCAGCTCACATTCTCATATTACAAACTACACCAAAAAAAACCCACTCATAAAGGTTAAATTTATATCTAAATAGAAATGCCATTTTTTACTAGATTTTAATAAACATAAATTAGTTAAATCCCTAATAATAAAAATACTTACACTGAAAACAAATCATCATTTGTTTAAAAATCGTCAATTATTTAAAGGAATAATTTCATTCCATTCCCTAAAAGACAATGCTACTTAACCAAGTAGTCAATACATCAGTAACTACTGATATCAGTAAAATTTCAGTAGCAGTTTATGGAAAACCCACTGATGACCAAAAACTGCACAGTACTCTGGTCTTCACAGAAATAAGATGATCACAGAGTGGTTTAGGTTGGGAGGGACCTTAAAGCTCATCCAGTCCCACCCCAGCCATGTGCAGGGACACCTTCCACTGTCCCAGGCTGCTCCAAGCCCCAGTGTCCAACCTGGCCTTGGGCACTGCCAGGGATCCAGGGGCAGCCACAGCTGCTCTGGGCACCCTGTGCCAGGGCCTCAGCACCCTGCCAGGGAACAATTCCTGCCCAAGATCCCATCCAGCCCTGCCCTCTGGCACTGGCAGCCATCCCCTGTGTGCTGTCCCTCCAGCCCTTGGCAATTGTCTCTCTCCATCTTTCCTGCAGCTCCTTCAGGCCCTGCAAGGCCGCACTGGGCTCACCCCAAAGCTTCTCCTGTGCGGGTGAGCAATGGCAGCTGTGCCAGCCTTTCCTCCCAGCAGAGCTGCTCCAGCCCTCTGCTCATGCTGGTGCCTCCTCTGGGCTCTCTCCAGCAGCTCCAGCTCCTCGCTGTGCCGGCCCAGGCTGGGGCAGCTCTGCAGCTGGGCTCTCACCTGAGGGCCGAGGGGCAGAATCCCCCTGCCCTGCTGCCCCTGCTGGGCTCAGCCCAGGACAGGGGGGCTCTGGGTGTTTGTACACAGGCAGCTCTCACCCACCAGCACCCCCAGGATGGTGCAGTGAAGGATGTGTTTGAGGTCAGTGAGATTTGACCAGGTATTGTCCTTCTGGGCCATAGCCCTGCCCACATCTGAGAGTGTTTTACCCAGATTCCCCAGAGTAGTTTAGCTGAATTTATGGCAAGTGCATTATCTTGTCAGTTTTGCACTTTGTTTGTGGATTAAGTTTATGATGTGCAGATTGCTTGAGAGGAGACTATTTAAATCAGATAAGTCCCATTAAATAATTTGCGCACTCATGCCAGGTGTTCCACAGAGATATTTCAGATAGCAATTTTCTTAATATAGCTTACATAAATACTTAAAAATTTTGACAATAGTAGATATATAAGTAAGAATTTGTCATTCATGAAATGACAGTTCCATGTACATAGAGATTACCAAAACATGTGTATGATTACACAGTTTTAGAATATTAAAATATTTAATAGTTGACAGATCACCCAGGGTTAAGAAACACACTAGTTTTATGGATATTTGGAAAAAATTTTCTTCACCAAAAGGGTGGCCAAGCATTGGCATAACTGGCCAGGGCAGTAGTGGAGTCACCGTCTCTAGAGGCACTATAAAAGATGAGCAGACGTGGCACTTGGGGGACATGGATCATGATAGGCTCAGCCATGCTGGAGTAACAGCTGAACTCCATCTTAAAGGTCTTTTCTAGCGTAAATAATTCCATGATTCTGTGTTTCTAAGTTCATACCTAAGTTTTGCGACCCTCCAATATTAGAAAGAATGCTCTGGCAAAATCCCAGTGTAGATAATCGCATCTTACCTGCCTCCATCTCTCCTGTCATTTGAACTTAGTCAGTTATTTAGAATTTCCTATTAAGATTGTCCTGAGGATTTTGCAATTAGCTTCCTATGTCCAAACACAGAGCACTGATTGCTATGTAAAAAGGGCGAGTTCAACTTGAAGTCAAACAGTACCATGGCAATGTCATGTTTAATTCATGTGTAGCACAGGTTGTTTTATAAAATTATGATCATTATTTTCTGCCTCAATTTTGTCTTACATATAATTATAACAGCTTTAAAAATTAAGAAATATTCCTGCTCTGTTAATCATCTAAAGAGCCTAGAAATGAAGGTGAAGAGGATGGCAGAGCTAGCAGCTCATCATATTGTGGAAATAATCAAGTCTTCTAAACAGAACAGAAAGTTTAACAACAAGACGGTTCCCCAAGCCCTTGGGTGTTAAAATAGTTCTGAAAGATACCTGGAAGCCAAGCAGAATGAATTTGGGAGTGTGGTCTGCAAGAACTCCACCAGCAGATGGAAGGGAAAACACAACAAATTAAAGCTGCAGGGAAGAGAGGGAGTAATGTGCATGGTGGTACTGGGAGCACTGGGACACGAGCCCACCTGCCCAGGGACCATTCAGCCAGCAAGTGAGATCTGAAACCTGGAAACAAAGCTCTGGACAAGGCAAAATTATGGGAGGAGAATGGAAGAAAGACACTGCCAAGAGATGGATGGCATTGAACCGTACAACTGCGTGCACCAGAATAACTGTGTGTGCGTGTGTGTGTATATATATATATATATATATAAAATAAATTAAATGGCAAAAAACAACTAGGGCAGGATCTGGAAGGGGCAATGAAACGATCCAGATAACACTCAAGCTACAAAGGACACTGACAGCTATACTTGTCCTGAAAAGCAAACAGGATGCTGCTGCCCATAAGGAAACATCTCTCACTTCTAGGAGTTCTCCGAAATTTCATCCTTGCAAACTGGTGAGATCCCTTGGAGGATGGCTGGTCAAGCATGAGTAGAAAGGATTGACTAATATCTTTCCTTCTGTAGTTAGGACAAGAGTGATTTCTCTTTTACTGCATCCCAAAAGTTCTGTCCTCTTCACAAGAATTATCAGACACTGTGGGAAATGGATGTCAGTGCTGCTGACCTAACTTCTAAAGGGTTTGCATGCTGGGAAGCTGTATAGGAAGATGACAACTGGACAGTGATGTTTGATTACAAATTTATTTCTCTTAACCTTGCCCAGCTGCACTCAGAATAAAAAATGTCTGAGGAAACTGCGCACACGTAATTGGCAAGAGACAGAACAATACTGTTAAGTGTGAAATAGCTTTAGACTACTCTTTTTACAAAATACAGTTCTATTCTATGAAATACTTTGAATTAGGATGCCCAAAATTAAGGTTTTTATTCTGAACCATAAATGTTCTGATTTCCGTGGAAAGGAAAATTCTCATTTTTAATGTTGCATTCACTTAGCTTTCAAAATCTGATTATCACATTATGCTCTGTGTGTGCTAACATGAAGAGTGTTGTAATCAATTCCATTTAGCACACTGAATTGATAGCAATTTCACTGCTATTTAATATTGAAAAGGTGCTGGGATGAAATTTTCCTAATAAAGGCCTTTTAGCAAGACCTGCTTTTATTAGCAGTTAATATACTACACATGGGGATCATTAAGATTTGCTCTTCAAAATCCTAATCCAAATTCTCCTCTAGTCATATGTGAATAGCACCATTAACAATATTATTTCAGGTTTCCAGCAGCAAGACTAAGCCAAATTATATATTGGAAAATAATGGTGGAAAATAAATAATAGTTGAAAAAAAATAATAGAGGAAAATAAGAGGATGCACTCAATCATGGTACAGATTCGTTTCTTACTGATTATTTGTTGTTTTCTTAGTAGCACCATGGTCACTCCTTTAGCCCAGAATTTCCACAAGTCTCAATCCTAAAAATGTCTCAATGTCTTTTTGTGCATGCACAAAACTTAATCTATGGATAATGCTGCAGGTTTTGGCACATTTACCACGCCATGGGGGAGAGGGGAAGGAGTCTTAAAGGTGTTTAAGCACTGCTTAAGCATCTTTTTTAATACAGCATAAACTCATATACCACAAAATTATTTATATTCATTTTGTTTTTAAAATGCTTATAATATTTTTAATTTCTTTTAAAGCACACCAGCCAAAAAAGGAGAAGCAGTGTGTAGTTGCATCTTTTGCTTGAAAAAAGAAATTTTTTTCCATCAAAAATGTGAAAGATGTTCAGGATGTTTCCTTTGCTCTTGAACAGAATTAATGTCTCATTCATTGTAACTATTCTGACATTAAAATGTCAGAACTGTGTCTCAACCAACCAACCAGCTACAAATAGTTGTCTATTAAATAATATGAATCCTTAACTTAGAGCACTAAAAATCTAATAACTTATCTCAATATTAAAAAAAATCTCTGAACAAAACAATGATCTACTTCCTTGACCTATAACTGCAGAACAGACACAAGAAGTTCCATTTTGGGTTTTTTTCCATAGCAGTCTGACATTAACTTTTAAAATGAGCCCATTGAATTTCATTTACTATACAGGTACTTTGGATAAAAAGAGATTCCAGAGAAAAGGGGGCTGAAACAATGAATGTAACTAAGTACCCATCTTTCTAAAACCACATTTATAGTGTCAGGTCTCAAGTTTCACACCCAAATGAGATATAGGAGCTATAATCCATGTTGTGGTTTGTGCAGAATGTGATTCTGAGGGCCAAACTCTGAAAATATGACCTTCATTTCATTATATTAATCTACTTATTTCAAATTCATAGAAGATTCAAGAGTAAATTGTTTCAAACGATAAATATATTCCAAATACAGTAACTATAAACAGCTGATCTCTTACTTTAAATTTACAATTTACACTTTTCAAACCAGCATGAATGAAACTTGAAAATATTTTATAGGGACAGACGTAGTAGCACCTACTGCTGAGACACCTCAGTGTCAGCTCTTCATCAAAAAATGAGAGTGAGAATTTTACGTTTCTTTTATCCTATTTTCTTTTACATTTAGAGCTTTGAAATCTCAGAGAACATCTTAAACATTTTGCCAGAAAACTCATAAGCAGACAATGTAATATTACAGTGATGATTTAGAACACTGAATTTAATTCAAAGTATCTGGTTTTTTTTTTTTAATAAAGATAATTTCATTAGTTATTATGCATTGAAAGTGTGTTTCCTTGCTTTCCTTTTGGACTCATTTACCTACAAATTCCTTTTTTGCTTAACTTGATTCCATAAGAAAAGCATCTGTTCCTCTCCCAATTCTCTTCTTTGTAGAGAGTTAGCACCAATATCAAGACCAAACTTAAACTATTAAAACAATGGCACTTTATTAGGGAATAAAAGGATAAGAGCTATGTTGTACAACTGTGGATGCTTCAGAAAAAGAAATATAGAAAAGTATAGCTGTTACTATAAGGTAAATTATGTGCTAACATGTGATAATAAATTTTTATTCTCACCTCCTTAGTTGTTCTTCGAGAAATCTTGGCAGCTACTTCATTAAGAATTCCTTTCACTGTATACATTTTTACTACACAAAGTCATATTGAATGAAAAATCTATGCACCATGGAGGTTAATATGACATTATATAATAAGAGTAATGCACAGTTGTACTATATTTCAATGAACCACACTGTAAGGCAGGAAAGCTGGGCTTAAATACACAGCACTTGAAGGATGAAAGGGGTGATGGCCAAAGACCAAAATTATGATTTAAAGGCCAGATTTCCCAAAATATAAACCCCTAATAACATGTCAAATTTTGGAAAGGAGATTATTTTCCCCACTCTTCTCCTATGCCACAACTTTTTCATTAAACATCCCTTCTTCCTCACTGCAAGGTTGGACATTTCTGGCTGGAGCATCCAGAAGCAGGATGGATTCCCCTGTGTACCTGTAGCACTGCAAAGCAAGAAACAGAGCTGTGCCTGTCTCAGGGTCAGCTCAGCCTGAGCTCCACATTCACTGTCTTTTAAAAACAGGGGAAAAGCAAAATTCCATTTTTTTGGCCAAAGTTTCAGATGAGGTTCTACAAATGGGTAATGACATCACTTCCAGCACTTTCATCCACAAGGAAAACATCAATTCTCCATCCTCCATTAAGAGAAAAACTGTGAGCTAAACTCTTCCCCCACAACATTAGGTATGTGTCCATGTGCATTGTTGCACACTGCATAATGTACATATTTCTGTATGAAAAACAATCCTAAAATTATACCAACACTTAAGTGTGATGTGTTTATGATTCTGCCAGTTATTTGGACTTTGCTACAGTTTCTCAGATGACTAATTACTACTAGAGCACCTCCCAGGGAGTTTAGCTGGTTGTTGTAAATTAAACTGTAAGACCTTATTGTATTAATTGAAGTAGAAATTAAAAAAAAAAAAAAATAAAGTTGTTTTTGTTGAAAGAAACTACACAGCTTCAGAAATTTGTATAATTTATTTTCATTTTCTTAACTGTTTGTTTGTCATCTCCCATTTTCCTGTTCTTCCCTCTCTTCCACAGCATTTCTCTCCATTCTGATGTCTAATCTGTGCTGATAAAAACTTCGAAAGACTCAAAAGGATGGGATACTTTGGCTGGTGTACATATATAGTTAAAGAACCTCCCCACCCTCCCAGAGAACAATTCCTTCCCAAAATCCCATCCATCCCTGTCCTCTGGCAGTGGGAGCCATTCCCTGTGTCCTGTCAGTGCAGCTCCTAGGGTTCCAGCCCAGTGATTATTGCTAGAGGAACAGCACCTGCCCTGGGAAGAGTTTGTGTTTGGTGCATCTCTCTACTGATGGACAAGCCCACCTAAGTAAAGAAACACCCCTGACAGAGGCAGAAGTCTCAAATCTCTCCTTTGGAAACCTAAGTCTGATAAATTTTTCATAACTGTCTCGAACACAACAACTTTTACAGCTGATGTGATTCTGCATCATTTCCTCAAATCAAGAAACAGCACATTTGCACAGAGCAATGTGCAACACTAACGCAACAGTCTCTCCCCATAACCAGCAATACCAAATGCACCCAAGTAACTCCTCTCATTTCAAAACCTTTCAAAAAGATTTCTATCCAGGAGTGAATTTTTATTCTGCAATTGTGTTCACTCTTCTTCCTTTTTTCCCCCTTCTCTTCTATCTACCACATCTTATGAACTTATTACATACATAAATCTCCCAAATTTTGACATCCACATCACCACGTGAAGTCAAGGAAAGTCACAGAAACTCTTGGACCTTGTGACTGAGATAAAGCCTGGGAATCCAGTCTTCAAGACAAAAAACCAAGGAAGTGTTTTACAAGGATGTGGATCTTCATGTAATCACAATTAGAATGATTTCCCTTCTTTCTCCTATTATGTAAATTTCTCCAAAGACCATGACATGTTCCTCAAGAGCAGACAGGCATGACTATCAACATATTATGTACAGTCCTCATCAGAACTCTCATAAAATGATAAAGACTCTCCCAAGAAAGGCAGACAATTCAGTCACTGCCCATTCAAAATACTCACAACTCTTATGACAGAGACAACATATTACTACTTCATTTTAAATAAGGTAATTCATTATTACATCTTATTATTTTAGTGCTTAATTATGGACTCCTTTTTACATCTTGTGAGAGCATACACAGAAAATAAGCAATTGCATTAGCCACTTCAATATTGACAAAATTAACTGGATTACAGTCAGCAAATTGTAATCTTTGGTTCTGAAATAACTGTAAAATTTCATGGAGAGCATCAGCATTGAGCACTTCTATTTCTAAACACAGATTCATACTTATATCCTAATCTGTATTGCAAAGCTGGAACTGGGTAATGAACTTTAGGTGTCATCAAGAAAGAGTTAGGGCAAACCAAACTCCAACCACACCCATGACACAAACATCCTCTCCTGGTTTTAAGGGATTTTCAAAAAGATATCTGAGACAGCCAGAGGCCCAAGTATTGAAAATGCAGAATAAACTTTTCTCTGTGTGTGTTAATTAGCAGAAGGTTACACCGGGACATTTAAGTAGAAAGCCACATTAATAATATGACTAGAGGGGAAATTGTTTAGCTCTGGGTTGCAATGATGATGAACAGAGGTTGCCATGAAAATATTGTCTGAAATGACAATCCTGTATCAAAGGTCAATGCCAGCTTTGGTAGTTTAGGAAAAAGCTAATTTTATTTATATCATAAACCACTCGAGCTGTAAAGCAATTAAAAATGGTTTCAGAATGGAATTAGTAAATTGATTGATAAGTGATCAGATTCATAGGGTTAGCTGATTTAGAAGCCCAACACAACTGAAGAAAAAACTGCTTGTAGAACCTCACACCCCTGCGCTGCATGAGGAGTATTTTCCCAGAAATCAAATCAAAAGCTATGAGTTAATGTTACCAAATACTACTCAAGAAGAGGAAAAGTAGCTTGCCATTGTACCAAATTTGCAACCACACTGAATCTGCTGTGTCACTTGATAACATTGACTGTAAGTTACACATCAGTCAATTACAGAGGACAGCAAGGCCAGCAGAGCTTTGGGAGGGACCAGACAACTGTTTCCAGCAATGAGAAGTCTACACAAAGTTCGCGTATTTCAGTAACCATTCTGAAATTTGCCACACTTAGTGATCCCAAAGTGTCATTTTAGGAAAGACACAAAGAATTTGTTTTCGGGGGATAAGATAATGTCAAACCTGAGACAGAGCTTTACAACAACAACAACAAAAGTGAACCTGATTCTCAACCCCTCCCCAAAAGCACACCACCACCAACACATTGCATAGTAAATATTCTCCAAAAAAGCCAGGAACACATGAACTCTTTGCCTCACGCACAAAGTGGGTTCATAGATACCACCCTGAGGGTTTTAGACATTCTGACAATATTACATTGACTACCGTCAGAATCAAAAGTCTACCCTGTTCAACAGAGAAAAGACAGAGAAAAGCTGACAGAGAAATCCATCATGAAGGACAGCACTGTAGCCACTAATCTTTCTTTTTTCCCCATTATTTTCAATTTTGACTTCATCTTTCCTTTTTATCACCTGTATCTCAATAGGTGATTCTGACACTGTTAATATTAAAGTGAATAGTGTGTTGACCACGGAGACAAAGAAAAACACAGTCAGGATGCACCAAACCTGCATGAAAGAACTGATTACAATGTTCCTTGAATGTTATTTTAGTACTTACAGGGCATTATGCTGTTTAAGTAGCTGGCTGAGTTTTTCTGCAAATTGGAACATTAATATTTCTCAAGATAACAATTCAACCAGAAAGGAAGTGATTTTTCTCTAAATGTGACATCTATATTCATATATTATATGGTAGTAACATAGAAAAATAGGGTTTCTGTTATTCTGACTTGAAAGTTGCATGTCTTACCTATGGCATTGTTTTACATTCAGCTAAAACCACTCATACACCATGAGAAAGGAAAAAAGGAAAAAAAAAAGGAAAAAAGGAAAAAAGGAAAAAAGGAAAAAAGGAAAAAAGGAAAAAAGGAAAAAAGGAAAAAAGGAAAAAAGGAAAAAAAGGAAAAAAAGGAAAAAAAGGAAAAAAGGAAAAAAAAGGAAAAAAAAAGGAAAAAAAAGGAAAAAAAAGGAAAAAAAAGGAAAAAAAAGGAAAAAAAAAGGAAAAAAAAAATGAAAAAAGAAAGGAAAAAAGAAAGACAGATATTTTAATGTTATTTAGGATGAAAAATGTGAAATTAAATCCTAACCATGATCTGAAATGAAAGAATCAACTTTATTCTCAAAACCCATTTTTTTAGTACTTTCTTTGTATTACCCTGGCACGAGGAACAGATGAGCACTGCTAAAACAAAGTTAGGACCAGTGTCAATAAGGAGCAGAAATGCGATATTATGGCAAATGAACTGGATTATCTCCATGACTGGAGATACAGAGCAGGAATGAAAGCCATAAGTATAAAAGTCAAGAGGATTCAACTAACTAAAAAAATCCTGGGCTGTACCAAAGATCTCATCAATCAGAAGTGGCTGTGGAGAAAAGGGAGATGGATGCATTAGAAAGCCATCCCTGCAAAACACCCTTACTGCCGCAAACTGTATTTGTGCAAGTCAAACACAAAGCTGTAAGGGTAAAAGCAAGTTATATTCACTAGGGTATTGGAATCAATCCTATGGAAAAGTGTACTGCCAAAGCATCATTTCAAACAAAACGGGACAAACAGAATAAGACCTTGAGCTGTTCCTGCCTCAGCAGGGATGTGAAATGGGACTGACCCACAATATGTGTGTATACATCATGTCACTACTCTGCCACACAGAGAGAATGTTTTATACTATTATATCTTTTCTACCTCCTTTCCCTGTTGTTGTTGTTGTTGCCAGGACAGCCAATCAAGCAGGTGAGCAGGCAGAGCTCAGCCTCTTGGAGCTATTTCCTGGTAGGGGCTCACATCTCCTGTTTCTGTCTCTCCCTTTGGGCCAGCCCCAGCACAGAGAGACCCTTCCTCACTGCAGTGCCAGGGGAGGCTGCTGGTCCCCAAGGTTCCGTGGGTGCACCTGCAGCGGGTGCCGTGAAACTCTGGGGTGCTACCAGCACAGCCTAAACAAGTTATAAGAGAGAGACAAAGAAAGGGATGGAGCAAATTAAAGGATCAAAAAACTGCTTTCTTTAAAGAACAAAGCAAATTAGAGTACATGGATTTAAGCTGGAAATTATAGAAAACTGTTAATCAGAGCTATCAGCATCTGGAATACCTTTTAGAACACTTTCAGATGAGAAACTGTAAGGACAAAATAACTTTTTTATGTGTATCTTCATAAATTTCTGATAGGAATATTTCATTACTGCGTGTGAGTGGTGGCACCAGACCTAATTCTCATTTCAGATGGAAGGCTGAGAGAACTGAGACTGTTCACCTGCACAGGAGAAGCTTTGGGGTGAGCCCAGTGTGGCCTTGCAGGGCCTGAAGGAGCTGCAGGAAAGATGGAGAGAGACAATTGCCAAGGGCTGGAGGGACAGCACACAGGGAATGGCTGCCAGTGCCAGAGGGCAGGGCTGGGTGGGATCTTGGGCAGGAATTGTTCCCTGGCAGGGTGCTGAGGCCCTGGCACAGGGTGCCCAGAGCAGCTGTGGCTGCCCCTGGATCCCTGGCAGTGTCCAAGGCCAGGTTGGACACTGGGGCTTGGAGCAGCCTGGGACAGTGGAAGGTGTCCCTGCCATGGCTGGGGTGGCACTGGATGAGCTTTGAGGTCTCTCCCAACCCAAACCGTTCTGTGATTCAGTGATTACTTCAAATCTGATATCACCACCTTTTAAATCCAGTTCCTTCCATAGAGAAGTTCAACATGTTCTTCATTCCCTTACCAAGGCACATTCAGGAAGTACACTAGAAAATTATCATGTCAAAACTTTTTCCCAAATTTGTATTCTAACATGAAAGAAGACCATAGCAGCAAACATATAATCTTTATACTTTCTGCAGAAGATGGGTCAAAATGATCTGCAGCCCAGAGCTAGTTAATTATAAAAGACAATTCATATCTGAAGCATCTTTTATACCTAGCTAGACAGTGTAGATTTATTAGCAGCTGATATGAATTTTACACAATTAAAAAGAAATAAACAGGTCTTACCCTTATACTTAGGAACTATTAAGATGCTGTTACAACAGCGGCTGCAAATTCATCCACTGTAATCCTTCTACACTCCACCATTAATTACACAAGAAAATCAGAGCTTCTTAAAAAGCAAAAATAAAGATGTGTGAAATTGTTCTAATTACATACTTAACTTATGAAAAATGAGAGTATTCCATTTTTCACAATCCAAAAGTCCTAGAAAATTAAAAGATAAATTTCTTTAAACCAGTTTATTTTTCAAAACAAGATATCCATCTAGTGAGACCTTTCCCTAACTTAAGATATGTTGACTTAACATTCACATTCCCATGGCCAGGGAATTCATTTTCGCTCTTCACCTTATAGATCAAGGATTTATCCTCAAGTCAAGTCAAGTCAAGTCAAAAGAAAAAAAAAAAAAAGAAAAAAAAGAGAGAGAGAGAGAGAAAGATAACTAAATAAATAAATAAACAAAAATCATAAACTCCAGAAAAGTAATAGGTTACATGAAAAACTCACAGTAAAATACTCAAGCACTATTTAATTTAACACTTAAATTTCAAGACTATTTTAATACACATTTTCATTGCCACCCTCTATGAAATTTGACTGAGAAGACAGAAGTGTGAAAGAAATCAGGGAGGATTTAGGAATACTGAAAACCAAGAAAAATTGTAAAGAAGTAGAAAACCTGTTTAGAACATTTCAAAATCACCTGTCACCAGTGACATTCTGCTGTGAAATGATGGCATCTTTTTATCTTCATCTAAGGGACCTTGATTTGAAATATTTATAAAACACATGAAATGGGACTCCGGGTAACAATGAGAACTGTCAAGTACTGAAAATAGCAAGTATTTGCCATGCATTTTTTTCCCATCAAGCTTAAATCCTTTCTTTCAGAGCTGAGGAAGAAGTATCACCTCTAATGCTGAGTTATTTATTTTTCCTTCCCAGGAATGACCCACACTGCGGCCACATGGTGTGCCAAGTCCCATCCGTACCTAAGTCCCTCTCCACCCACTGGCAAGCACACAAAACCCATATTTTTATTCCTACACCGGAACAGCGGGGACATTTCTTCTCTAGGAAAGTTTTATCTGCACTGTCCCTTTAGACAGAGAACCCCAAACTTTAAAAACTGAATGCTAAATCCCTGTAGTCCGCTCTGCTTGGGAGCCTCCATCCTCATGGATTTGGTGCAGCTCCTTTGGCTTTTCAGAACAAAAGTACAAATTTATTTTAACATTAAAAAAAGTACGATTCAGAGGAGCAGTAGCATGTGTGTAAAGACCAAGCAAAATCTGTGTCATTCACAGATATTCCCCCCTTCCTCATCAACAGAAAGCAAGAAATAGATCATTCTCAATATTTCTTTTCCCCCACTGCAGGGTTCCAAGAGATACAGCTGAACTCAACCCAAAGCATCCTCCTCAAAAAACAGAGTGGAAAAGAGTTTTCTGTGATAATGCTTATACTGTCAGAAGACCAATGTATTGCCTTATTAGAATATCTTTTCTTCAACAACTATCAAAAGATAAAATGGAAATTCTACAAAGTCCTGATGTGGGATGTTATTTCAGCCAGACTGTCAGTCGCCAATGATTCCTCGTCTACAGCAAATATTCCTGGACAGCCATGTCTCAAAACATCTGCAAGGTGATTTAGCTCCTCAATTTTCATTTGACAACAGTCTTCCCAGAGTGTATGTGTGTGTTGTGTGCTTCCTTGTTGGTGAATTTTCCCCATTCACGCAGAAAAAAATCTCCAGCGTTCTTTTTAATATAAGAAAAAGAAAAAAAAATCCTAAATTAGAAGAACTGAATTTTCAGTTCTTGGCTTGCAACTTAAAATTAGGGATTAATCAAAACTCACCAGATGCACTGTTCCTCTCATAAGTAACTCATACATAGATATATAAAAGACACGTGTGTATATAGATATATAAATATATCCACACATATATATTCTTAGCAGTGCCATGTTAACAGCTGGGCTGAAGATCTCAGGGATCCTTTCCATCCTAAATGATTCTATGTTATAGAATATATTTGCATCATTTAGTGGCAAAGACTACATAGAAAAAGGGAAAAAACTTATCTGTGCATATGAGAGAGTACATTCAGCTGAAACTAAAAACCACACTACTTTTACTCATGGTTTCTTATTTTTTAATGATTCATAAAAGAGAGAAAATGCTTAAACAATAATTAGTATTGAGGAGCCATCAGAATCAGTTGTTACAGGATTGTGATCATCAAAGTTAGCAGTTATAATCTCCTAAGATTTCCCACTTGGCCAATATAAAACTGTCTCAAATATATCAATCAGACAGAAGAAAAATAAGAATACTTGAACCCAAAGGTACAGCTACCAGCTTTTCCAGAATCATTGAATTAGGATTATATTCTGTCCAACTGCAGCTGGTGCATGTGCTGAACCCTACCAGCACATAGTAGTAAGCACAGTAAAACAAAATATAAATAGAAGTACATCTACTGTTTTCATTTAGAAAATAATACCACTGTCCCCACTTCCCAAGTATTTGTTAATTAATACAACAATTAAATCAGCTCATGTCCCTTGGTACATGATGGGAATGGACACAGAATGAGGAGTAGAAGTCAAAGTCCTGCTATAATTGGAAACATTGGCAAGACTTCTAAAAATTGAATCGTAAAGTTGGAAGAAAAGCCAAGTTGGAAGAAAAACCCGCACAACGCTCTTTGCGATGGAAAACAAAGCAAAGAGTAATCTTGAATATTGAATACTTTCAATCTTGAATACCTTTAAGGGAGCAGTAGCTCCTTTTAGTAGATACTAGCACTGTTATTAACAACTTCTCTTTCAAACTGATGTAAAAAACACTTTGGCTTGTGGTAAACATTATTGGAAAAAATCTACACCATTTCAGAGAGGAATAAAGCCTGACAAGTACATAGATATCTCTATAACAATGTTTCATAAAGCCTTTTTATTAGTTCAATTAATATCCACTCGGTTACTTTTATCCAAGAAGGATAAAAATATTTAATGATATTGACTATCACTGTTCTAGGCCCTGTGAATAAAAACAAATCAGTAGAGGGATGCTTCACTACACAGTATTAATTATAACTGCTATACAGAGGGAAATCACCATCTAGAAACTGTGATAAGGTTGCCCAGCAGCACCAGCTGTGTGTAACTCCAGGTAATTCAATTCCAGCACGTTGTGAGGACACAACAAAGTCAAATAACTTATTTAAAGTAGTTTCAGAGATTGCACACCCACTTTTCCAAAATATCCACTTCCCAGAAATGTAAGCATTTCATTGTCCCTGCCCTAGGAGATAAGATGACACAGATATGCCCAAGTCAAAATGCTTGAGCTGACACCTGGTGCTGTTTGAGCAATGTATAGACTGCTAAAAACAACTGTAAATGATGGAAACAAAACAAAGATGCATAGATAAGATCTAATCATATTTATTATCAAGAGATAGGCTTGAGGCACCAATCACACAAACTGGGTTCCTTCTAAGCAGTGCCTGAGAAGGCTTAAAAAAAACCCCAAAACTTAAATGACCGAACTAAGCAATAAAGGATCACCCCTTCTCATTTGCGTAGCCTGCAGTTCACAAAGACAGCAAGTAAAGTTCGCTTTTCAAACCTTAGATAATTGCCAGTAGCACACAACTTGCAGGGGTCCATCAAATTGCTTAGAAAAATATTAATCTTGGTTACATAAAAACCTTACATCTTGTTATGAGAGAACAGCCATGAGTCCACTTTGGTCAACAGTAAATGTGGCCCAACAAAGAATTAACACAGCCAAAGTCACTGAATAATGTAAAAATCCATCTGTAAGAACTGAACAATAAAAGTCTTACATTTTTTCATTAGTTCTGGGTACTTTGTTGTGGCTCATGTGATCAGTTCTGTCAACACTAGACAAAATATTAATTCTTGTAGATACATCTAATTAAGCAAGTTCACATCTTAAGAATTTTTTGATTGCAAGAGGAATGGCAAACTAAAATCTGCGTCCTTTAAAATGTGTTCTACGCTGAACTTAATCTTCTTGCACCCTCTTTTTCCTTTCCAATTCAGTTTCAACAGGGAGACATGCAATGATTCAGTTACAAACATGACTGGCTGCCTTTATGATATTATATGAATTGTCATAAAGAATGCTTTTTAGTTGAATTAACGTGACAGGTATGTAACAGATTCTGTAAAAATAAAGTCACAATATGCCATAATATTTCACTGTGCTCTAAAACTGACAAGCAGTTCCCTAATTACTGCTTACACAGAAATTCTAAACACCATTTTCATATGTTTACTTTGCTAAGCAATCTATTATTTCAGTGCATGCTATGCTGAAAATGCAATTGCAGTTAAAAAGAAATGTGATAGATTTATCTTTCCTACTTATCAGAAAAATTTCAAGAGCTGACATGGTAAATTAAACATCTGGTAACACAGGGAAAGCTCTGGATTCGTGAACAGTACTAAGTTTGCAAAGATATGTTTGGTTTTATTTCTCTATTTTATTCTTATTGACTAAAAGTATTTAGCCAATACCTGCAGTGCTGCTTCTATTCTTATATTCTTGTTGCTTATGCAGATCATGGCTCTGCACTGCAAAGTGAAAAGGACTCCTTTGGAAAAACCCTTTTTGATGACCAAACAGTCCCTTTGGCCTTCCCACTGTTTTCACTACAAGGGGGAAAAAAATCTCCTCTTCAAGGAAAACTTGAAGGAGATTCAATTGATGCCGAGGTCTTTGTACTTACGGTACCAGTCATTTCAACAGAAATTCAATAGAATAGAAATATTCATCAGAAAATATCCATTTATTAAAATTAAAAGTTATTGATTTACTTCTATTGCTAAAATATCATTAACGAACGTGACATTTCTGATAAATTCCTGACATTAGGAGCACAAAACAAGCTACAGGTCAAAAACTAGGGCTGGGGCAGCGGAGCAGAGATTCTAACCTCTCATGGTTTGCTAAATTTCTTGAAAAAATGGGAACAATTAGGACCCTTTCTCAAGGCCCTGTGCCCCTTGTTAACCAGAGATTCTTCTCCTAATACACTTCCAGGACCCCCCATCTTGCAGGAACACAGCGCGTTACTCTGCCCTTGAGTGCACTGATTCATCACAGCCTATTGTGTGGTTTTAAGCTAAACAAGCCCACACAAAAGTAGAAACAGCAGCTAATATTCAGCCTGTGATCTGCATATTTAAATTCACTGTTTAAACATGTCTTAATCTGCACGCTGTGCTCAATCTCTTGAAGTGGCTATTATAGAATTTATCTGTCTTTGAGAAAGTGTTAGACGCTAGACTAAGCAACATGTCTGGTACACAGCAATCATTTTATCCAGGCTCCTTGAGTTCTTTGCCATCCTTGGAGTCTTCTACCAGCTTTCCACAGCTTTCCTTTAATCTGCAGTTCTGGTTAAAGACTGTCCTCACCATTAATCCAAATTCCGGTTCTCTGCCCAATATTATAACAAACACAATATTATCACTTAAAACTCAATTGAAAAAAAATAGATACTTCCAACACTAGAGATGGATAAATACTATATGGGCTTCAGTGAGCTCCTAGGATCATAACTTTATGAATAAACAGCTCTTTTCAGTAACTGCACAGCCGATTTCTTTCCATCCCTTAAACCAAATGAACATTAGAATGGTTTATCTATTCCTTAAGAATATGGATTAGTTTCCATTAAAAAAATTTATTCCAACTTCAAGTCGCTCACAGTGCAGACCATCACCTGAATGCAAACAGCTGAGCCTCAAGCCAGATCTGGGAAACGTCTCAAATAATCTGTTTATAAGTGTTTTAGGACAACAAGGATTTTTTAAATACTTCTGAAAATTTTAGACAGGTATAAAATAGTGTTAGTATAACAAAACCCCTCCTTATTTTTCTGAAATGAAACACCAAGGGCTGAGAAAAACACCCCAAAACATGAGTGAGACAGTTTTCAGAGCGATTTTAAGGGAACAATTAAGACATTTCCATTCAAAGCAAAAACACCTTCAACCAAAAAAAAACACAAAAACTTTTACTTCAGTCTACATTTTTAAAGATCTTTTCAACCTTTACCCTGAAACACAAAGAACTCCCACTGAACAAGTTTCCTTTATAAAAATGTGTAATTTAGAGTTAAGCATTTACTGCAGCAGTTATACCTCTCTATTAAAATAGTAGTGACTTGTGAAGTTGGTAATAATGTTTGCACTTCAAACCACAAGAACAAACTTCATTTTTTTTGGTTAATTAAAGCAGTTACTTTTAGTGCACTCATGAGTAGACACCAAACCCTCAAACATTTGATTCTATGAAGCAAATAACAGCTAAATAAGTCTAATCACAAATTTAATTAGGATGGTGAAATGGCTCCAAAGGAAGCACAGTGGTCTGCTGTGACAAACCACAGACCAGGGGAATCCACAGGGGAGTTTAGCACTGTGCAAATTACCCAGCTAAAAAGAACAAAGCTGAGGATATCATCATGGAATGCACAACAGCTTCAGAAAGTTGTTGGTTCATTTCTTAAGTGAATATGAGTATGTTTAGCTGCTGCATAAAGGGGGAAAAAAAAAAAACAAACCCAGCTGCAGTTTTATGGTTCTTCTCCAAGGCAGGATGGTGCAGGGGTGGAATCCTATGAAAATGGTTGTTTGCATACAGAAAGACCTTGGCTGTTTTGCACGTCTGGTGTTTGGTGGTTTCTGTAGAGCTTCTTTTTCCTTGCCCACCTACTCCCTCTCTTTTAAGTAGAGAGATCAAATTTAACTGGATGTTTTATTGGAACTCACAGAGCTTGGCTCAAACACCAACCACTCGCTTGTTACTGTAATGCCTCATTATTCACTCAGTCTGATTCTATTCAAATCCTGGGAAGTTAATACTCCACTTTACAGTTTATCACCTGCTATCAGAGCTCTGGTGCCTCATTACAGCTCCCAGGGTCTCCTTCAGTCCCAGGGGACAATGCAGCACCTCCTCTCTCACTTACTCTATGCTGCCTTTAATTCTCAGTACACAGAAACATGACCCACCTCTGCAACCACAGTTTTCAACTTCAAGTTGTTTTTATTTTTCCTTTCATGCTTTAGATTTTTTTTTTTTTAATTCATATCACAAGGATATCTGGAATGGTAGGGCCTGTGATTCCACTCACCAGGATGTGTTGTATACCTCTGCACTTCAACCCTCCTGTTTATGATGAGATGAGCAACATAAAATTTTATCTTACAAAACAAGTCCAGTCAAAGAGTCAGGTTGCAGAAGAAAAGGCTTTTACTGACTTGCACAGACCTGGCAATGCAGGCTGAGGATAAAACTTTGCACAGGAAATGGCTAAAAACTCCTTTACATGGTTGTTGTCCTTGTTCTGGGTTTTCTGACATGTGACTAGATTTCATCTTACCAGCATTATTTTAATAATCTCTGCTGTTGTTTTTTCACACAATGTTCCTACAAAAACCTTTGCTGAGATCTCTCCTGGCCCCAAAGCTTTGGTGCCATCAATGTTACTTAGTTTGTGTGTCTTGGTTTAGGGAAGACACTTTGCCAGGGAAAGCTGGAGCTTCCCTTGGAATGGAGAATGTAAACCTCCTCCCACTGAATTATTATAGTTTTGAAATTAAGGGGCTGTCCTAGCTTACAATGTAAGATGTGCTCAAAGTACGTATTCTATCACCATCTACATGATGTTGAAGCTAGGTTGGGCAGTGTTTCCCTTGCCCCCTCCCTCAGACTATCTTCTGTTAATGGCCCATCAATGCCCTGCTGCATGACTCATAGATAACTCTCCCCAGGAGCTATCTCTGTTTAATGGGCAATCAAGGACCCATTGCAAGACTGATAAAATGATATCAGTCCATTGTGAGATGCTCTGCCCAGAGGGAGGAGCCAAGCATTCCCACCTGGATATAATCGGGGCCTTGGGACAGCACAGGCAGCCTTACCCACTGGATTCCCAGAGGACAAGAGCTACCAGACCTTTCTGCAGGAACAGTGCTTCAACAAGACCACTTCATCTGGACTGCTACCACCACGGTTTCAGGTTGTATTCTGACTCTGTCAGTGATCTTTTGTACCATTGCATGTGTTTTATTTTATTTTACCTTTTTTTCTCTCCTATTAAATTGTTCTTTCTGACTTGGAGTCTCTCACGGGTTCTTACCTTCCAGCCAGCACAGGGGCTTTCAGGCAAAGATATGGGAATAGGAATAACAGTTCTTTACCAGGAGTACTAAAAATAAAAATGTAGTAATACAAAAAGAGCAAACAAACAAAAAAGAAAACACTGACAGAGTCAGAATAAAACCTGACACCCTGTTGGTCAGGGTGTTGGGAACAGTCCAGTTAAGTCCTCCTGCAGTGACAGATGTGGTTTTGTTGGAGCAGAGATGATCCTGTAGAAGAGTGAAGTTTTCTCCAAAGGTCCTGTGGTGGCAGGATGGGTCTGGTGTTCCTCTGGGAAATCCAATGCAAACAGGCTGTGCTGGTGTTCTGAATCCCAGGTTTTATCCAGGGAGGAATGGTTTTGGCTCCTCCCTCTGGGTGGAGCATCTCCCAATGGGATGATGGAATTGTATCAGCCATGCAGTGAGCCTCGATGGCCCATGAACAGCAGATATCCCCTGGAGGGAGGATGGGTCATGGAAAAGATAAAGAAAAACACACCTCCCCAGCTGGTTTCAACAGATGATGATAGAATACACACTGCTGGTTACATCTCGCATTGCAACCCATGACAGTGTGCCCTTGTTTCCTTGGAACACCATTCCCAACCACATCCATGCCAGGATAGCACAGGAAGGAAAAGCTAGGGCACCTGTCACGGAGCTTTTCTTTACTGCACTGCAGCATTTCTCCATGAAACCTGTAAAACTGTGTTCTTTATACCCCAGTTTGTCCCAGGAATGGGAATCTGAAGGAGTGGAATGAAAAAAAGTGGTGGTTTGGCTAAAAGAAAAGACATATTTTAACATGCCATCTAAAAAGGGCATGGCTGATTTCTTTTCGACAGGAATGATGATTTGTAAAATTGCTACAAATTTGTTGAACAAATTATAGGCTAGTGTTTGGCATTATATTTATTTTACAGTGTGTTATCATTTTGATAAGGTTCCTTACATAACATGTCATGTCTTACCTCAAAATTAGCATTAATAATTCTCAAAATTCAATGGCAAACAAGTGCAAGAAGTCTCAAACCCACCTAAAAGTCATACTTTACTGGAAATTTACATAAGAAAGATTTAATATATGACATGTGTATTTATATTACTTCTTTTTATTTAAAATATAGATTGAAATACCAGAACATTATACATAATAAAATGGGAAGTACAGCTTGGGGAGTAAAAGGCAGTAATGGTGTGGCATTTTCCTGTGTGACAAGTACTTGTGGAGGCTTGTGTTTGTGTCAAGTCAATATATCTTGGAAAAACATGGGAAACTGTTGCAATGCTCTCATTTTGTTTGTTATTGCAAAGAATGCTGCCATCACTTATTTCTGATACACCAAACTGTGAAAATAAATTCACTAAGCTGACTAAGAAGTCTCGTTTAAAAGGTCAAGATTTTATCTTTTATCAACACTTTAGAAATGAAGATACCACTTACGATGGGATGAGTAACTCTGTAAAGAAAATACTTAATTTCTGCCTGCAGCTTTGAAATAAATATGGAACACCTTCCCAAAAGGAATATCAACCTCCTGCTCCAACTGCAGCATCCAGTGGGATACAGACTGGCACTAGACTGTGCCCCTTGTTCAAAGTCCCATATGACAAGTCTAAACCCACTGTACATTCATGCACCCACTTCTTACCCTAACAGGTTATTTAGAGCACCTGCAGAGACACAGCACAAGAAAATTATTAAAAAGTGCATCAAGAAGAAACTACTGGCATCTAAAGTACCCTTCATATGCTACAAGACGTTAATTGGCCTTTAAGTAATGCACTAATAAACCTAAATGCTCTAATTACCCTAAGAGCAGCAGAATACTGTGTGGATGTTGGCCACAATAACAGAACCACAGAAACTGGATGGGAAAAGACTTCAAGAAACTGTGGGTTTTTTTCATTTCCTGTGCTTTAAAAACACCCAAGTAAATTTCCAAGCTGCTTTGTAATTTTTTGATACATACAGGGCAAAAAAGCAATCAATGCTCCTATGGAACAGTGCTAATAAAGTGACTATTCCACCCTTTTACTATCTAGTACATAAAGTTGTTGCTTTGTCTGTTCCATATGTAAAATGTACCTCACATCAGAGAACCAACAACATTTGGAGAAGCCCTCCCAGCCCATGGAGTCCCAGCTGTGCCCAATGCCCAGAGCACTCAGTGCCACCTCCAGCCCTTCCTGGGACACCTGCAGGGATGGGCACTGCAAACCTCCCTGGGCAGCCCCTGCCAAGGCCTGAGCGCCCTTTCCATGCAGAAATTCCTGCTGCTGTCCAAGCTGAGCCTCCCCTGGCCCAGCCTGAGGCCGTTCCCTCTCCTCCCTGTCCCTGTTCCCTGGGAGCACAGCCCGACCCCCCCGGCTGTCCCCTCCTGTCAGGGACTTGTGCAGAGCCACAAGGTTCCCCTGAGCTTCCTTTTCTCCAGGCTGAGCCCCTTTCCCAGCTCCCTCAGCCCCTCCTGGGGCTCCATGCCCTTCCCCAGCCCTGTTGCCCAATCCTAAATACAGGTAATAAAATAGATTCAGATGCGCAGCTACATCCCAGATTTTTCCACTCTGGATACAGTTTGGAGCTCACTTTTAACTGTGGTTGCGCATTGTGTCTTGGGTTATAATGTCCTGCCCAACTCAGCTCAGCAGATCTGACTGGAATTTACATGAACCACCGAAAACAGGAATCTTTCCAGCAGTTAATTAAGCAACTTGTATCTTTCTGACAAGACAGGTGTGATTTCAGTTCTCAAATTCTTTCTTTGGTCCCTGATTTGCTGGTCAAAAGGAAAGATCATTACACACTACTGAAGGGTGCTCCCCCTTTGCATCTTCAGATGCAAATGAAGACTTCAAATAGTGCAAACACATCTATTAAACATGAACAAAGGTACCAAGACTCTGAGAGAAGGTGGCCTTTCATTAATATTAGATTAATAAAAAAACCATGTTTCCTACTAACTGCTGTCATAATTTACAGCAATTCCACATGGGGAATTAACTTCACAGACCCTTTTTAACCCCTTATTTTTTAACAAGTGAAGGCAATTTAAAGTGAAAGAATAAACCCCTCATTTTGGTATACCTAAGACATTGATTGGCACATACAGGAAAAAAAAAGAACTGAATCATTGGGTTGTATTGGATTTTCTTTTCAATTATAATATGAGTAAGACTCACTGTTTTTGCCTACTTATTCTTTATTGCTGTTGGGCAATGGATGTAACAGAATATGAATGGCAGAACCAGCAGCTGGCGTTCTACCACATGCTGCAAGAACAAAAAAAAAAAAAACCAAGAAAACAACTAAAAACTATCTCCAGCTGTGTTTTAAAAAGTATCATTTCTTCTTAATGATCACAGGCCATGCATTTCTTTGACTTAGGTGAGAGCCAGAGCTCTCAGCTAGCTTGATGCAGCTTTTACTAGCAACATGTAAGAATTAGGGAACTGTCAGAAAATATCATTACAGCTTTTTAGTGATTATTTTCCTTCAATAAGTCACTCCAAATTAGAATCTAATGCTTGCTTTCTTTTATGGCTTCCAGATTTCTAGAGGTGAAAGAATATGAGCCACAAATGAAAAATATGATTTGGTTTGTCGTTAATTTTTAATTTGTTTTGAAACATTTTCTACATATCTTCCTAAGATTCACAATTAATTTGAGAGACAGTACAGCACCCATCTGTTAATAGCAGAGAGATGGAAATCTATATGTATATCATATATAAAAAGTATAATTACCCAGGAATGAGTTTGCCACTGTTCTGGAAGCAATACTAACTACATGGTGAAGGCCATTCCTGAAGTCCACCATGAAAAAAGCCCCCTGACTGTTCAGGAATAATATATTAAACAAAAAGATTGCGTCTAAAAGTAGGTAAAGATTTATTCTTTTATTTCTTAATCACACACCACAGCTAAAAAAAAAAAAAAAAAAATCAAAGTTACTACTGCTTTGGCATTACTGATTAGGGAGAATCTGAATTTAGACCAATATCTAAGCATGAGTGCACTTTATGGTTCTGATACAGCAAATGCTTATACTTTATTACATGCACAAATCTGCCTGCATTGAGAACGCACTTCCACTCACCCAGAGACCACAAAGCATCACAGAGATGTAAAGTGAGCAACACCACTCTGTACAGGGGCCTGCTTTGGGTGTTTATTATCCATCCTGGCCTCTTTATCAAGACCCCACATGGCCATAGTCACCCCTAGTTTCTGCCACACTAAATTCAGGAGGGAAAGAAAGGAGGATCTGCTCTACAACTCCATGTAGCAGGAAAAAAGTGAAGCTTCTGTCTCTCTTGGCTGCCATGTGCAGTCTGCAGCACCACGTGTGAGGAAACGCACAGAAACAAGCAGAGTGCATGTTTGTTACTGTACCTAAGTTTAGGGATAAAGCTGATTCCTAATGAAGAGCATTTCCATTTGCATCTCTCCAGGCACCTGTGCTATTGCTCAAAAAGGCTGAATCTGTGACACACCCTATTTTACCATGCATTCCGCAGGGGTTTTGTTTTGTTTTTTCAATCTAGTAATTTTCCAGTGCCCCTAGTAAATCTGCAACGAAACGATAAGTTTTGAGCACTGCATGATTACTTGCACAATAAGATGATTCTGTCTTCTGGCATCTTACCTGTGTTATTTTCATTTACTGTGTTCTCAAAGAATACTGATCATGACAGATTGGAGAACACTATTTCCAGAAAACACTCTGCAAAGTATATAAGGATAGCAAGCTCTTGGTTTCCCTGGTTACCTTGAATTTACATGGTACTGAATTAAGAACAAAAACCTGTTAGTCAGAATCCTTGTTGGTCTATCTAGGATGAGATTTTTAGACAATGTTAACCCCTGTATTTTTCAGGCTGAGTTAAAAAAAAAAAAAAAAAAAAAAAAAAAAAAAAAAAAAAAAAAAAGTAACAAAATTGTAAATATGATAACTAGAAACTGAATTAAGAAAAAAGAATCAGCCATGCTCAGGCAGCTCTGGAGCTGATGTTAGGATCAGACACCCTAGGCAGGAATGCATATCTTATGTACCTGGCATTAGGCTGACCGAAGGATCCTGACTCCTGCATGCTCTCGAGGTAGAATTCCCAGAAGATTGCCAAATTGCTTTCAATCTTGGCTAATTTTCCCACAAAATCACAGCCCAACGTGCAGGCCTAAATATCAAGTACAACCCTTTTACAAAAGCTTACTATTTTTGGAGTGCCAGATCAAGTTACAGCCTTCTGTGTGAGAATTGGCATATACACACCTATGTACACATGAAAGGCATACTCTGGCTTTCACCAAATCCAGCATCAAGTGTTTGTCTGGTATTTACAGAGAGCACCACCCCTCTCAGCTTTGCAGATTGCACAAGAACTGTGTACAATGCAACCCACTGGAGCCAGGAAAAGCCTCAACAAAACTACTAAAATATTTCCTGATTGAAAAGAAGCCTTGGCACCAGCACTTATTTTATCATCACCAGTGACATCACACCAAACAGCAATCATTCTCCGGTTTTGCAACTTTCACTGGTGCAATTTCATCAGGTCTTATCTGGAAAACACTAAATATTATTAACGTCTTTTAGCCCATCATTGCCTCTCTACTGTTTCAGTGTATTAAGAGTTCATACAGCAGGAAGAATACAGGAGCATCACAGTAGCTCAGGAAGTGGACAACATGGAATACAGCCAAAAAAAGAGAGGAAGGGTGTAAAGGAGGGGTTGAACACAAAACAAACAACTGGGAAAGGTAAAAAAAATTCAAGCCTTGAGGAAGGACAAAAGCAAGATTAGAAAAAATATTAAGGAAAATCTGTATTCTCAGTGATGAAAAGATATGTAAGGATGAGAACATAAATTAGCTCTCTGCTGAAGTTTATAGAACTCAGTAGTGGTTTTGGTTACTGAGACTTTAGTTTCCACATAAAAAATAAAAATCCTCAGTATTCCTAACTTACAAAAATAAATTTGTATTCCCTTTCACTGAAAATATTTAAGCATAACTTCATTATCTTATTTATAAGACTGGAATGAAGAAATACAATATTACTGCACTAACAACTCAGTCTTTGGCACAAAAATTCTAACAACCCAGAATCCCACAAGTAAAAGGTTGGAGCACTGGTGCTTAGTGATAACACACTCCCAGTCTTTCTGTTAAAGTAAAGTAGATTTTCATTTCCAGGTTGGATGCAGCTTGGATCAACCTGCTCTCATGGAAGGTGTCCCTGCCCATGGCAGGGGCTTGGAATGAGCTTTAAAGTCTCTCCCAACCCAGGCCATCCCATGACTCTCTGTTTCCCTAAAATCAGGAAAACAAAAGAAAAATTATTGTATGCACGCACACGAAAAGCTGTTGGTGCTCTGATTTCTTCTACCACCAGAAAAAAAATGACACAGAGTGCAAGGAGCCACTGGTAACGCTCACCCTGCACTGCTTCTAGCTGCAAGTGGATCTTAAGGAGGGGGGAATCCAATTCTCTGGTGCACCCAAGGACAAAGCAACGACCACATCCACAGGGTAAGAGAACCCACATCAAAACAGAACAAATATGTAATATTACAGCTGAAATTTTGCTATGACACCAGGGCCCAGCACCTATCACTGTGCCACCTGAAGTTTCCTTAAATACCAGCAAAAGGAAAGAAACTGTTCTAGGATGCCAAATCTCTCTTCCCACTTCTCTGTCTTTGAGAGGTTTTTCAGGATGTGGCATGCAAACCATCAGGGAAAAAAACAAAGAGCTGCAATTCTACTTTAGTGCCTGAGGCAGTAAATAAAAATAAAGGCATTTCACACACTGATATCCTTCTCTAGGCAAAGAAATCTCTCAAATGTTAGAACTGTTTCATTACCAGGCTCATCTAAAAAAAGGCTGCAACAGTCAAAGCCAAAACACAAAGCTGCTGCACATGTTAGAAAAAACAGAAATTTCTTGGGACATTATGGCTTGAATCTCTGCTAACATCGAGTTGCAACTGGATGTCCTCCTGGCACAGAGAGAAGCTCTAGAATAGATTCCTGCTCTGGAAGAGAGTGATGCAGTTCTCCTGATCAGGATCTCCAGTGACCTGTACAACAGAAGCCTCTCAAAAAAACCTTTAAGCAACAGATTTAGTGCAGGAGTACAGATAGATATTCATCATCCGTGCTCTGCTACTCAGCTGGTCATTTTATAACATTTTCTAATGAAAAATTAATTTTGCCTCATTTACCATGCTACTGTTTTCCTTTTAAACTTGCCCACCTTTTAAAGCAGCTGACAGTAAGCTAAAAACCTTCACAGAGGCAGCTCAGACTGGAACCACACACTCCACTTTTGAAATAAATGCAAACAAAAAGATCTGGAGATTTTCAGACCAGGAAGTTAATACCCATGAAACTGCAAAAGCACATAAGAAAGGTGCTATCACCAACCATCAAGTAAAAAAGTGGAAAAGAGCAAACAGGGAAAATGCAATCTAGTGCTTAAAGAAAAAAATATTATCAAAATAATCAGGCCTTTAAACCCAATCATACACGTTTTGCCAGATCTTTTTCATTTACTCTTATGTTCCCTTTTCAAAAGGTTTGCTTTGTTGCTTTAATGAACCTTTACTATTTTGACACTACCACAGGATAGCAAAACTGAGATGTTTCAATTAGCTAAATAATGGAGCTTCTTGACTGCTGCAGAAGTCAATATAGGATCTATAAATAAGATTTCCTGCTGGATAGTATATAACAAATCTATATAATGTTTGCAGCAAGTTATGAAGACGGATGAGTGGGTTCAGTTCATCTTTGAACCAAAACATTTCAAGTTTAAGCCTTTTCTCTGCCTAATTCTCAACAAAGTCTTCAAATCAGGTTTCCAAGCCTCACCAGGTGTGTCAGGCTGTATCACATCCTGGCGTAATTGATCTCTGAGGCTCAAGTAATTCCCTTTTGGATAACACTGATGGAATAGCCAAGAAAACATAGGCTATGAGCCATTCACCTCAGGTGAGCCCAAAGTTTGGTGATCAGACAGGGGCAGGATCTCTCCTCCTCCCCAGAGGACCAGCACAGGGCTGGAAATGCAGTTCCAGCACAAACCTCACCAGGCTACAGCTGTCAGGAGAACATTCCAGAGAAGGCCCAAAGCATCTCACACCAACAGAAATTACCTTTCCCAGGGGACAGGGCACACACAGCTCAGTTGCTTCTGACAGAAACAATCCAAATCTTGGATTTCAACTGCCAATATTTGTGAATTTGCTGAATGTCTGTCCTAGGAACAATAAAGCAATCCTACAAGAGACCCCCTTCTTTTTTACTGTAAAAACAATGGTTCCACCTTCTCCTCCCTCCTCTGGCCATCTCCTTTCACCCACAACTGTTTCACTCTGGGGTTTCGCAGACCGTCAATTTTCAGAAAACTTTGAAAACACAAAAAACAGATTTTCAGGTATCTGATCTAAATTTTAATAGCTAACAGTATCTTCCATTGCCTTTGAGTAACCTAGAATTATAGGGCATTTTGGAACACTAAACTTGCTCAACACTTGAACTTAAAAACTGATCAAAAGTTTTTAGATATTTAATCATTATTTAACTAATATTTGCAACCAATTAATTAGCAAGTTTAGTAGCTCAAAATTTTCAGATATGTGGTTAAATGTTGATTAAATGGTTATATTAATTATCCTCAGAAATCTAATCTAACAATAGAAACGTGGTCATGTACCTACTGGCTTTCTAGTTTGAATTAATTACATGCCAAGTAGATTTATCTTTATGTATTCTATCACAATAAGCAATGTTCAACCAACAATCAAATGAAGTTTTTTTATAATTGCTCTTAATTAAATATATTTAATAACAGTAGAAGGACAGGCTTGCAGATCCTTTGGTCAGCGTTACTTTTGTTTCTGACACATTAACCCAGTTTTTACACTGAGAAGGGGGTGGGATAAGCACAAAAAAATTATGAGAAAAATTTAGCTTATATACCAGAACATAATACTTGTGAAAATCCACTACGAGAACCTCAGACTGAAGCTTTCAGTGCCCCCTTCTCTTTTGACAACCCTCTTTTCAGCTTTTGGTGTCCCCTCCACTTCCCTGCCTTCTCAAAATGTACCCCATTTCAAATGGCGGTTTTGCTACCTCGATTTTACCTGTGTCCAAACTTGTAGCCTCACAGAATAACCAGGATCAATAAAGGTATATGGTTGATATTTTGAATTTTTGTCCCCTTGCTTATGATATTTTAGAATGATTTTCATGTGGCTTTCAATAGCCTTTCATTCCTTTTTTAATTTATTATTATTTTTAATTTTACTTACATGAAGTGTAAAGAATCAAACATTCACACCCACATGTCCTTCTAATATCAATGTTTGTAGTTGCATCTTCCATGACTTGTCTCTAGGCCCCACCAAGTGCCTTTCACTCATCAGAAAGGAAGAATGAAGGGGTAAAATACATTAATGGCAACATCCCTTCTCCACATCTCCTTGGATAATTAGTTCAGTAAATCCATTGACAGTTTTGAATTTTGTCCTGATAGTTAAAAAAAAAAAAAAAAATTAGAATAGCAGAGTGAAACCATAAACTTTCAGCAGGAAGCTAAAAATTTTATATAATTTTAAATCTTATAAAATTAACCAGTCCACAACTTAACACCTACAACCAGAGAAAAGTATTCCAGGCTGTCTGGATGGCTCCCTCAAAATTCACTGTATATTGTTAGGAATTGCACTAAAAAACTTGGGAAAAAACCCCAACAAACACTTTATGAATTTAACATATTTTCTCTCTCTTTTTTTTTTACTGTAACAAAGTCTGCTCCTGAGAGAGTCACTCTTTGCCACCCCAAATCAAAGTGCTGTCCAGGTACACACCAGCACTACCTCAATTCAGCCAGGTGGAGGAAGAATTAAAATACTTAAGTCTACTCACAGTGATGGTAAATTTTATAATAAGAATAATCTGCATGTCACTGCAATTAACAGCAGTTTCACCATTAAATTTCATAAAAAGCAGTATTTGAGCATCTCTCTATCCAGCTAGAAAAAAGAGGACTTTCCCCAAACACCATGTCCAAACTTAATGAAACGATCTTGCAGCAACCTAAATCCTGAGTTCCACGGGGTTACAGGAGTCAGAGACCTTTCAGACCTTCAAGGGCATAAATGCAACATCAAATTTTCACTGACACTACATTTGATACAGGCCAAAGAGATAGTGATGCCTTAAGTTGTAGCTTTCATGTTTTTCAGATTCTGTGCTGCCCAGGGGTGCAGTTCTGAGCCTCATATTAAGTGTTAGTAAGCTCTCTTCACTGCATAGGGAGAAAAAACAAATCCTTTTCCTGATGGAGAACAAAGACAAACTTCAGCCCAAAAGCACAAACAATGGTGGGCTGAAGAGAGAAATGAGAAGGATGGGAGTTCATAACCTGAAGCTGCAATTGGACAATTAACACCAATGTGCAAATGGACCAAAACTTATAAAAGTGTGAGGCCTTGTGACTGTTTGTCCATTTTGTGACTATTTTGGGTCTGTCCAGTCTGTTTCAGGTCAACCTTCCCAAGGCATCATAGGAGCTCTCTCCAAAGTTAGTTCTAGGTCACCTGGTCTTTAAACAGAAACCCCCTTCCAATTCCTGCTGCTGGGGCTTCTCTTTTACCTTGTTACAAAAAAGGGATACCAGACAACATGTTGGTCAAGACTCCAGAGTTGCCTTGTTTCCTACGTGCAAGGCTCAGGAATGTTCACGTGCTTTAAATTCCAAATGTAACATTATTCTTTTCCCCCCATTTGAAACAGAGATTTTATCTGAAAATTTTAACAAAGCCTGAAAAAAAGAGAGCTCCCAGCAAAGAAAATCCATGAGATTGTTTATGTCCCAGGTGCAGGTTAAGGCCTTCTTTCCCCTTCTCATAGACAGATGATAAATGTTATAACTCAGTCTGGAAGCAGCTTTGTTAGAAGTTGAGGCCTTATGTAAATGCCTATAGACTAAAGGGTCTGGATCCAGCATGATCAAAACAGCAAATTATGCTTCTGTGCCACAGCCGTTGCCTGCAAGTGTGTCACCACCAAATTCAGAAAGTGTATATTCCAGTAGGAGGCTTTCCCAGAGGTATGATTTCTCAAAGGTTAATATGCAATTAAAGCAGCAAATTTATTATACTGGATGGGATTTCTGAAAAGCAAACACACGATCTGTGTTCAGATTACTTTGGAATGGATATTTCTATTAAAACTCCAGTAAAGTCTGTTCAATAAATCACAGCATTTGCAATTAGTTATTTCAATGAAGCATGCTTGGCATATCAAATATTCATGAACGGATGATACAAGGCAGAAATCTATGAAATACAAGATATAATTGAGTACCTATGTGATTAATCCACCATTGTTTTAGCAACGATAGGATTCCTACAAAATCTGTTCCACTTGTACGTAATGTATGCTTTAAGGGTTTAATAACGAGCTTGAACAAGCTGGACATCCATTCAGGGCAGGGTTTGAGTGAACATACAATCTGCTTAAATGTGCCCTCACTAACCAATGTTCATCCATATATCATGGAATGACTCGGGCTGGAAGGGATGTTAAAGATCATCTAGTTC
Organism: Hirundo rustica; assembly: GCF_015227805.2. Classification (NCBI taxonomy): domain Eukaryota; kingdom Metazoa; phylum Chordata; class Aves; order Passeriformes; family Hirundinidae; genus Hirundo; species Hirundo rustica. The sequence continues at coordinate 17,410,550 of NC_053460.1, forward strand.
CAATATCGTAAGAAGGTTTCTCTTGCAACCAATAGACAAAATAAATACAAGGGCAACCAACACATTACTTTCCTGTAAAAGGAAATAAAATGTATGGAAGCATCTACAATATCTAATTATTTAAGTATTCTTGTGCCCAGTCTACTTTTACAAACAGCTGAAAACCAAATAAAACTAAATCAGTGCTAAAATTAATGCTTCCAGCTCTGTGCACCTTGAGTTTGTAAATCAATCTATAGATAAAGTACTTTCAAATAAACTGGTGAAAGAGAGAATTCTAAGAGAACTAAAATGATCTTTGGCTTCCTGGGCATCTCTCAGGCAGCTGCTGTAGAAGTAACAGACAGAAGCAGCTTCCTGGCTGCCAGGTTTGGATTTCAGCCTTCACAGACACTTTTCAGGACTTTGTAAAAAATCCAAGCTATATTTTCCAGTGTTGTAAGAGTCTAAGTGGTAAATCTAGTACAATTTCCTTTTGAAGACTTCTGCAATTTTCAAACAAAACAAAAGAAATGAAAAATTAATTGGTGACACATACAGAACCTTTTAGATGCTTAAGGAGTACCACATATATTAGATAGATTTGAACTACTTTGGTCATCTGTGGCCATATATAAACTGAAAAATCTTTCCTCATGTGCCCTTATTATCTATTCTATTACATATTAAATATATCAGTGATATCAGACCTTCACAGTGCTGTGATCCAGGTTGTTTGCCTCTAGTTTTATCAGGGAGAGTGATGGAAGACAGGGAAAGTAAATGAGAGGAGTCCCTTCAGACAAAAGATAACAAACTGGGACATTCCAAAAATCAGACCTGAGAACAGCAGAAATTTCATTCAAATACCATCAAGATGAAGAGAGTAAATACCAGTCTCTGCTTTGTCCAGAAAGTACTACTTACAAGCCCAATGGAGGGCTTTGCTCTTCTCCTCCGCTCCTCCAAAATAAAAGATATCTCCAGGTTTTTACCAGAGAATAAAGTTCCCCGATCTTAATATCTTATTTCTTTCTAAAATTGCTTGATATCAGTAAGAGGAGGAGACCTTCAGCACTTTGCAATGACACAGTCAGGCACAAAGTAAATACTTCTATTTCCTTTGCTGTCCTGGCTTTTTATTCCATACTCTCTGAACAGGGAGCTTTATCAACATCTCAGTATATTATCATTTTTACTATTTACCATATTACCATTATCATGGTTTGGTTACCATTGACTACTGGAAATTCTCCAAAGTAGATAAATTTGTTGGGTTTGTAGAATCTGTAAATTTTGATGGAGGCGATGAGTTTCCACTCATATAAACAAAACAATTTTTCATGTGCACACTACTCATCATCACAAGTGAGTTATTTCATGTGAGCATGAACAAAGATTCCCTGGAAACTGATGCCTGGTCTCTTAGTTTAGAATCAACCCAGCTCCTGAATGCTGGAGAAAACTGTTGCTGTAGTTCACAGGAACAATTTTGCAAATATTTTCTGGGACCTGTTTGGGGGAACTCGTACTAAAAGCCTTCAAGAAGCTGGAACTCGCTACTGGGAAGTACTTGCACTACCATGTCTGTGAGTAGATACCTTTTTTAACTGAATAATTCAAATTTATTTTTAAAAGCAGAGTGACACCTCTGGTCTATAGTGGGCCCTTCCTACTTTTTCACATGCTTCCCACTCATCAGTTGGAATAGTTAAAGTAAAAATTGGAAGACCAAGACAGTTCATCCTTACATAACTCTTCAGAGATGTTTGCTTTGATAAAAAACTTAAGCCACCACAGTAAAAGGTTTTAAGAATTAAGCGTGGAAGAAAATAAGATCAAAATTCGCAATCTGCTAGTTTAAGTGGAACCAACTAGAATCTCTGCATGCAAAATGATTCAAGTCAAATAAGTTATTTTTATTAATTAGTGACTGGGATCAATTACTCATTAGGGTTCCAGTTTAAGTACTATTTTCACCTTAGACAAGAAAAAGTACAACCAGAAGAATAACTCTTCTTTACCTGTTCTGATACAGAAACTTATTTATAGAGCAAGTCAGCACTGAAATTATCAATGACTTTTATAAAATAAACCTCCTACCTAAGTATTGTTGTCTGTACTTATTAAAGGCATCTCCATTCCCTGAGCTCAGTCGTTTAACTAAAAACAAACAACAACCAAAACAAAAAAAAAACAAACACCAAAAAAAACCACGAAGGAAAAAAAACAAAAAACAACTACATATCTAAACCCAGCAACATTGAAACTAGATGAAAAATTATCAATGCTTTGAAATAAAGTCAGATAAACTGCACATCACTTTTGCCTGCTTATGGAGAGGCCCTTAGCTCTGTTCCCAAGCAGTCCATCCCTAGTTCCCAGCACTGAGCACAAGTCAGTTTGCAATGTCAGTGTTCCATCACATGTATGCACCTTGTGAAAGCAATCACCACAGTGCATGCACAGGAGCTAGAGGAAACCTTCCATTCTTTGATTTTGTGCATAATATTTGTGTTGAATAAAAACTTAATCAATCCCTAAGCTTCAGCCAAACTGAAAAATGGCTGGCAAATGCCACAGGTCAACACTATCCTCAGTGAATATTTGTTACAGGCCGTTGGGATATACCTCAGTTATTGAAAATGTTGAGATTCTTCTCAGAAGTCAAACACACTAAACCATAATTAGGAGGAGGATTCCTCCTCCTCCTCTCATGATGTTCATTAAATGCTCAGGCTGTGACTAAAAAATGTGTGTGGATCCTCCCTGCTGTCTAATTCATAAAATAGAACCTTCTAGTGACAATTGTAAAGTACACAGGTATTTATTAACCTAAGCATTACTGCCTAGCTCTGTGCTATGCTTAATATTATAAATATCCTTACAACCTAATTCCCACCCTACCACTCCAAATTTCCCCAGCTCCTTCCTCATAAAGTCATTTTCCCCCTTCTGCTAACAATTCCCAATAAAAGTCTAAATTTTTGCCTGAACTTTTCACTTTTTGTACTTCCCAAATCACCTCAGCACTTGAACAAAAACCTAGAGTTGTGTCTCTGTCTTGTAGCAAGACTATTTAGTTCCCCTAATTATTTTCTACAGGGCATCACACTCCTTTGCTGTCCCTTGAACTCCTCTGAAGAGAACCTCAGCTGTGCCTCGGTACCTTCAGCGTGTGGAGCAGTCGTTCGTCGTTAGTGTCAACACGAATAATGCAGTTCAGTGTTTGAGAGCGTCTTTTTAACAGCTGCTTGCGTCCCAGTGTTGCCATTTACTGCTGGCCACAAAGCTTCCCTTTGCCTTTTGCCTTTTCCAGCCTTATGCTGCCTGACAACGTGCAAAACACTGAGCTGCTTCCTATGGATTTATAAAGCCAATTTCTGCCTATGGAGACTAACTTGTTTTTATTATGGGTAGCATAACTGACTGTCCTTCATCACCAGCAGAAGCATTTACCTGGCTCAATGTGAGGCATGCTTTTAGTGCCATACAAGTATTTTAGTGCACAGTGATAGTGATGCTCCTCGACAGTAAATGTGACATATTCCCTCTCCTTGCTTCTGGGAAAATTGATTGTGCCGCCCTGTGTCAAACCACACATTCAAAAGTGCAACATCTAAATACATTTTAATGGCTGTACTCTCACCTGCTCACTTGGTCACTATAAATACTCCCAGATAATTTCTCTCTGAAGAAATGGGCCTCCTAGCATTCACTTCAACACACTATTCATTCTGGTAACCTTCCCAGCTCTGAGCCAGTACCTAGTTTCACAGCACTTATGAAACTTTCCACGCAATGTGAATGAAAGTTCTATGCACGGCACTTGGTCCCTGCTCAGTTTTACTTACAGATCCATCAGAGGAAGACTTCATGACAAAGCCACTGCAAGAGCAGCTTAAAATTTTGAGAATTTTGGGGGTTTTATTATCCTTTTTAAAACAGAAGCATTTAATATGTTCAAGTATCTTAATCCAAGTTACTTCTGTCATCAAATTAGCTCTCTGGGTCATATTACCTCATGACTAGGGAAGACCTCCTCCCCCTGTGTCAGGCACTGGGGAGGGACCTCAAGATCCCTGAAGGTCCCCTTCCAATGCAGAATATTCTGCTATTCTGAGTGTTGTGCCCAGCTCTGAGCCCTTGTGGCCACAGAGTCCTGGAGGGGCTGGAGCGTGTCCAGGGAAAGGAACGGGGCTGGGGAAGGGAATGGAGCCCCAGGAGGGGCTGAGGGAGCTGGGGAAGGGGCTCAGCCTGGAGAAAAGGAGGCTCAGGGGAACCTTGTGGCTCTGCACAAGTCCCTGACAGGAGGGGACAGCCGGGGGGGTCGGGCTGTGCTCCCAGGGAACAGGGACAGGAGGAGAGGGAACGGCCTCAGGCTGGGCCAGGGGAGGCTCAGCTTGGACAGCAGCAGGAATTTCCCCATGGAAAGGGCGCTCAGGCCTTGGCAGGGGCTGCCCAGGGAGGTTTGCAGTGCCCATCCCTGCAGGTGTCCCAGGAAGGGCTGGGGGTGGCACTGAGTGCCCTGGGCTGGGGACAAGGTGGGCATCGGGCACAGCTGGGACTCTTTGGTCTCAGAGAACTTTCCCAGACTTAATGATTCTATGAGTTTATGGTTCTATGAAGTGATGATTCAAAATAGATTTTAACTCTAAATCTATCATACACAAAATTAAAAATGTCAAAATTTCTGTTAAAGGAATTTAAGATTATCCTTTAAGATTGAAATAATCATATGTAAAGATAGCATTACATGAACTGCCCTTGGTGTTTAACATCTTTAGTGAAAACTTAAACCAGACCTCTATTAAAAAAGAATTATTGGTTCAAATTTCCTTTTCCTTGAAGAGAATTCAAAAGTCTCTGTAGACATATTACTGCATATGTAAATATAAACACCTTAATGTTAATGTGTAAAGATATATTCTGATTATCATTATTGACAGGCCAATGGAAGAGAAAAAATAAAGAGATTTTATAGGCTGACTTCTTCCCTCTAATACCTGCCCTTTCTGGCTGAGATGCCAGACTCATGATCACATGGCTTAATTCTTTTTCAGTTAAAGATGATGCAGAATTCCGAGAAAAGCTGTGTCTCCAGTTAGGCCTGGCCTTATACACATCTAGTAAAAATGATATTTCTGTGTTTGAAGTTTCTCAAAAGGCAGATATTTGCCTTGGAAAAGCAACTCTCAGCCAGTGACTTTGTTGGCAGAAGGAGAAATAAAACCCAGCTTGTGCTGCACTTAACGTAATAAAATTGCACAATACAATCCTGATGTGCATAATAGATTATGTTACATATATCAAGTTACACATGCACAGGTAAATTTTTTAAAAGGGTGACCTTCTATAATTTCTTATGCAGTCTTAAGCAGTGTTAAAAATACATTTAAAATTTGAAATTCTGATGGTTACAGTTATAAAGCTGCTGACTCATAATATCTGAAAATGTAATAGCAAGTAGGATCTTAACTTGATGCATGATTTACTGAACCTTTATGATTTATATGAATTATTAATCCTTTGCTACTTAGATGAACCGGAACAAAATTTCTCAGGGATTTGAGAAATTAGTATTACTTATATTTATCCTACTGTGGTACTACTTAATTCAATCACCGTGTTTCACCAAAACTTCTCAAAGCTCCTCTATTATTCTGAAAATCCTTGGTAGGGAGGAGGGGGGCAAAATAATAGAAGCATCATTGAGTTTATTTTGCAGATGGACTATAACCCACTTTAATAAGGATTAACTATCCCAAATAGATGGCCAAATTCTGTAAAGCACAGCTCTATGACCCTTGCTCAGCTTTGAAGTGTAAGACTGCTGCTGAACCAGCCCAAAGAAAGCACATAAAATAAAGAGTTGGGAGATTTTTATAGCAGTTAGGGACAAATAACAAAAACTTTTGAGTTGGTAGTAGTTAAGAGAAAAAACACGGACGTGAAGAGACAGAAAATGAGTTGGAAAGTGGCAGTTCAAAAAGATCAAGATTCCTCACACTCCAGCAAGCAGCACAGGCTGTCACCTTTCCATCTGAGTGGTGACTCCCTGCCCAGTGCGGTCACTCCATCAAGGAGGTGAGACAAGACTTGGCCTGTATTTGTTCCAGCCACTTGCTTTCTGTATTAGCAAATAAATAGCTCTTCTCTATGCAATCAAAATCTTACCTTCTATTCATTATGGACATTTTTCACTATTCCTTTGGGGTTTTTGCCCCAAGCTTAACAAAATTGAACTGATAATTCTTGGAGTTCCTACTGTGACATTAACAGCACTGGAGCTTTGTTATTCCCAAGGGTTCCCACTGCCTCCTGAATTTCATCACGTTCTAGCTCTTCACAAACAGCTCTTGTCTAGAAAATAGCTCCCTACTTATTTCACCACTAAGACTCACTACACCACCCCCTCAAACATTCTATAATTACGTTCTTGGCAACTATTTTGGATTCTCAGCTCATTTATTCTGTCGTACACTCCCCAGTTCTCCCTCACCTGCTCCCCAAGGATTCAATCTCATCAACAATTATCACCCGAGTATTTTATACACCTCCCAGAGAGAAGCTTTACTAACACCATTTATAACAGTAAGGTATATTTATCTAGTACAGAAATTAAACAGGAGGTCAACATACTAAAGGCCCTTACATTTCAGCTTAGATTTTGCTTTGTGCATCTGACCCTTGTTCACTACAGAGCAGCAATTTACTGATGGTCCAGTGAAACGACAAAATTGTAGAATTATGACCCAAAGAAACCCTCATCATTTAGGGAGAGCATGATGTGCAATTAAATAAGGGGTAAAATAAGGGGTAGGGGAGATTTTTTGAGGTTGCTTTTATAACTTAGGAATGTAGGGTATTTATTTGTTGTTGTGTTTGCTTTTTTAAAGGGAGTCCAATAATCCCTAAGGGAGCATAGCTGGAGGGGAAGGTGTCCCTGCCCATGGCAGAGGGTTGGAATAAGATGATCTTAAAGGCCCCTTCCAACCCAAACATTCTATGATTCTCCATAAAATTTCATTCCAAACTGAAATTGTGAATATGTAATCTTCACAAAGAGGAAGAATGTGGACGAACACACAAACTTGAACGTATAGCTTGTACAAAAACGATACTGCTGTCACACAGTCCAAGCGGCAGCAAAGATGCTCTGGCCACATCCATTTTATACCTTCTGAACCTTTTTTTTTCTGCAAGGACATTATATATTCCCCGGCCATTTGTGTCACAGGGGTCTTCAGCAGCAATTTAACACCCTGTTAATTCTGAATTTTCTTGCTAAGTACTTCTCCTTCATTTACTTTAGCCTGACTTTGATGAAAGATTTCTTCACAATACCCAGTTCTAATGCCATGAGAATGCTCCATTTCACAAGGGCTCCAGGAATATTCATGCTCCACTACATTTCTACCAAGTATCCCCGAGGCAGCATCAATGCTGTCTGAAACCTTGTAAAGGCCTTCCCACTTGAGGAAAAAGATCAAGCATGTGCAAATGTAAAGATGAATATCCCTGCTCTTCATGGTCCCTGAAAACACCCTTCAGTTGTACTTCTAATCTCCTTCCTTTCCTCTATTAAACCACACAAATACATATTTTTGTTCTTCATGCAATTTTCAAGCCACCTTTTGTTTTTTACAGTTCAAGATATTCTCACAGGCCCCCTGTGGTTCCCACTAGCATCTCTCTCAATGTTCTGCCACCAGCTATCAACACACTCTGTAACCTGTGCAGGCTAAGACCTCTTTGCTGATGGACATTCCTATCAATAATTTAAATTCCTCATAGGTGTCCATAACTGAGCATCTTCAGCAGTTCCTTTATTGTTACATGGTTTCTTCTCACCCCCAGTCTCACAGTTGGGGAGATCTGACACAATCAGATCTCCCTTTATTTATCTAATAAAGCTGCAGGGCACTGATCAGGGTCTTATCTTGAACAACTGGCAAAACTAATCCATTTCATTTGACTGCTATTAACATCATTCCCCGTTAAGTGATTCCCAATCATTTTTCCTTCCTACTGACTCAGACACAGATGAAAACCACAAACAACAAAGTTCTTGGACAGAAGGCTGCACTTGGCTTACAGCAATCTAGAGACACTTCTATCAAGTGCTATCATTTTTCTCTGCTTAAACAAACAGTTTCCACTGTATTTGGACAGTCCCAAATCCTTCAGGCCAGTTGGAAACTGGTTTGAGAGGCAGCTTGGCCCATCAGCATATGGCAACTTGAAAACCCTGCCCAGAAGCTGAAGCTCTACCAGCCCAAGCTCTTATTTTTTGCAGCAAACTGGATGTGAGCTACAATTCCAGCCCCCTCCAGCCTTCTACAAAATCTGTTCATCTGAGGCTGCCATTGGCCACCTGGATACATGGGACACCCTAACCAGACGTGATACAGTGATGTAAAGGAGACTTCCCCATACAACCTTCCAGGAGCCACTCTGGCAGACCAGATCCACATGGTCCAGGAGGACCCCTCCACCCCACATTCTATAATTATATGAAAACTCCCTCTGTTATATTCAGCTGTCCACAAGACAACATTCTACAGCTGTTCTGTCCCTGACTGGAGGACAGGAGGCTTTTTCTCCAAAATTTAAAATGGGACCAGGAACATAAGTTGCTTTTTGTTTAAGCCTGTTTTACAGCAAAGCATAAACATACTGCAAAGCTTAACTTCTGTTCCCCTTTCCCTGGGACTGGAGCTTCCTTTATGAATCTTTCCTTTCCTGAAAAGAAAGACAAAACACTCATACTTCAGCCTGGTGATTTGTATTATCATTTTCTATTTATAAATCTGATTTTAGTTCTCTAAATAATTCTGAAATTTTAATTGAGGTACCCTGAAACAAAAATATAATGAAGGCAAACAAGCAAGGAAAGGATAATTGGATTTTTCTCAGGCTATGCTAATCTGTAGCCTATAAATGCTGTGTGGTTACACTTGAATACTGTTAATTTGCATGTAGCTGGGAGCACTGGCATGAACTACCAACATATTAGATCACAACATCTGACACTGGATTCCCCTTTCAGACATCAAGCATTTCATCCTGGAATTAGTTGTTTTATCATATTTAGACACACAAACCTACTTTTTTTTCTACAACTGTAAATCAGAAGATATTTTTTTAAAGGCTGCATTAGGCATAATCAAATGTGCAAGTATCTGATCAAATGATTCTAGCAAGCAGGAGCTAACTACAAGCTATAGATGCAATGGCTGTTCATGCCTTGCTTGGCAGAAACAATCAAACATTAGTATTCAGACAGGAAAGTGCTTGTCAAGATCAAAATGCTAATCACTGCTTGCTGAGAAATGCAGTTGTTCCCAGCTGTAGGGAGAGCAACACTCAGCTCACAGCAGCTGCAGCTCGTTGCTCTCCCTACCCAGAGATGGGATTCCTGGGCAGGTCTATCAGCAACTGGTCGCCGGTGTGTCCTGGAAAATTTACAGAGCAAGAAACAGCAATGCTTGCACTGAACATTAAAAATCAAATCAAAACTTTCTATCAGAAGGTTTGTAATTCCTAAGTCAGAACACCACCTTTCCAATCAGCACAGCAAAAATGTGTTCTCTGGGGTTCACAATAATACTTCTTTGAAAAAAGTGTTTGCTTGTTCAATCTAGAGTAAGTCATAAGTGTTATTCAATTATATTAACAAAATAATATTAACTAAATTACATTAATTTAAATTACATATACATAAATTTGCATATTTTTACCCTAAAGATACCATTTCTGTAAAAAAACTCAAAAGAAAATCCAATTCACAATTTATTCTTTTTTAATTTATTGCTGAATATTTTTTCTTGCTTATGTATTTGAAAAAACCCAAAGTTTAGGGACTGAGTAAGAAATATGATAAAAGGACAACCCCTGTTTCAGATTTAGCCTGCAATCAGACATATTTGTAAGGATCTTTGCATCAGCCCCACTGTTTTTAATAAATTTTACTGCATCTTTTTCCCCTAATCCTGGCAGCCCACTAGAAAATACACACATGCTATAGAAACTGAATAAGTCTTAAAAAAAAACAAAACCAAAGAAGCCAGCAAACCTTTATGAGATACCTCCAATAAAACACTTAATACCCAGTGTCATTGTGCAGCTAACCAGACCTACCAAAGGTATAACTTCCAGAAACTTTTCCTTCTCTGAGGAGCTCAGCAGTGAGAACTGCCAGGGTTGTCCTCATTCTCTAACCCCAGGGAAGAGCCTGTCCTTGCTTGGAAACACCTCACACCACCATGGTATCCCCCAAACACACAATCCTGCATTGAGAAACAGTTTAAAAAACCCCAACAAGGCAAACAACAAACTACAGCCAAAGGGACAAGTATGACAAAATAACTACATAGGAAGATTTCTCCCAGACCAAGCTCTGGCTCACTCTCAGGAACACAATAACAATGCTTAGTTTGATCCTAATGTCTCAGGCATGCAGACATTGTCTTCACTCTGGACATTCTTGATCTTCACGTTCAATCTTCTTAATCTTTGAGCATTTTGATCTACTTTTGTCTTGCTGTGTTATCCTTTTCCCTTGTAATACATCTGACACTCTGTCCATCAAACTGCAATCCCTTGCTCTGATGATTGAGCTCACTGAGGTTTCTATGATCCTTAAGTGAATTAGGAAAAACACCAGATTAAAAAACAAAAATGTTTCTAACATTCCATAGTCTGTATTGCTTTGTATTTTGGGTGCTACTATAACACACTGTAGTTATGACAATAATTGTTTTATACAGAAACTACTGATAGCTACAATGGAAACCAAACCATGAAGACAAACATTTTTACTCTTCCAAGATGAAAACACTGCTGACATCAGAACAACCTAACAGGCTTTGGAGAACAACCAACACAGGACTTTGGAGTTCAAAACTGCATTTCAGGCTCTAGGTAATACCTCACTGACATTGATATGTCACTCCACTCACATTTCTTACTGGTCTTTATGAAATGGGGATAACTCCAGTGCTTTTAGGTCTGTGGGGTCTATATAAAAGCCAAGGGATACTAAGCTGCTTATTACTATTAATAGCACAGAAACCAGTATGAGCCTCTATCCAACCACTGTTAAAACCAAAAACCAAAGTAATATCTGCTAACAATTAAGTTCTTGTATTTCCAGACAGCCATTTTCATTACATAATTAGAGTAACCAGGAATACATTCACTGACTCATTCTACTGCCATCATATCCTTACATGCTTTTCTCCCTACATTTTTCTTTTCCTTTTTTTCCCGTCACATTTGAAATATTCAATGTAGAGGCTTTATGTACGCAAAGAGTTTAGTTTCCAGAAACACTCCATTTCCCTACCTGGCTGCTTACTATCAATGATTTGCTTAAAATAAAGTAAAAGATGGCTTTAAGATACCTTGTTATGCCAGTTGACAGGTTTTATAACAGGAGCAAATGGTGGGACTGAGATGAAGTGGCCTGGAGGTTCAGGCTGTTTATATTTCTTTGACATAACTCTTCAGGTACAGTTATAAATAAAAACTGTACATCAGGGACTCAAGAATTCAACCCTGTATCTGGAGAAGCACCTGCTATACAAGTTCCAGCGAACTCAGTTGAGTAGTAACACTCAAAATACTCCTCTGTCCCATTACTGCACACTTAACTACCAGTTTATAGACCAAGTTCCACCAATCTCTTAAAATTTCTTCACAAGGGTGAAGTCTTTAAGGGAAATCTGTGTACAAAAGTATCTAAATATCAGCTCTTCAGTTCATTAAAATCGGAACAGCATTATATTGCTATGAATTCTATCCATTAAATTCATCTGCATAAAAGTTTTCAATAGCAAATAATTTTTGAATATAAGTCCCCAAATTCCTCTTGCAGAGGAAAATCTTAGTTTTGCACATATCATAAGAAATGTCACTAAAACAATTCACTCTATGAGTTCACCCTCATTAGTGCTTTGTATTTACCCCAATAAGTTTCACTAACCCTTCAATTTCTTGAGCATTTTATTTTTGGATCCCCCAGTGTAATAAATCACGACACTCCCAAGAAAGTCGAAATAATGTAATTGCACACATAAAATACTTGTCCAGTATATGTGATCGAAATCAAGATCATTCTAATGCAGATTCTGAGGTAAATATAAAGTATATTTTCAAAACAAGTATTGCATTTTATTGGCTATTGCACATAAAATTCAAAGATTAAACCCAACATGTTATTCTGGCAACAAGCAATTTTTTGAATAATCAGATCTTGAGCACCTTTCTGAGGTACCTCAAGAGCTACAAGTTACAGCAGAATTGCTCTGTGTCAAATACTACAAAATCTATAACTTGTTTGGCGAAGGTGAAATCTCTGCACCTTCTGTTTATACACAGTTCCATCCATTTTCTTCTTAAGTTAACACAGTTATCCCACTGGTTTAGAGCAGTGAAACACTTCTGACAAAGATACTTATCAATTAAAAAAAATATGCCTTAAATTAAACTTAAATGTAGCTTCTGGCAAAGGGTACAGCTTCAGACTTTGTGAGCCACCAGTGCTCAAATTCAGTTCTCCCCAATGCCACAGCAAAGCATTTAAGACCGAAATTGTCCACAGTTTTGATACCAATCATAAATAAGCCACACTAATTGCAACATCAGAGCACCAGAGCCTGCGGCTTGGTGAGAACCTCCCTTCACAGAACCCTGGAGTAGGTGGAGGCTGGAGAGACCCAAAGGAACTCCTCTGGTGCCACTTCCGTGCTCCAGCAGGGCCGTCCCAGAGCACAGGGCACAGCAGTGTGTGCAGAGGGTTCTGCAATATCCCCAGGGAGAGAGGAGCCTGCACAGCCTCTGGGCACCATCTGCTCAGGGCTGGGCGCTGCCAGGGCAGCAGTTGTGCCTCCTGTGCAGGGGCAGTTCCTGGGCTCAGCCCCTGCCCCTGGCTCTGGTGCCATTGCTGGGCCTGGAGCAGAACCTGGGCCTGCTCTGCCCTCGCTGCACACAGGGACAGACAGACAGACAGACAGGGACAGACAGACAGGGTCCATCTCAGCAAATTCATGGCTGCCCTCTGTCCTGTAGGGCAACTGAATGTAAGGAATAGCAGGTGGTTTATTGTTGCATCAGCCCTCTTGTTAGAGGGTAGAAATGAGCCCAGACACAGACTTCTTGTTTGTCACAGCATGAAAAGGGTCCTGGTTTATTCCTCTTTACAGCTCAGCCATCCTGACCCCAACCATTCACTGACTCTGGTTGCAGCAAGCTCCTGCTGTGGGTTTCCCTTGCAGCCTCTGACTGTTGGTTATTTCCTGCTGAACTCTGACTGCAGGGATTGGTGTGCAGACTGTGACTGCAGGCTTTTACCTGGCTAGACTGTGACTGCAGGGATCAGGGTGCAGACTGTGACTGCAGGCTTTTACCTGGCTAGACTGTGACTGCAGGTTCCAACAACAGGGTCCCACTGCAGACCCAGACTGATCCCACAGCAGTGATTCTCTCCCCAGGATCCTTCCTCATGATCCTCCCCTCACCAGCTAACCCACTCCTTTTTATCACACTTTTCTTTATTGGATACAGCTGTGACTCATCAGCGGCAAGGCTGCATTGGGTAATTAACACAGCTGTTACTTATCAGGGGTGAAGTCACCTGTATTCCCTTCCCTGCAGTTTACAGCCATCACCTTGAAATTGTAAAGGAGATTCTCCTGTGCACGCCAGCTACGTGCGCCTAGAGCAAGGAAAGGCAGCACTCAGGAGGACAAAAGAAAAAAAAAAAACAAACCACAACTTCCAATGGCTGACACAAATCCTTCTTTCTTTCAAATATTTTTGTGCTGAAACACCAGTAACATAGTAGTTATGGCTTTGTAGTACTTAAAGTGTCCTGTATGTAGGATTGACTCACTTAATGCAAATTCTCCTCCAAAACAACACAAAGAGACGGGACCCTGCTCTACAGTGCTGCATCAGCACAGAGGGGTGAACTGAAAGCAATCATATCCTCTGTAGGAAAATATTTTGGTCCCATCTATTTGCCAGAATAAAACCCCACCTTTGGAAAGTTTTACCTATACACAAAGTATCTGTAAGTGCATGGAAAAACTAAGTGTAAGTCTATCATCAGCCAGTGACCTCAGCAAAAATATGCCTTTGAAGGTCACCCACAGAAAAGCACTTCAAGCATTTTTGTATCTATACAAAAACAAGGCAATGGTAGCAATTTTCAGAATTTGGGAATTTACAACTTAAACAGACTTGTAACAAAAGCAAATGCCATTTGCCTTTGTTGCAGGGTTAGAAATTCAAGGAAGATGAAACACTTTTCTGCAGATAAAGTGCCACTAGATATGAGAAATCATGTTTTCTATTATTCACACATTCATATCAAAATGTGCTTTAAGTGCAGATGTTAAAAAAAAAAAGGGAAAAAGGTATGTAGCTTCCAACAAAACAGACAAGTCATCAAATACTTGTTAAGTACAGACTAAAAAAACAAACAAAAAAAAAAAACACAAACAAAAAAAAAAACAACCACACCTGCCAGCCCACGATAACAAACTGCAAAACCATTGAAGAACAGGATGGGGATGCCCTGGCACAGGGTGCCCAGAGAAGCTGTGGCTGCCCCTGGATCCCTGGCAGTGTCCAAGGCCAGGATGGACATTGGAGCACCCTGGGATAGTGGAAGGTGTCCCTGCCCATGGCACCCTGCCAGGGAACAATTCCTGCCCAAGATCCCACCCAGCCCTGCCCTCTGGCACTGGCAGCCATTCCCTGTGTGCTGTCCCTCCAGCCCTTGGCAATTGTCTCTCTCCATCTTTCCTGCAGCTCCTTCAGGCCCTGCAAGGCCGCACTGGGCTCACCCCAAAGCTTCTCCTGTGCAGGTGAGCAATGGCAGCTGTGCCAGCCTTTCCTCCCAGCAGAGCTGCTCCAGCCCTCTGCTCATGCTGGTGCCTCCTCTGGGCTCTCTCCAGCAGCTCCAGCTCCTCGCTGTGCTGGGCTCAGGGCTGGAATGATCTGGCCCTATCTACAGGACTCTGACAGCATAGAGCACAAATATATGGGTAAGATTTGAACTAAGTGACCATAAAAAGCAATTCAGGGTTTGTGTGTGTGCACATGTAACAAGAGTTGGTGTCAGCACAGCCACGCTGAGGAATCCATTGCACTGTCCAGGAGTTTTAGCCCAGCCTCCCTGTAGAGCCTTTCAGATTGCCAAGAGCTTGAGGTAAATGCAGCTTGAAGGGCAGTGAAACTGGTCCTTAAGTGAGCAGATTTACTGTGCTTACTCAGCTACAGGGACCTGATCTAGAGCTACAGAGAGTACAGTGAATTTTCACTTTGAAGTATTTTACACCTAAAATATGAAAAGAAGCCATCCTACAAAATGTTGACTGAAGATACAGTTTCAACATTTTTCTACGCTGTAATCCAGGTTTGCTTGTTATCAACAGAGACGCAGCTGTTAAACCTGCTTGGATGCAATTCCAGAGGAACCCAGTTAGATATACCTGTCAACAACACCCCAAAATATTCCTTAATTCAGAAAATGCAGCATTCTGTAACACTCTCCCACTTACATCACAACATCACATAACCTCAGTCACAGTTAAGTCCTCTTTATCAGAAACTCTGCCATTTGCCTTTCAGGCTTAAGCCTAAGATTTAGACTCATTATAGTTATAAATATATTCACATGCCCATCAGATGAGTGGAGCTTTCTGAAACCCCATCTTTATTTGCAGCTCCTCACCTCTTAAAAGAGACAGGGACTCTGCAAGAGGGTAACTCATGCAAGGCAGGAATGTTCTGCACAACTTCTGATTTTCCAGCAGAGAACAGAGGTTCCTCCATCTAAAGAACTGCTGACAATGTTTGGGATTTTGACACTCTTACTGCTCCATGGCAGAAAAAGTAATAAATTTTTTTAAAAAAGAAAAAGTAAATAAATATCACTATAAAACATGTCCCACTGAAATAGTGAACAAGAAGGAGTTCCTACTGCAATGCAATGATTTAAACTTATTAACAATAAAACATAGGTGCATATTATAGTTCAATATTAACTGCATTTTTATGCATTTACAAGTACATGTATTTAAAGAGAAGACAAACAGGGATACCGGACTAAATTCATGATTTTCCAACATGGCTCATCTCTTCTCCTACCTGAATACTTCAGGAATTAACTTATCCATGAATTATCTCTTATAAACATCATACTTTAAATTAGCAAATAATGTACAAGACACCCTAGGCAGATAGATAAACACAAGAGTAAAAAACAATAAAATCATCATATTTTGCATGCTATGTCTCTGTTGCTCCAAGTCTGTATTTTCTCCCCCTACCTTTTTTTTTTGTCTCCTATTTTTCTAAAAATTTTTCCTATTCATGGAAAAAAGAGTTTTTAACATATACAGATACATATAGAGGTTTTTATATGTATGTATATACAAACATATGTATGTGGGTGCACGCATATACACAAACATAGGAAAAATTATTTCCTTTTCCCTTGAGAAAAATGAGTTTTTATATTTTTCCAACTGGCATTGGAGGGGGAAGCGTAAAGAGAAAAAAAGCTGGCAGAAGAACTGGTAGATCTATGCCAAACATGGCTTTGAGCAGGATGAACTCCATGTGCTTCTCACCTTATGACAATATTTATACCTCATTTTTCATAAGCTTTATTTTGTTCCCACCAGTCCACATCAAAGTCACGTTTGTTCCCGTGTTTGAACAAACCCCTGCAGTAAAGACAGTGTTTGAAAGGTTTGGGGCGGATTAGTCAGTGCATTGATACTTGTTCCTGTTAGACTATGCCAATGTTATGGAACGCTGAATACATTCACTGTGACAAGTGATCTAACACAGAGCCACACAGCTCAGCCTCTGGAGAATGATGATTTTGCCCATCTGTCCAGAAGCAGAAAGTAGACTGTGCGCTTATGCCGCAATATTTCATTTTCCATGTGTTAGGCTGAGCATGCTGGGGCTGGATCTCTCTCACATGGCACAGGGAAAAAGCCCCAGCGTGCTGGGAGAAGGGCAAAGCCCCAGCATGGGAATAAGGCAATAACACTGCAATCATGGCACAGCTCCTCTCAGCATTACTGCCAGGGTGGTTCAGCGCACCGTGTTCTGCAAGTGGGAAAACCCATTAAGGGACTGAGTGAAAGGTTTCAATACAAATGTCATTGCTTCACTGGTCTGGGAACCAAAACCAACCAAACACCAAGAAGTAGCTTTTCCATTGCAATTAATATTTACAGATTTGTAATTTGTTTCAGTTCAACTGCAGATATTTACTGTTATTAGAGATTTATCTGTCGTTAGATGTTTATTATTGTTAGTTGTTTGCTATTGTTACTTATTTGCCATTGAATACCTATTGAATATTGAATATTTTTAGTTGATATTTAGAATAGAGACTTGACAAGGAAAAGGCCTTGTCAAGCCTTTAAAGAGGGGAAATGATGCCTTAAGCTCTTAGCTTTCATGTTTTTCAGATTTTGTGCCACCCGGGGGTGCAGTTCTGAGCCTCACATTAAGTGTTAGTAAGCTCTCTTCACTGCGTAGGGAGAAAAAACAAATCCTTTTCCTGATGGAGAACAAAGACAAACTTCAGGCCCAAAAGCACAAACAAGGGTGGCTGAAGAGAAATGAGAAGGATGGGACCCCACAACCCAAAGCTGTAATTGGACAATTAAACCCCAATACGCAAATGGACTAAAACTTATAGAAGTGTGAGACTTCATGACCATTTGTCCATTTTGTGACCATTTTAGGTCTACCTTGGGTATAGCACTGGTCAGGCTCTTGCACTGCCCAAGGTGTACCCTTAAAGGCCTTTCAGTAAATACCAACTTTGTTCTCTTAGCTCTCTTTAGTCTCAATTCCAGGTCAGCCTTCCCAAGGCATCAAAGGCAGTTGTTTATTTCTTGTTGAAATGTTTAAGCCACTTTTTTTTTTCTCTCCTTTTACAAATCCTGCTTAACCAATGATTTTCTAACTAGTCAAAAATCGCATTTTTTACTTTAACTGCCTTTCCCTGCCTGCCTTGGGGAAACCATCAGGAAGGCAAAACTTTTCTCCTCCCAGAAGCTGTCTGAACACCAATTCCAAAGAGTTAAATGAGAGCAGATACTACGAGCCAGGTCAAATCTTGACAGGATAATTTGCGGAACACACGAGAACACTCTTGAGATAAGAAATGAAAAAAAAAAAAAAAAAAAAAAAAAAAAAAAAAAAAAAAAAAAGATTCACTGCAAGGAGCTATTGTATGCTTTGCACTTAACACACGTAACCTCTGAGTCACACGCACATTAATATTCAAACGCTGGGGCTTGGGAAATATCCGAGGTCTCCAACATCCTGCAGCACTGCTGAGGCCTCACTGGGGACCTGTCCCCTTGGTACTGAGGTTATGAACATGCTGCTGGGAGAGTGAACCAGGGTTCTCCTGCTCATTCCCTTCCCAGGAGACAAAAATACACGCAGGCAGATATGTAATCCTTGGAAAATTGTCGAGCTCCTCTACTGGCAGATTTAACTTCCCCCTAATCTCGAACATTACCCAGTAGCAAGGAAACTGATAGCTTTGTGGGCATCACTGTGTTCATCTCTACTTTCAGAACAGAAGTTTTCATATTTCTAAGCAAGAGGAAAAATATTATTTCCCCAAACACAGGTCCATTAGTATTTTATTGCGAAGACAAATACTGAATCCTCTAACAGTCCAAAAGTGCTTCAAGTAATTCAATTTTGAAGAAAGTCTTAATAATATATGCAGTAGCATTTTACCCATAGCAGCAGGAATATTGATCTCACACCATTAAGGTTTGCAGCATCTTTAAAACCCATTAGCTCACACTGGAAGAAAGGCCATCACATTTGCTGTTAACTTCTGGCAGACATCAACACAAAAAGGTGATTCCACCTGCTGGAGTGTCTGCCTGACAGCCTGATAATGTCAATCAATAAGCAAAATCACTTTCTTACAGTTCTCATAAAACAAGACGTCTGCCCCACACACGAATACAGAAGTTGTATTTCTGTACTTAAAATATTAATGAGGCTTAAAATACTCTTACGTTTGCTAACACATACCTCATAAATATCAGCAGATGCTTTACAAGCATAAAAAGGAGTGGATCAGTGTAACAGAGGCTGGGTAACACCAGAACAGATTTAAAACGCTGACGGGCAGCGTGTGCAGCAGGTCAGCACAGACACCACTGAATCATAAAAGAAAGACCCGTCAGCTTTCAGATAAAGCTGGCACTTGATGATGATAAATTATTTACCAAGTGCTCTTGTTGAACCATTAGGAAAATCCTTTCTTCTTCCTCCACCATCCATTCAAGTCAAGAGTACACCACATGCCCATTTTAAAACAACACACCTCGACAGAAAGCACACTTTTAGAACAACAACAGTGCAAGTGAGCGTGAGGAGATCAGCTAGGAGCTCCCCTTTGTTACAAATCTGAAAGTGTCTGGATTTTCATCAGCAATATCAAAATTGCCCAGAACAATGCACCCTGTGAAAGTGTATAATTAGGTTGGCAAAGAGGACTGGGTTGGTGAAAATATATTGAGAATGCACGCATTAAAAAAAAAAAAGCCATGGCAACATCTCTGGTATCAATGTTTTTCCTCTGATTCTTAGGATTTCCTAGGAATGGCAGAAGAAAAACAATTTTGTCTTAGACCCAGGCAAAATTATTCCATTCTAATAATCATCTAGTCAGTATTTATTTTTTATACCATGAAATTTTATGCCCTGACAATCCATTCTATAAGAGAAGTCTCCTGCCACCCTCCCAGCTTGCTGTGAGGTCTGAGCTGTGTATGCAATTACCTAAAGGCTTCAAATCCCCCAAGAAATTCAGCTCCACTCAGCTTGCCTGGGTGTACAGCTGAAACCCAGACAATCCAACTGTGAAACAACTTGTTTTTAGGTTCACAATGCATCTCCAGCAGCAGCCATGGGCCCCAGAGGATTCTGGACGTGCTAAATCAAATCCCCTTATCTAAAGTTGGTATTAACAGAAATATATAATCAGAAAGTTAGATAGGATTTGAAAAAGTACAGGAGATTATTTTGAAAATTAATTAGTAATTTGTTACACATCAAAGGCATTAAAAAAAAACCTACAAAAAAATCCTCACACACCTCAAAAAACACAGCAGTAAGCTTTCAGTCTACTCTGGGATTAGATGTACTCTAAGCCACTAAAAACTGAAATATCTTGAAAGCAGAGACATATATAATATCCACTTAGTGCATTGATACTACACGAACCCCCTACATCGTTTCCACCCGCTCATAAAATTGCTTATAACTGGGTGCTGAGAAATCAATAATCTTGAAATGTCCAAAGACCCACAATAGCCTTAATTTTCCAAAAATAACACAAAATTTAAAATAACTCAGTGACTACATACATCCTGTGTTTAGATTTCTAAACACTCCATTCTTACATTAAACCAGGGAAGCCTTTAGTTTCACCTACTGGCTTCCCCAAAAAAACTATAAACCCCCCAAAACATGCAAATGAAAAAAAAGGAAAGCCAGGCAAATTAAAAAAAAACCACACAGAGACATATCAGACATATCTTCAGCTAGGGCACACCTGTTATTCCACGAGTCACTGAACCCTATGGAAATTTACACCAATATAAGATTTTTCTCTGAAAAACTGCATTCCTATAATATCTATATACGGGTTGTTGTCTGGACTCTAAATAATGTGCATATTTTAATATTTACACTGTGTTTTTAATAAATCCAGTTGAGTCTAAAAAATACAGTCTAAGGTATAAATTTTAGTTATTAATATCATATTATCCTTATTTACTCTGAACTATGAAGCCATGTAAGGAAGAGAAAAAGGTTTAAATATGTATGTCTTGACATTGTCTAGGTAATTTGCCACGATAAATAACAATGATCAGGATTCCTGTACAGGGTAAGCTAAAGCAAGGCTTGAGATGAGTTTAGCCCCTTGAAAATAGACTTACTAAAACAAACACCTATGTCCATCAACCCATTGTTAACAACCTACTTAAAAGGGACAAAATTAGAAAGCTGATTTTGCCTGTTTACTTTTATTCCCACAAGTTCTCAGTACACTAAGGCTCTACCAAGAGACTTTCAGATATTTGTCAGGGCCTGACATGGTTTGGAATGCCAGAATTCAAAGAAAAGATGCGCTTTTCACCCTACGCCTGAGACTTGGAAGCACCAGGTAACAGTGACAATCTTACCCAAAACAGACATTTTTTTAAATAGCACAGTCACTGATCATGGGTCAGTAAAATGCTCTGACTCTTCTCTGCTGCAGGTACACCCTGGGAAAGATGGCCCAGTCAAAAATGCACCAGCCCATACTGCAGCACTCATCCAAGCCATGCAAGGTCCTCAAAGAAAACAAAAACAAAACAAAACAAACAAACAAAAAAACCCCATAAGGACTGGTTTTTAAAATTCAGTCAGAAACAAGTTCTTTGTTAATTAAAGTCATATAAAACATATAGCTATAAAATGATCTTACTTTTCATCCATTATATGCACAGGAAGAAACGTGCTGTCTCTGGTGCTCGATCTAACCCCAACGAAAAAACTACGTTCTTTCACAAATGGAGTTACAGAAACTCAGGCTGTAACAGAAAACCTGATCCAAAATCTTCTAAACGTTGATGAAGGTTTCTGAAGGCCTCAGTGACCTTTTTGTCACATCAGCCCATAATTAATATCACTTTCTACGAAAAAGATTTAAACTACTAGACTACGGTTAAGTACAAAAATGAAAGCTCACTTACACCAAAGGGATTACCTGCTTCCATCCCCTCTGAGGTCAAAGACATTTCCAGTTTTTACAACAAGGTACTCTGGTTATCTAGTTTATTAAATGCCTGGGAGATTTATTTTTTTCTTAAATAATTAACATACCTGAAATTTGATATGATTCTAGCATCTAATTTACACAGTAAGATGTTTGTGTTTGGAATTTCTGAATTGTTTCTGTGTGAGAGGTAGGCTTTGATAAGTTTTTAATTAAACTGATAATATCACTTTAAAAGCTAGAACACCTAGAGTATAAAGGACACAAGTAATAACAGACTTTATAAGGCTTAGCAGCTTTATAAGGCTTGTTTGCTTTGTGGAAGAAACTGTTTTTGTGAAAATGTGTGTTTGCCATCTGATTGCTTCTGAGGAATATTTAAAGAAGGTTAGACACCTCTGGCTTTAAGAAGTATTGTGTATTACCATTCCAGTAATACAGTTTTGTTCTGTATTTCAAAGTGGGAGGGTTGTAAACCTTTCCTACGGAATTAAATAGCTCTGCATTTCATGCTCTCTGCTCTTTTCAGAGAGCAAGCTTTGCCTCTGTGTAAAATTCTATGCTATAAAGTGACATTTCTACTTAATTACATTGTACTTGCACTTTAACTACTACAATTATTTAGAAAATATTGCTAACATCCTAAGAGGGGCCCACCTTTTAAGCAGGTGAGTTCCAGTCTGGCTCACAAACACCACACAAACACGAAATGAGGCACTACATCATCTGTGGAATGTTCTACATGCAGCTGAAGAAGGAAGAAGGGAGCCAAGCAGCTTTGAAGGACACAAAAAACCTTTAACTGGGGATAAAGTATCTTCAACATTCTGAGCTGTTCAACACCTCAGGCAAAATGACCAAATAAGCACAGAGGTTAAAAACTGGCAAGACTCAGACAGGTCAACCTACATGGAAATCTACTGAATTGAACCAAATCATTTCCTATAGGGGAATAGATGTCAACCTAAGTCAGTAAAATCCATGACTCAAGCCTTCAGCTGCCACGCCGGTGATTTTTGAGAATTCCATCAATTTCTCTTCACTGAAAACAATATAGAAAACCTCAGGTGATGTAAAAAACAGATCCATCAAAAGCCAGCTGCTGAACATTTTGCCCTAAGTTTCCGCATCTTTGCTTTTTTGAGACGAAAAGAAGATTCTTATCAGACACACGCGGCATTGGGCTGCTACTCCAACAGAATTGATGCTTCCAAAGGCAAATATCAGGGAGCAGTAGCAGGAGACACAGGGCTTATGTCAGAGCCAGATACCTGCTCTGGACCCAGTCCCAACTCTGCACGGCTCAGCACACATGGAACCACCATGACTTTACACAAGGACAAAGTGCAAAATTCTTCGGCAAGCCAGAGCACAGAAAAGGTAAATACTGCAACTCAGCCCTTGCTTGGATGAAATACTCAAGGCAGTATTCCCATATTCTCTTAAAGTATGATTTAAACACTGCCAGGCTTGGGGCTGAGCTCCCAGTGTGTTCAACACAGAGAGAACCTGACATACAGAAGGGCCAGACTTTTCTGTTTGTTGTGTACTTAGCTACAAGATTACTGGGTTTTAGGTTTGCTGGCTTTTTTCTATTTATTTTCCCCTAAATCCTTCTTATTTTATAACAAATTACCACTACCATTGCATTCCAGAGGAAGTAGCCTATGACTGAACAACTGAGAATTTTGTTTTATAAGTAAAAAAAGTAATTTCTTTTAAGTACTTTCATTGCCTAGGAAGCAATAAATAAATATATTAAAAACTACACAATAATAATTAAGAACTGGTTTGAGACATACTTCAACACATACATTTATATTTTCCAGAAAATCTTTCTGCAGTATGAATGTATTCATTCTGATCTTAAATACAATAGTCACAAAAACAAAAGATGAACTCCAAACACTAAACAGTTTTACAGGAACAGATTCACTGCAAGTTACTTTAGTCTGAGTTATACAAACTCTCATGAGGAAAAATAGTGTCACATAACTATTAACTGGAAGAGTCTCAGAAACATCCTTGCACATGTTTTCTTGCTCCACATCAAAACAGAAATTAAACCTTTATCTTGTTTCTTTTGAGGAAAAAAATGTAACAGATACCAGCTCTGGAGTCAAATCTCTTGCTGTGCACTTGAGCATCGAGGCTGTCATCCAGCAGGGATCCGACCTATGGAATATTTTCTGTAAAGCTCAGGCAAACACAGCAATCTCTCTCCACCTGTATTTAGCTTTGAAATCCCCTGTTTCTGTTTCAGACTCTGAGAAGGGCTAATATGCTCTAAAATTCGCCTGCCTTTACCAGCTCTCACAGCTGGGCCAATAAAAGTTATTGCAAACCTTGGTCTCCTCTGCTTCCTTATAACTTCATGCCAAGAGCAACCTCACATCCTAGACAAGCCTTCAAAACTATTTGAAAATGTTTCTTGTCTGAAAGAATAAGTTTTGAGTTTCACTCCTCAGATCACCACCAGTAAGTAGAAGGCAAAACACTTGGTAGTTTTCTTTATCTAACACAGAAATAGGGAGACTCAGGAATTCTTATGTGGATGAACACCAAATAGGGATAAAGGATACACTCAGGAGACCACCCAGAACTTTTCATGGAGCAAGAAGAAAAGTCAACTTGGTTGGAGTTTGCTTGCATTTTTGTTAGATTGGTTTGTTTTGATTTTTTTTTTTTTTTTTCAGAAGGCTCCTAAGGATCCAAATACCCTTTTCATGTTGTTGTGCATAAAGCCCTGCCCTAAATCATTCCATTCTGCCAATAGTCCACAGCCAGTGATAAGATATCAGGAGAAGTGCAATCAGAACTCTCAGCTGTTTTCCTGGGTGTTCCTTTCCCTACCAGCAGTGATTTTCAATATACAACCCCACAGAGAGCACAACACACAGGGACAGCCAATATTTCTGTCAGGACTACATATTTATAACATTCACAGTGTACTGTTCATTAGATTCCTAGCAGCACCAAACTACAGTAAAAAATTATCTTATTAATGTATGATATTTCAATTTAATTTTTTATCAGTTTTATGCATAATGAATTCTTACTGTTCAGTAAATTATTACCTGAATGATTTATTTACAGGCAACAACAACAACAAAAAAAGTGGCTGTCTAATTGTGGTTTGTAAGGCTGTGGACATTTTTTTCATCTTCCAGTGTAGAAAACATGTAGCTCATGGACTGCATCACAAATTTAATGAAAGATATTTTAGCCTAGTTTCATACAGAAACAAGGCTTAAAAAAACCCAGCCACCTCATTTGCCTCTTCCTTCATCTACAGGCCACTTTCTTTCCTTTTCATTTTTCTTTTTTTGAGATGTCTGTCTCAAATAAATGACAGTAATTTACATTTCAGACCAAATAAGCTAGGCTGACAAATTATCACAATTCTTAAGGGACAAAAGGATACAAGGAACTCTACCTAAGCAAGCCCATGAGGAAGCATTCTGTACAAGGGTGCTTGTGATTAACTATCTTGCAATTCTGTGAGACAAATTCTCTCAAACTTTCCAGTATTGGTGTTTGCAGGCTTAACTGCAAGTGCCCTTACCTTTATTACAACAATGAGGTAACATAAATGCAGAGTATATTAAAAGTCATGATAATTTTGATATGTAGCTGGTTATAAAAATATGCATTTAATACCAAGTAGAACCTGGAAAAACAACACATGGTTACACTGTTAATACCTCACAAGGAAATTTTTGAGGCTCAGTATTTAGATTTCAATAAAACATTTTTTGGTTTGTTTGTTTTATTCATTGTTTTCTTCTGGGAAAATAGGTACACTTTCATCCTTTAGAAGCCTTAGTAACAATCAGCTAATGCAAACACCTAAAGCTGGATGAAGTGACTTTATCACTGGAGCTCCAGAACCTACCCACAGCCTGTTACACTTCCACTGACAGCCTTGGGGACACACTCACCCAATTCTAGATATGGCAATAATATTGCTCAGTCACCACTTATTTATGACAATTTAATTCCTCACACATAAGCCTTATACAGTTTGTAGTTACCCAGGACATCAATCACTTCTCTCATGCCAGACCTGAAGGATAACTCTGCTTGAAAAGAAAATCCTACTTTTTCCTCTGAATAAAAATAAAAGGTGGGGGGAAAGCCCAAGCAAACCTCAGAGTAAAAGAGAAGACTTGTCCCATTCCAACCTCCAAGAATTCTAGTAATTCCTTTGCAGAAAACTCTCTAATCATTGTACTGAAACTTAATCATCTGTAAGACCAGACTTGTCAGAAATCTATTGAACAAAGTTGAAAGTAAGAACCTGCCTCCATAATCCAAGCTGCATTAGGCCTGTGCCGAGTCCCAGAGGGGATAATTAGGTTTGCAAGTGTAATAATCCACTGTAATAGAACAGCCTTTGTTCTCACCAAGCAGGCCTTGTTCCAGATCCCCATCTGAGAAATGGGAATTTCTGATGTCAATAATCAATTGACCCAAAGAAAGCATCCTGCACTTCAAGAACTTCAGAGGTTCTGAAATAAAGAGTTCTCTGCCCTCCCCCTGCACCAAATACTGGTATTTGGGAGAGAAATTCACAACTGGCTCTTTGAACCCCAATGATTCTAATGCATCACACAAACAACTAATTACAGATATAAAGATTACAGATCATACACCCTCTCCTTATGGAATGTGTAAGCAGAACCTAACATGGTTCTGTTGTAAATTTTATTCCTCGCTATGAGTAAATTCTGGTCTGCAGCTCTCAAAAATTGAACAAATGGATAGACATTTATAAAAATTTATACCTCACAGTCTCCAGCCCCCTCTCTCAGATACTTTCCAACGAGGAGCCTAAAAACAACAATTTGGATGATAGAAAAGACACTGACACAAGAGAAAGGAGAACAAAGCTTTAAGACCAGTTTCATCAAACATTAAAACAACTGTGACAGCACTTTTCTTTCACTGTTAAATTAATATGAATATTTCCTTACCTCCTACATCCCTCCAGCCTGAGCCCATCTTGGCAGTTTGGAGCTGCTCATTTGAAGACTCCCCCAGCTGCAGCTTGTTCCTGACCCTCTGGATCCACTTGCAGCTGCCTGGGCTGTCCCTGGCCAGGCTGGCTGGTTTTCCCTCTCTCCTGACCAGCTCCAGTGGCACCATTCCCACCACACCTGCAGCCCCTTGAACCTTCCCTGCTCAGAGTGCCTGCACAGGAGCTCCCTGGGCTGCTGATTCTCCTTCCCTCCAGGAGCTTTCCATCAGCAGTCTCTCCAAACCAAGAGAGCCTAACACAGAGCAAAAGGAAAATTAAGCAAAATCCAAATGTTTCTGTCAAAATTTTTCACTGTACAAAAAAATATATTTTCTTATTAAAAAAAAAAAAAAAAGGTCAGTCTTTTGCTGTTGCTTGCAACACCTTATAAATGAATCCCATGTAAGAGTGAGCCTTTAACTTCTATAGGCTCAGCCCAGCCACTCCCCGTCTGATAGAAGACAGGAATCCATTAAACAGAAGAAATTTGTATTTCCTTTTCTCAAAGCACCCATTCTGCATCGTCTATGTGACCCCACACCTGTCCCTTCCCTTCAGATGAAAAGCACAGTGTAGCACAGCAAATGCCACTCTTGGGAGCATCATTCCTTCAGCAGCTCCCAGGGTGAGATCAGTCACCTTTCCCACAGGGAGCAGTGCCTGAGCAACGTTTTGGAATTGCTCTTCATGGAAAACGTGGCAAAGCTGATGGAAATTAAACCTCTGAGCCCAGCCTGGAGACTGGTCAGCAGGAAAGGCAGCTTGGAGCAGCTTTGTTATCCTGAGGACACTGCTGCAAACCATAAACCCCGGTTATTCCCAATTCGTACATACCCCTGCCAGTGACTCCTGGTAATAATAGAGACTACAACTAACATTGTCCCTTCCAGCTCCTGCTCTTTCTAAATTTGATGAAAATCCAATCTTACTCAAAGAGCATTGCTATGATTAATTCCATATTTTGTGTACTTGAGCCTACATGAAAAAGAACCTAGTTTTGGTGCTTGACTACAAGAGAGTTAGATTTATTTTTCTAATATATAATAATTCCTCTCTTCCCAACCCACCACCCCCTCAAAAAACCCCAAACCAAACCAAAACTAAAGAAAACAAACCTACTACAAGAGAGTTAGATTTATTTTTCTAATATATAATAATTCCTCTCTTCCCAACCCACCACCCCCTCAAAAAAAACCCCAAACCAAACCAAAACTAAAGAAAACAAACCCAAAACATGATGCATTCCCTTCCTTCCATAAAATGCATGCTAGGGATGAAGCACTATATTAGTTTCACCTCTTAAATGTGAAAAAGGTATATACAGAGCAGCAATACCTGGGTATATACCAGAGTAGCAATACCTTGGAGGGAAGAAAATAATTTTTAAAAAAAGAGAAAGCAGGATTTTATCAGAAGTTGGAAGCAAACTAATGTTCACAACTGATTCTCTAAAAAGGGATAGACTTCACTTCCCCAGCATAAAAAATAAATATACTGGGAGTTACACAACATTGAAATATTAAATGCTGTTGAATTGAAACGAAAAAGATACTGCTTTAAAGTATTTCATCTTCCATAATAATTTTTCTTTTTACTCTATTTTACAAAGAAAAAACTACTTCAATGTTTTAATAAGCAGAATATATTTTTGATAGAAAGCAAAGAGTCTTTGTTTCAATCATTTTTTACAAGAAGTTAAAGAATTGCAAATTTTCTTTTTAATGAGTAATAACAAAAAAAGAGGAGTTGCCATGGATATGGAACGACTCTATATTCCTCCCTACCCCCTCCAGCTAAAACACAAGTATTTCAGATTACATTTGTGTTTCAAAATAAAACACAGACTCAATGTGCATTAACAATGTAATTGCTCAGTAAGTGTTCACTAACAAGAAGCAAAACTCCAAATATCTGGATTCCACCACTTGGTGATTACTTAAACACCCCAAAAAAGCTGAGAGGCTGCTTGTAGGTATAGTCAAGGACCCGTTTCCTGCCCTGCTGGACAAAAGCTGAACCCCAAAGGTGTCAGTTTTGGCCAAACTCTGCATTCCTTAAATTGCCATCTGTAACACTACCTAAAATAAGAAACAATCTGTTATCCTTTGGAAGCAAGGAGGGAGCAGAAAGGAGTAGAAAGCAGAGGCTGTGGGGAGTTATGAAAACCTATTTGAATATTGAAGGTATTGATTATTTTTTTTCTTTCTGTGACCCCTCAATCTATGGTTTTATAGGTTTACTTTGCTTTAAATTAAACTGACAGCACAGCACTGAAAATGAAGCATCGGAAGGGGTAAAATTTTGACCCCTCCAATCTCAAATGAGGATGAAAACTATGTGCTTGGTAGAATCAAATATGGAAATTTTGGTACGGGCAGCACTTTAATTACAAAACTGTTGTCAAGGCAGAACATCTCAATGTGTAAAAGCCTGTTTAGACCTTAAGGTACTTATCAGAATTTTTAATTTACAAAAAAATTGCATGAATTTTAATATTCCAATGGTATCCCCTAACCAAGAAAGGAGAAAATATCCAGTCTACATATAAGAAACAGAGTACTTCCAAAGGAAAAATTACCTTTTGTCCTTCGACACAGGCAAAACCAAGAGCCCACTTTGGTAGCTGCTTCATGAACCTGTTGTCCTGTCTTGTCTGCCACTGTCAACCCCAAAAGCAGTGAAATCTCCAAGCTGGAAACATTTTTACTTCTATAATTGAAACTTGCTGAAGTCAAACCCAAATAGAAGTAGTTTCTTGTAGAGAACAATGTCAGAAAACTTTAGTGAGAGGTGACTATGTCTTTCCCTGAGGTAGATTTCATCCTGTTGAAAGATCCAGCTGCAACAACAAATGGCCAATTCTGTCCAAGATTTAAAGCTTTTACTTGAATCCATGAGGAACAATAGCCCAGAGGAGGATAAAGAGAGAAGCCAGCTGAAAATCAGCAGCTGTTAGGGTTAAATTACAGACCACTTCAGGGGATTGTAACTACTCGACCTCTAAGCGAAACTTAGAGGGATTTCCAAGGCATCAGTCCTGGTTTTATATTTGCCCATTAGACACAAGCTCAACAGACTGTGAAGAAAGGGAGGCTGCCCAGCTGCTTTTTCCATTGGAACAGCAAGAGTGGTGATAAAAGATCAGCACAGCGTTGGGTACAAACATGGAATTGATGAAACCTGAGGAATTTCAAAGCTCAAGTGAAAGGAATGAGTTTTGTCCAATGTGCCAGTGCAGGAGATGCTCCTGGTGTTGACCAGGCAGGGGTGGCTCAGGGGGAAGAAATGTCTTGGCTGTTCCTTGATGCCCCAAAGGAGCAGAGGTAGAGAGCTTCTCTGAGCTGGGTCAGCTTTCAGCCAGCCAGGACACCACATTCCTGTCACTATTTGTGTCACTGGGTGTCCTGGTTTAGGGCAAATTTGGGAGAAAACCTCCGAATGGGTCCCCCCAGAACAGCAAATTCAAGCAGCCCCTTTCCCCAATTGATCCAGGAAAAAAAATATCCTTGGAGAAAAGTGGAAAAAACTATTTATTTAACAAACAAAGTGCCCACAAGCATAAAAAATGTATAGTAGGAAACAATAAAACCTGTTGCCATTCTGAAGAGAGATGGCAAATTGAGAAAGTCCTTGCTGTGGGTGTAGCTCTGCTGGCTCAGTCCCTTATCACTTCCTCCAGTGCTGGAAAGTGCTGACCTGGGCCCCAGTGGGCTGCAGGTGTGAGCTCCTGGTGCTCTTCTGGGTTTTCAGTCCAGAGCAGGTTCAAACTGTTCCAAGAAAAAGCAAGAAAAACAGTCCAGGGAATTTCTCAGCCTCATGCAGCTAAAAGCTAACTAAAAGCACAGGAGATCTCTGTCCTGCTGTCTGTCTGTGCTGCAGACAGCACAGTCCAGGAGCAGAATGCAAAGGAGCGAGTGCAGTTTCTTAAAACAAACTCAGTGCTGCTTCTTTCCACAAAACTCAGTGCTTCTTTCCACACCTTTGCTCTCAGAACCAGTCTTAAAGGTGTAGAACTTAATATACAGCATAAATATAACAGACAACTGGGGATTCAAGCATCAAAAAGTCACCCCAGGACACGGGGCAAACACACAGCTCCGGGGGTCACCCTGGCAAATCACCTCTCGCTCACGTCCCTGCGGTGGAGCAGTTCAGAGGCAGAGAAAAGGGCTCAGTGTAGAACCAGAAAAAGGGACTCCATTTCACAGGTAGACTTTTCCTGAAAATTAGCAGGGCTTAAACAATACTAATAGATAGGTAATTGTGGAGTTACAATGAAATAAACTAATTAAAGGGAAGCCAAATGGGAAATATCCAGTGTTCTCTTTTGGAAGGCAACACAGAAGAAAAAATTTCCCAATGCTTATCTGTATCCCTAAGCCATTTATATCTCTAATTCCAAACCTTTTCTCTGTCAGAGTTAAGGATTAAAATCTCTTAGGAAAACAGTGTTAACAGGAGAAAAGCAAACAGGAAAGCTTAGTTTTGAAGTTGTAGTTATTTTCTGAAATTTCAGTCTGGAAAGTCATATCCTCCCATCCTGAAAAAACTTGATCTTTACAGTTCCTCAGCATTTGGTGGTTTAAAGCAAAGCCAAAGTTTGAAAAGAAACTGTGAAATCATTTACCAAATTAGAATAAATTCATTTTTAATTGCTTTTTATGATATTAACCTTCTAAAACAAGTATGAAGGAGTAAATTCTCTCCAGTCCTCAGGTTCAGCATCAAACCTTTATGGAATTGAGGTTATGCAAGCTGTTGAGGATTACTGAAGACAACAAAAATATTAAATTTATCTTATCTTTTTGCTATTTAGACAGTAGTTGAGGCAAGTATGGTAACATTCTGCTCTCATAGAAAAATAGAAATTGTTTGGCTGAGCAACAGTTCCAGTCTCTGGGCTATGGATCCTACTTTGCCCTCGGTGGGAAGGAGGAAGCCAAGGCAGAAGAGGTGAGAAAGAAAAGAAGTAAAGACATTTATTCAGTAAGTTCATTCACTTTTATGAAATGCTGTCATTTTCATGAAAATGTGTTGTAATTTTTTTTGTTACACAACAAATCAGAAGTGTGTTTTTTCATAACTTATATGAAGGGAAAATGGAGTGATCATTGTTTTAACCTGGAGAGTCTTTAGCAGAACAAACCAGCTCTAGGATAATAACAGGATGAAACAATAGTAAGAATAAGATCTTTTCATGTAAGCAAAAAGTATAGGGATAATGTTAAAGAAATACTGGAAATCCATTTTCTCAAACTTTTTAAAGGTAGCCAGACAAGCCATTAGTAAAACTAATGTAAGGCATAATTCCACAGTAGGAAAAATGACTACATGAGTTAATGCATCCTTTCCATTTTTCTGTCTCCCACAGTCCTTTTGATAATCTTATCTTTGTGTAACCATCACAAGCAGCATCACCAGAGGTAATGGTTAGCTATTCTCAGACCACTTTTAAATTATTCACAGCAGCTCTGTTTCCATTTCTCTGACTCATTCTTTTAGACATAACAGGAAGTAGAAAACATGGAAATGGAAGAGTTATGACATTACATTTTTAGAAAAAAAAGAAAGCTAAAAATTATCCAGATTACTACTTCTTTTTCTCAGCAATGCAAGAAAACATTGGCATCTTTCTGAACAATGACCCACCAATGCACTAAAAAAAATCCCTCCAACACCAGCATTTGCTCAATACCAAACAGATTCAGGTTCTGTTTTGCTACTTGTGCAGGAAAAAAGAAAAAACGAGATAATGCTAGGAGAGAAGCAAGACTCCTTTCTTTTAATTAATATTAAGGAACCTCGGTGATCAGACTAACCCCAAGAGGACAATCTTGTTTAGAGCACCTTGCATGGGAAGAATGCTTTAAAGTCACAGTCCTCCCACTGTCCCTTTATGCTTCAGTACTAATTTCTAGGGGTTTTGTTGTGGGGTTTTTTTTGTTTGGTTTTTTGGGGTTTTTTTGTTTGGTTTGTTTGTTGGTTGGTTGGTTGGTTGGTTGGTTTGTTGGTTTGTTGGTTTTTTTTAGTTTTTTTAAGCATACCAAAAAAAAAAAAAAAATCGTTTTAACTCATGCTTTTTAGTAGAGTGATAAAGTGATTCAGAAAGTTCAGTTTCATTATTCATATTTTGGGGAAGAGAAGACTGAGGAAAGAGGAGAAAACTCTTGGCAAAGAGCTCAGACAAAGGAATGGAATTGAGGTCTGAACCCCAAAAGATGACACACAGCTCTCAGTGCTATCTAGAGGCTGGGCAGGTTTTAAAAAATCAAGTTCACCGCAAGGTATTTCAGTGCTCTCATTAATTTTATTCATTTTGACAGCATCATAAGACAAAACTATATCAAATGAGTAAAGTATTTCTAGAAGGTGTAAAAAAAGGAGGAGACAACAAACACAACAAGAGATGGGGACCCTATAGTCCCTGTCTGCCACAGGAGGATTTCCTCTTCCTTCTAGAAGAGCCCTTCTGAAAGCTTTGCAAATTGGCTTCAGGGCTGGTCCCCCTTACTGAAATATAGAAAAATACAGGGAAAAGTGAAGTTTCAGAAATGATGATCTGGCTCAAGATCTCTGTAGCAATAAACTATTGGACAGGATGTCTTGCACAATCTTCCAAAAGTAATTCAAGGTGCCTTGGAGAGGAGCCAGCTGGCCTGGGAGCTGGCTGCAGCACCGCAAACAAATGGTGCTGTTCCACAGCGATGCATCGAGCCCAGGCACCAGAGAGAGCAGAGTGCTGTCAGCTCTTATTTACAGCACTGCCCTGCTCTGCAAAGTGACAGGCTGGAGTGGCACCTTCGTCCTCAACAAATCTCATCTAGAGATGTACCCAGTCCTGTCTAATTAGTGCCAAAAGTTCATTCCCATTGCTCCTGCAGAGCCAAAACGGTCTGGAGTTAACTGAGGGCTGCTGCTGCCAGTACACAATGGAAATATTTTGGTGGGTTCCAAACCCTTCCAAAGAGCTCCAGACTGCACAAGGGGTGCCACCAGCAGCTTAGTTCAGTAAACAGACTCATTATATACCAGGAATAATACTTGAAATGGGAAAAATCCCAAAGCAACACCGGTCAGATTTTCTGAGTGCAGGCAGGGTTTGGCAGACTGGCAGCCAGATGCCCAGGCTGGAGGGACAAATGCACTCAGGAAAGTCCCTGCAAGGTGAAACAGCCATGGATCCACACAGGGATCAGTGTCTGTGATTTACAAGTGGCAAGACATGGGAGTTCATCCCTGGGACTAATGAACAAATGTGAAATGATCACCTGAGAGGAAAGTTTAAAAAAACCTTAGAAGTTTAATATATATAGATAATTTGTCCTTTAAGCATTTCAGAATTTCAGTAATTCAGTCCTCAAATCCTCTTTAAATGTTTTTAAGATTCTATTTCTTAAAGTGTGCATAAGCTGCTTTAACTAGAATTATATTAAGTGATAAAAAAGAATATACATTATGATTGAGCATTTTCTTAGCCACAATGTTACTAAGTGCCTTGGAAATTAAAAAATTCAAATTCAGCAGGTGGTATTGATCTCTCTTAAAATAAACTAAGCTAAACACAATACACTACAACTTTAAATGCTATGCCATAACATATATGTATATAAATAGATATATAAAAATGGTTTTCTTGTGGGGTTTCTTCACTCTTCTCATGAGTGTGAAGTATTGACTGCTCCTAATAAAAAAAGTGTTATCACAGCTCATCACACAAAAGGAACTCTGAATGCAAACTTCACTGTTTCTTGCAGAAAGGATCTGGGTGCCGGCTTTCACTATTTCTTGTGCGTTTCAGCATTTCATACTTCTCCAAACTTTGGACTTTTTTGCGTTTTTCATTGACTGGCAAAGTAAGACTGAGACCTAAAGGCTACTGCTGGATTACAAAAAGAGGCCTTGTAGCACTAACAACAGTTTAATTAAAGATAGTTTTTTCTCAAAAAAAAAAAAAGTCCCCTTTATTTTTTCACACTCTTACACCAAGTCTCAGTAACTCTCTACTGCACAGTTTTAAAGTTTTGCTTCTGCTTAGAGCAGCCATATGGCTGAATTTTGCACTTTACTTCACGTGACGTGTTTACCGCTATTACTACAAAATTAGTCCAAAAATATCAATATTATTTCAAGAATCCCAAAGACACTGCCAGCTTACCCTAAAGAACACAAATTTTCCCAGTTTTAACCGAAACCTTGTAAACTTCACCTTATTCTCTCCCTCTGTTACTTGTCAGTGCCCATGACAAGAGCTGCACGGTATAAAACCAAGTTGTTGTCACTAAAAATCAGTGAATGTGACTAAACAGACACAATGGGTAAAGAAACTGCAATCTTTATAACTCCTTGTCAAGTGAAATCATGCTTTGGAGCAGCACAGAGTGATGGTTCAAAAATCTCTAAAAATAGCTTCTTCCATTGTGTAATTTTCTCGTTGTTAAGGATCCTTTTTCCCTAATTTTGATTTAAGTGTTTCCTTCTATGTGGTCCTTTCACGTTATTGCTCCTTATTACAGCCACTGTCAATACCACAACAGGGATTCCTGCAGCTCAGCTCTTTGCAGACATTGTCACAGTCCCTATGTGGCTCCTTGCCCTGGGTGCTCTCTCACTGAGTGCCTCAGTCTGCAAAGTGGATGTGCTGGCACACGGGTTCTATCAGCCAGCATTCGCCTCGGTACCAAAACCATGCAAAATTTGCATGTCAAAAACTGCTCCAACTGCTCGAGCAACAGCCTCAGTCTGGGCTCTGAAAGTCAAGCTGTGTTCCTTCTGCTTCATACATCATCTTTCTAATAAAAGTTCTCAAGAGAGACCCAGCTGCAATTCTGCTGCTGACGCACATAACAAAACACACAGCTCGCTGTGCCATTGGCTGGGCACGGGCAGCAGAAACAAAAACCAGAAGCCACTCCAGTGATTGCGAGGGACTTGAATTAAGCACGTGGGACAGAGTGATGTCAGTAGCTGATACCCAGGATGTGGCAGAAGTCTGTCATTGAGATGCAGGTTCTGGAGCTGAGCATGGAGTACACGACACTGGAGAATGTGGAATGCCTAACTCCTGAAACACTTGCACATGTTTAAAGTAAAGATTATTATTTTGCTCTTTCTGCTGTTTTCCAAAAGCTCTCAGCTGTCCTTAAACATAGTTCCTTCTTTAACATGAACTCCAGCCATGGGGTTTAGACCATGTTTTCTGACATGTGAGGGGAAAAAAACCCAACGTAAATCTAATTGTGAGTTTTAGCTAAGTAACAGTTTGTTTAATTGAATCTGAGAGCTACCCAGAATTGATCACAGGACCATTAAATCACAGAATGGCCCAGTTTGGAAAGAACCTTAAAGAAAGAACCTCATCCAGTGCCACCACAGCCATGGCAGGGACAACTTCCACTGTCCCAGGCTGCTCCAAGCTCCAGTGTCCAACCTGGCCTTGGGCACTGCCAGGGATCCAGGGGCAGCCCCAGCTTGGAACATGGTAATTTGTTCAATTTTCTAGTCCATGATAAATATATCAGAAGGTAGGCACAGACCATGCCCTTCTTGAGGTGAAAACTCCATATTCTCTTCGGCTTCTCACCAGTCTAAACCCAGATTCATCTTTTCATGGAAACCTGGAAAAAAGTCATAACATTTGTAGAGCCTTTACCCTGACAAAAGCTCTCTCTGCAAATAACTGGGTTTACATTCCTGCCGTGTGAGGAATTAGAATAGTTTTATGCCACGTTGTATGTCCTGCAGGGCATTTGTTATAGGTTTACCATGAATTTAAGTACAAGGTGCAGGCCTGCTGTGGGTGGTGTTATCTGTTACAGAGTCACCAGACTTCTCAGAAATCATTGGCTTTGATTATATTTGGGAAGTTAGTCTGGCATTGATCCAGGTCATAGAGGAAGTAAATGATCAAGGACTGGCTGACTTGACTGGACTGTGGCACGGATTAAGGCAGATCTCACAAATTGCATTTAGTCCAAAGTGAGCATTGTTTTGGTGAATTTACAGCATCAGGGAGGAGTCTGCCCTACCTCCCCTGCCAAAATTTAATACACTGAATATTAAAGTGCAGGAAAGTTTGGGGGGGGTTGTTTTGGTTTTTAGTATGTACCTACCTGTATTCTGTTTCTTTCTGTTTCTTTCCCAGAACCAGTGGCCTGTAGGGAACTCAGAGGCCCTGGATGCAGCTTTCCACTGCTCTGCCTATCCATGTGCAGTCTAAAGAGAGGTCAGCACAAGCACAGTGACTTACAGAAGAAGCTTTTCTTTGGATTTGTCTTGATACCAGTCAAAAATGAAGTCTGGAAACAAGGAAAAAGGATAGATTGGGACCAGACCATGTTTTGTTTTGTTTTGTTTAAAAGGACAGTATTAAAAAACAATGTACAAAAGTAAGGTAAGCTCAATCACACAACAGCACAATGACCTAAGACTTCTGAAAGTAATAAGTCATTTGATTGCAAACAGAACAATTAACAGACTCTGTGTGTGAAGACTAATATTTAAGATTGAAATACATGAAAGATTAAGGAAGAAACAGCAAAACATGCAAAATGAAGGGTCCCTGTGAGAGTAACTAAAGTTCTTGCACAGAAAAATGTGTCAGTGTAAAGCACCACCAGCAGACACACCAGAAATCTGCCCTTCCTGATCTTCAAGAACATTGGACATATGATGTCACAACTTATTTCTTTATTATATCACATCATGCTCCAGCTGACAACTTATTTGAAACAATACTACTATTTTCAAAAAGCAGATATACAAGCTTTTCCTAAAGCTATCTTCTCAGATTATTGCCTTTTAAATATATTTAATAAAAAAATGTTAGTTAATGGAACTGTAAATGCACTACTGAGCTGCTCCTTATTTGTGGTATTTTAAATTTGATTGAAAACAATTAGCAGATGAGAGAGATGCCTGTGAGCATTCATTAAAATGAGGCTTGTGGTTTGTGACTGCTGAATTTCACTGTGCATCTGGAGCTGTTTGCACTGGTGGCACTGTTTTCCGTCATCATAAAAAAGGGACTGTTCCCTACAAAGGTTATGCTGGCAAAAAATAAATTGTATTAAAAATTTTCCAAAACTTCCCATTGAGAAAGCAGCAGCCTGCTCCCCACAGGGAATTTCTCTATCAGATGATGATGGCTCATGGACAATTTAATTTGTTATTTAGTAACAGCTTGTAAATCCCTCTCATATAAATAACATGCAGTTGTAAAAGCTGACTGCTAATGAGATGATTGACCCTAAAGGTCACACTGGCAGAATCCCCCATTGTTTGCTTAAGGATATAATTTTCATTTCATCTAACTGAAAACTGACATCCAAGCATAACACGACAAGACATTAAAAAAAACCCAAAAACAAACCCAACAAAAACCTGCATTACTGGAAGAACTCTGCCATTGTTTTATGTTTGAGATAAGCATTGTTAGCTTGGGTTGAGCTGCTACCAAGGCAGTCAGCTGATGAACTGTGGGGAGAGATGAATACACTGAAAAATATCTGGTGAGCAAGTACAATATCAAAGGTGAGTGTGGTCTGAACGTGAACATTCAATTTTTCATTTCATTAAAATCAAGTTCAATTCCAAAACTCATCTCAAGCTGAGCTGAGTGGGGTAAGGAGGTTTTACAGAGGTTTTGCTTGTGTTATATTAGGATTTTTTTTGCTGCTGCCTGCATTTTTAATATTGAGTGGCTAGAACAATCTCAAGAAGCTTAGTGCACTACAGGACAAAACTGTACGGACAACATACAGTAAAAAATATTTAATTTTCAAAATCTATCTGCCCAAGAGTCTGGAAATAGCACAAAATTAAGCAAGAGGCTGCTGTGTCCCATTATGCTTTCTGCCACCTTCTACTTTCTCAATACCAACCACAGTGCTTGTCCTCATATTTCATGCAAAAAGCCTCCAAATTAGCCCAGCTTTCTTCCCTGCGCAGGGATTATTTGGGACTTTTGTTCCAATGTCCATCCTGAATGATGGAGTACTTGGCTGATGTTGAATACCCAAAAGAGAAATATTTAACCAATACAGGAGAGAACAAGCATACTGATCTGAGTTAATCCAGTAAGACTAAATAATGTAAATGAAGTGTGCAATACATTATAATTTTCAGCACATTAATTTGGGATAATCATGGTGATTACATAACCAGCTATCTGATCAAGACATCCATGGACAGATCTGTGAGAATACTTCAAATTCATCAAATATATTGACAGATACCTCAGTGCCTTTGAAAACCCCTGATATCTGCTGGGGAAAGCATCTCCACAAGACATAACATTTGTAGTTATGTATTATTCTTATCAAAATATTGGTTACATAAAAAGCTCAAAATGACGGTCCACTTGGCAAAGTCCACTGATTTTACACCAGATAACTTTGGGCACTGCTCCAGCTCCTGGGAACACAATTGAAAATTCAAGGTACTTTCAAAGGGCAGCCTCTACTGTTTAGTTCATAGAAAAGGCAACATACACTCTCAGAAAGGCTAAAATTAGCACTGATACTCACAAATCAATCTGAAGGAAATTATAGGCTGCATGTAGGTAGCTGATACCTCATCTTTCTATTTCTGCATATGCAAACCTTAATAAGAGCTAAGTGCTCTGCATGTCCCATTTCCATCCCTAAGGGTTCAAAAACAGGGCATTCAGGAATTCCAAGGTCTCCATGGCAATGATGTGGGCTGGGCATCGGCTCCCTCTGAATAAAAGGGAATGACCATATTTTGAATCTACTTGGCATTGATTATCTTTAGGTACAGTCGCAGACTAGTTGTTTATGAGAACTTCACACTCCATGAGGTTTCCCTGTATTTTAGAGAAGGGGAGAAGTCATATTAATTGATAGGAAGGAAGAAAACCCAAAAACTGCCTGCTTGAGCATAAAAAAAATAAGGACGAAAAGAGTTTTCAGACCAGATATGTGTCTTAGGTGACTTTATGATGCTTGTATCCCCAATTGTCTGTTCTGCTTATGCTGGATATCAAGTCTTGTGTTTTACCTTTCTGTGTTCTACCCTTAACTAAAATAATAATGAAATATTTAAACACCTTTAAGTTTCTTCTTGTTTTGGAATCCTTCACTGACAGACAAAAAGCATCAACAAGAATGAGTCATTTGCCTAATGTCCCATTCTTAGGCCCCCCTATCTCCTGTTTTTTTGTTTCTCAATAAAAACCAGCTCTGTCACTCTGCAAACATTAACCTAATATTCCAAGGTACAGTTTCCAGTGCATATCAGGCCATTTATATAATTTATATTTATCACCTGGATGTACCCTCCCATAAGATTCATCTTATTTTAGTCTACAGCACAGACTTGTACCCTCTAAACATAGAACAAAACCACACAAATTTCTAGTGTGGAGAAGATGTCAAGAAATAATGAGGCAAATGTAATTAGTCCACTGTAGACATCACTGGTTTTCAGTTTAATGGAATGGAGAATTTTTCAAAGAAATCAAAGTAAACATCAGTTTTTTTGATTTAAAATATCCCCAAGGAAGAAATTAATTGTAAAGTGTCATACACCCAGCCCCACAAAAAATTATATTACTTACAATATTTTTCTTATTATATTCATTACTTTAATAAATTAATATTAGAGTATTATTATAACAAAGTAAATATATTTGTTCCAATGTGAATCTGAATTTTTCACATGTCAATTTTATCAGCCCCTTCCTAGGAAATCTCACAGCTCAGCAATGTCACCTGACAGGAGCACATAATAGAAGTGTGACAGAAGATTCACTCATCTCACAACTGTGGGGATGGGATCTCCTCGTGTAAGCCAAGGCCATGTGAAGATGGGGGTCACATGGCAGATTTGTGAGCACATTGACAGTGGGTAGAAGAACCCAGGTAGTAAACTGAGATTATTTAATCACTCCACTCCTAAATTTGGCTTACAGGACCTCAGGAGAAGGGGCAATTTTAGATGTTGATGTGCAGCTTAGCTGGGCGAAATGCAGCAAACTGTTCACAGGGCTGTTCTGGTCACCGGCTCTTGTCTGAGAAGCGTAAAAGAACACAATAAAGGCATTTAAGGCTCAAGTGTTGTGTACCAATGAGAAAATAAGTGCCTGTGGCCAGAAAAAAAATATTTTATTCCTAGGCTGGCAACATAGGGTTATATTCTGTCTGAAAGAATAGTACAAAGGATTTTATTGGACTAATCAGGGCCCCTGGTGAACAGACCTAATTGTTAAACTGCCATGGAAACATCAGCACAGTTCCAGGTGATTGATAACTTTTGTTATTTTCAAAACACAGAGAATGGGGAGAAGGAAATGTTTAGATAACAAAGAATGCTTAATCTGTCATACCTTTAAGGAATGTCAATCTTTTATGGAACTACTATTATCTCATCCTTTTATCCATAATCAACACAAAAAGCAAAGCAGAAGTCATTTGCATTCTCTTCAGGCCTACTGCTTTTCCCTAAAACTGAAGGAGAAAAAGAACCTAGGACCTTTTATCATAGAGGACAAATAAAACAGCAAACAAGATGAAAGCAGAATTGCTAATGGGGGTGGTTACACAGACATTATCAGGGTCAGTGTCCACACGTGCCGGATTCCTCCAGTGGAAATCAAGGTGCAGGATGTTAGACAAATCCAGTGATAATTCCTTTCACTGGCTCTGGATGACTCCACTGAAATTACTGCAGATTCCCACTGGTGGAGGGAATGGTTGCGAATCAGGATGGATAGTTTATGGAATATTGGTACCTAAAGTCTTCTGGATCATGACGGTTGCAAAAAAAATCTCATTGTCCAGAAAGCCGCCCTGTTTATCTGAGTGACAGCCGGCACACTGGGGCAGAGCAGTGGAGAGGAGGCTCTCACTCAGGCATGAGAAATACAGCACTGCCTCTGTGGGGGATTGTGATCACATTTATTGCTGATACAGTGAAGAAATATTGCCAGTGCAGTCTGTAAAAGAAGCAGGTCTAGAGTGTGGTAACAGAAGCAGGTTTGGGTGGGAATGCACAGGTCGGCAGCTTCTGGCCTTGCAGAATGCACAGAGCACAGAGCCCCTGTGGAGATGCTCTGGGGTTTTATCTCCCTGTGAGATGATCTGAGTGCCTTTACTTGCCCATCCCAAAGTGTCCCCTGCGGTCAGGCTGGACCTGGACGTACCCTGCAATATGTCCTCCCTGCCAAGGAGGGGATCCACCCAGAACCTGCCTGCAGCCTTGGGACACCTGTTTGTCCAGCTGGCCCAATCCCCACTGATATTTTATACCATTTTGCAGGCTGATGTGCACCTGAGTCAATTAGCACAGCTCCCCACCTCTGGAGTATATCCATTATTTGAGCACCCAGAGAGGTGTTCTTGCCTTAGGGCAATTCACACTATCAGAGACACTCCCGAGGGAGAGGGGTGTGTTGAAGGGGGAGGTAGGGGGGACACACCCGATGACTCTCAGCACTGTCACACACTGTAATGAGAAGGAAGAATAACAGGCTTGTGACACACACTGGGTATCAAGAACTTGAGTGAGAAACCTGCAAGCTTTCTTCTAGTATCACCTAGAACAGGTTATTTCCTCCCACAAGGTGCACCCTCCACTGTAACAGCGTGGAGATGGATGGTGGTTGCTGCTACCCTCCCTGAAAAGCATCTCTTGTGGAGCAGCGGCTCGGGTGGGCACACAGCAGTCACACAAGTCCACACCACAGATAAGGCAGTGAGGAAAGGCAGGAAGGATCTCCTGTGTAAGTTCCAGTGAGCTTTATTTTGCAGACTCACACCAAAGGTTCCAGGGACAGAAAGACCCAGATCAAAGGAGGGTCCAAGGTTAAGTGTGGGGTCAATGGTCTGAGGGCAAGGGGTGGTACAGGGGCAGGGCAAAGGGCAGTGACCTGTAGGGGACACGGGGACAGACCACCAGGGGTACCACAGCCCATGGGGAAACAGGGAAAGGAGAAACCTCGGGAACCAGGGACAAATATGAACAGCAGAGGTGGGCAAGGCCCACGGGCCAATGGGAAAAAGCGAAACAGGGAATTAAAACAGTGCTGCAGAGCACCCTGGAGGAGCCTCTTTGCTTCCCAAAGCCTGCGGTAGATTCTCCCAAGGCACTGACTTAGGAATTTTCCTGACAGGCTCAGGGGCCTCCACACTCCACTTTTCCCAAGACAGGGCCAGCAGTGTGCTCTCCTCACAGCCCAGCTGAGGACAGACAATCATGGCCATCTGGCCAGGACCTCCCCATGCCAGAGCAGCCTCTTCAGAGAGCAGAGCCTTGCTGCAGGCGCCAGTGGGCTCCAGAGCAGGCTCCAGAGTGGAATCCAGCAGGTCCCACCTCCCCAGGGATTCCTGCACTGCCACCGAGCACGAGGCTCAGCATCGCTGACATCCAGAATCCGCTCCTCCAGCCACAACCCCCTCTGCAACACCAACAACAAATCCACGATGAGATCATTTATTCCCTGACTCCAGGACAGCACATTCCAGATTCAGGGCATGCTCAAATCACTACTTATCTGCTTAGATCTAGGAATATAAACATATCATTGAAATGTAAAATTTCTGAGCACGGGAACAGCAGCCCGTGCCACGTGATCTCCACTGAGATTGCTGGAGAGTGAAAAAAAAAGCCAAATTCAAACTAATGTCAGAAGGAAATAATTTTAAATAGAGCAACCTTTATCTTCATTTCATCTCACTGATGTGATGGAAAAAAGGCCTTTTATGAGGGAGGGATGAGTCTAAAATTTTTGAAGGTTCATTTCAAAAGCCTTTTAACTGATTATCCAGAGCATCCCTTTGGTAAAAAAAGCAAACCAGAGTAATTTTTTCATCTCTTGAGACTACCATCCCCATTTGGACTACTCAGAAATACCTTTCCCACACAGTACTTCCTTTGCACTCAGAGGTACCTCTCAGGAGTGCAGGGACATGAAAACTAATTTGCAGACCAAAAAATATCCAGATTTTGAACTGAGACATTCCAGGTTGATTCATTTAAAATTTTCCTAAGGAATGAGGCAATATTATCTGAATATTGAGGAATCATTAATTATTAGTTGGTCAGACTGAGAAGACTCAGTGGAAGATTTTTGTTCATTTCAGCTGAACAACATCCCAACTCTGTTAACACAAGAAATAGTAATCCAACAACAGAAAGACAAAACCTGCTATTTTCTGTTACACTTTCTCCAGCTATAGTGTGTTCTGTTAGATTGTTCCACCTCTTGTCTGCCTTAACACAAATAGGGAAAAAATCTCTCCTGGTCTTACAGGACATGCACAGGTTTTTGGTTAAGGTTCCTGCTTTATTGCACTTTCTCTGTAGACCTGCCCAGCTCCTTCAATGTCTCTGTTTCAGGTGTTTAATTTGTGCAAGGCGTCAAAAAACACTTTGTTACAGCTCTGAGGTGTTGTGCAGGTAACTGAAAAAAATGAGGCATCCAGCTGGATGGAAACTTATAATAATGTACATTAGAGAGAAGTGTATTGCTCCCCTTCAATTCACTTTGACTCTTGATGGAACCAATCTCCCAAGAAAAAAATGTTACAGGGCCTTGCAATGCTGGAGCCTCTA
Organism: Hirundo rustica; assembly: GCF_015227805.2. Lineage (NCBI taxonomy): Eukaryota > Metazoa > Chordata > Aves > Passeriformes > Hirundinidae > Hirundo > Hirundo rustica. Next base: position 17,454,964 of record NC_053460.1, read on the forward strand.
AAGCCTGACTATTAATTAAACTATTAATGTGCTCTTTCTCTGCTCCAGTAGGGAGGTAAATAACCAGGTTAATGTTGAGGAACCTCTTGTGAATAGCAGCAATTTCTTACCCTCCATCTTTTGACTCACCAATCCAGTGTCATTTACTCCTTTTTCCCTTCCTTTCTACCATTCACTAATCTCAGGCAATAGAAGAGCAAATTGCCCTTATTCTTTCTTTTCTGTTGAGATGGACTTCAGAATTTATCCAGCTTGAATGTCACATTTTAATTTTTTTTTTTTTTTCCCCAGAGATTTTATCATTAAACCAAGTTTATCTTCTGCTCTCCTTGCACAGTTATCTGTTCACACAGTCCCAGTTCCTGAAAGAGACACTATTTTGGCACATAATATTTTCATTTAAATGATTGGTGCACCTCTAAAAATCATCTATCACCCAGGACTCAAACATTAAACAAAACACGTGATGAACATACAGTTCATCTCTACTGTACCAAGGGGGTGATAAGTAAAAAGATAACTGACTAAACGCTATTTAGCTCAGAAAAGTACATCTGTTTCTGCTCACTCAGGGACGCCAGTTTTCAGTGGCTCCTTTTCAGGAGTTTAAATTCCTCGGCATTCAAGTGGTTTTAGAGTCTTTTTTGCCCTCTGCAAAGCTCTGAGCTAAATGGAGGAAAGAGACGGAGTCTTCAAGGTTGCATGCTTTGTGTTTATTGTTTCTTATCTTACAATTTTCTCAGTGTCTGAAAGATGTTTGCCGCGGCTTGGGCATCTGGTGACTCCCCCCCGTCCCTGGGCTGTCCTTATCTTTTATACTAATTGCTACGTATTCTTTATTTACTATTTCTTACCAATGTCTATCACTGTTACTAAAAAGGTCATCTTTACTCTGACCCAATCCTCACTAACTACTTTGTGCCACGTCACTGCAGAAATGGAGTGAGGGAAGGAGATGAAGAAGAAGGAGACAACGCCCCAAATTCTCCATCTTGCCTCCATTCACTTCAATGCTAAAATTTCAAACCCATTATTTTTCCACCCTGTGATATACTAAACTACTATTTTTCACACTCTTGTGGCCTGTAAACCCTCTTGCAGTGTAAGAAGCCTTTCCCATGGACTGAAATCAAAGCCAGTGTCTCTCTGAGCTCTGGGCTGGGGTCCCAGACCCCCCTGCTCAGGTCCCTGACCCTCCAGGGCAACCAAAGGAATGCCCTGGACTCCAACATACATCTGCCTTTTTGTCAGAAACCAGAGTAGAGATGGGAGAGGAGAATTGGCAGGAGGGTGAATTTTTTTTGTTTCTGGCCACGTAAAGGTTTGGCATGCAACACATTCCACATGATCATCATCAGCAAAGCACACAGGCATCAGTCAGGAATATTTTTTGAGAGGATATCAGGTTAAATGAGACAGGCTCAGAGCAAAGGGTAATGAGGAATTGACCATTGTTCTGAAGTATCTGCTTGGGGACTATATAAATCCTCTTTATTGATACGTGTATTACAATGACAATTCCTACTCAAAAATTCAAGTTATTTATAGTCCCATAGAACTGCTTTAAGCTTAACGCATATCTTTTTACAAAACAAGATCTGAAAGTCTTTTTTTCCTAAATGTCAAGAGGGATTAATTTTGCAAGCGACTAGAAATTTTACTTCTATTCTTCACTTGCTGTGGCTCAGGTTCTAATACCTTCCTTTATTTACACTTAGGAGTGTGCTCTGTGTTACTGTGGGAGAGCAAAACTCCTGCTCTGGTTTGCTGAGGATGCAGAACTCATTTAGGCTACGTCTAACTAGACAGTTCCAGGAATGCATCCTATGTCCACACACAGACCTTGACACTGCTTTTCCTGGAAAGACATTCCAACCTCGCAGAGGGAAGGAAGCCACTGGAAAGTTTGGACTTGCTTAGAACCTGCACCAGCAGGGAAGCAGGACTCAGGAGCTTTCCTCAAAATGCATTTTTCCTCTGATTCTAAGGAAAATATGAGAGTGTTCTCTGGCATCAGGACTCAGGGGTGCTCAGTGCCTGCAGAGAGTTATGCAGGGGATGCAATTCGCAGCTCAGTCGGTGCTGTCCACACTGTGTGTGGATTCAGTAAAGGATTCATCTGCAATCAAATTCAGGCTTAAACTTCTGAATTCAGGGAAAACTTGGAGTTATCCAGCTCTCTTTTAGCATCAATAATAAGATCATCAGGATCATTGTGGTTCACTCTCTAATACATGTGCAAATCAGTGGTGATGCAGAAAACCATTTGTTCTAGAAAACAGTTAATAAGGGGGAAAAAAAGTTCTTTGATTGTTGAGAAATTCTACCAAACTGGATGAAAATTATTTCTTCACTTCTGAATTGGATCTGTCAGAGTGATTCCCTCTTTTAAAAAAAGTCCACCTCCCATATCATTCCTCCAGTTTGCAATAGACAAAGGATCTGTATAAATATCATCAAATCAGGGGGATAAAACACTGCAACATCAGAAAGAACTTCTGTGAGATGTTTGATTCTCTTCCAGTCCCGGGTGAAAGGCAATCTGAAACATGAAATTCTGTTTAAGGCATGGTCAGATTGTCAGCTATATATTATGGTTCCGACCATGTGACTGTGATAATGATTCCTTCATATCAAGAAAAAAATAAAGTTGTTTGTGTTGCAGATAGGAGCAGTGAAGAAAATCACTTGAGTAATTGTACAAGTTTTCTAGGAATTATCCCACAAGGCTAGAAATACTTAAGAACTCTATAAACTCACCTATCAGTCCTTTTTATAAAGGTTGAATACTAAGGATTTAAATGTCCATGTTTGGAGAATGTTTTTCAAAATTTTGATAATTTTTTGTCATTCTCTCTCATCCTACACACACACACACTCATATTTAAGAGTATGTCTCATTTACAGTGTATTTTCAAAAAAAAAAAAAAAAAAAAAAAAAATCTGGGGTTTTCTTCTTGTTTACATTGCTTTCTGCTCTGCTACTCATCCCACAAATAACTACATTCCAAATCTGATTTGAGGCTAACTGCATAGACACTAAAAACTGTTATACTCAGCCCCAGATTGCAGCACAGAGATTGGATTACAAGTGGCGCTTGATGTTTTAGCTGCTCACTCACTTTCAGCTCCTGTACATTATTTGAACTCCCATCAGCTGTCTGGTACAACTCTGAGCATTTTCAGCTTACACTGCACAGCAGAGTTGTGAAGCCACTGGGTGCAGGCAGGAAAGTCCCAGTGATGTATGAGACTGCCAGAGGAAAGGCAAGAGCTGCAAGTTTGAAACTTATTCTCTGTGCTCGTGTCCTCAGAGAAAATCACTGCAGAGCACAGGGCCATATTTTGTGGGTTTAAGTGTTAATTAAGTACTGAATAGATCTCACTCTGGTTCCCTGCACAGGGGAAGTTTCTATCCTTTGAGGGAGCTCAACTACTCACAGCAATAACTCATTTTATTTTTTCCTTTTTTTCAGCTGTACCCCTTTTTCTTCATTAATTTTCACCACTTTAAGAAAGTTCTTTGAATGTTTCATGTGTAACACCCAGTGTTGTGAACACAATAGTTTATCAGCACTTACAAAATTTGAATTCCAGCTTTTAAGGGAAATTCTTTCAATAAATATAAAAATTATTGGTATACACTTACCTGAGCAGGAATCAGGATAGATCAGGATGCACTGAATGATATCTGAATTTGTGCCTTGCTGAGATCTCTGTGCTTCACCTCTCACCTAAAAGCAACCAGAAACATAAAACAGAAATAGAGAAATTACCCCTCACCCCTGGAGCAGCTGGCAGCACTGGGTGGGACCAGGCCTATCACTGCCTTACCCAGCTTGTAACAAATGAATGCATCCAAGCTCTCCATAAGGACTGCAGTTCCCAGAAGTCCTTGCCAAAACCTGAATTGCTATCAGACCATTAAATTCCATGATGAAAGGATCACTTGTAACAATAATGTGCATTTTCTTCACATAAACTATTTTCCTTTGGCTGACAGTATTTGAATGGCATTTGTTGCCAGAAAAAAAAACCCACAAAACACATTGAAAACATGACTAGAAATGAAAATTAAATTAGACAGAAACATTCTGAAAAATTAGGAAAATATATTTTTCTGGTTTTACTTTAAATGTTTTTTCTTTCTCTTTGCAACTATAAGTTTTTTAGGTAATAAAAGTCTTCACATCAACATGGCTTCATTTGCCCATCACAAAGCATAAGGGGAAATAAATTCTCAAAATTACTAGAGTCTGTTGGTGTCACATTAAGATTGCAAAAAAACCCACTCACTTAATCATTTCATACATTTCTAAGTGATAAAACATTTTCAGAAGCAGAAGCTGTGGGAAAACTTGAAAAATATTTATTAAGGCAATCATAGGTTTGTAAAATAGCACTTTTCCTCCCTCTCTAATATTAACAGGCTGCCTGAAAGGACAGATTCTTACTAGATTCTGAATTAAAAAGCTCTCAAATGAATTGCCACATGGACAAGAGCAGACACAATGCTAAATTTAATTAATTAATTAAGCTAGAGCATTCATGAGGATGGGACAGAAAGAAAAGAACAATGGAGTCTTCTGTTTTAGTCAAATATTGGACTGGGTCTATATAATCAGGGGCTGAAAATTTCCTGATTCTTTGGTTTTCTGTAAATTATGAAAATAGAAGCAGCAGATATTTATGACAGTTTAAATAAGACCCCTTTGTCATCCACTGTTACTTTTATTTATGGAAGAAGCTTTATATAGAATAAAACAAATGGCTGCTGTTCCATGTAATATAAGAGGGTTGGGAAATATCCATTAAAACCCTACAGCACTTGATGATTCATACTTGACCTTTTTTTGAGAGGAATAATTGTATCTCCTGCTCTGTTGCAATATTTTACCCAACTTGCCATTACTTGGTGTAACAGGTGATTCTGCAGCCACAGCTGCAACCAGCTCACACCTGGCACTGCAGGAGCCAGCAAGAAGCTGTAAAATCTACCCTGGGACGAAGACCAGAAGGTACATCTGTCCCTCTGGAGGTGACAGGCTGTTGCAGCAGCCCTCTTGTTAGAGGGTAAAAATGAGCCAAGACACAGACTTCATGTTTATCACAGCACAAAAAGGGTCCTGGATTATTCCTCTTCATGGCTTAGTCACCTTAAGTCAAACCATTCACTGACTCTGGCTGCAGCAAGCTCCTGATGTAGGTTTCCCTTGCAGCCTCTGACTGTTGGTTATTTCCTTCTGAACTCTGACTGCAGGGATTGGTGTGCAGACTGTGACTGCAGGCTTTTACCTGGCTAGGCTGTGACTGCAGGGATTGGTGTGCAGACTGTGACTGCAGGCTTTTACCTGGCTAGACTGTGACTGCAGGTTCCACTGCAGGTTCCACAGCAGGTCCCACAGCAGGCACCAACTGCAGACCCAGACTGACCTCACAGCAGTGATTCTCTGCTTCATGCTCCTCAAGGTTCCCCCTCCCTAATGATCCTCCTCTCACCAGCTCACCGCCCTTTTATCACTCATCCTTATTGGATATAAACTGTGACTCATCAGGGTTGAAGCTTCATTGGGTAATTAACACCGCTGATACTTATCAGGGGTGAGGTCACCTGTATTCTCCTACACCAAGCTCTTGGCCACCTTCCCCACCCTGCCATGGCAGAGACTGGGATGAAGCCCTGCAGAATCCCCCTGTGTTTGAGAGCTGCATAAGAGCTCTGGGCTGTGTGAAGGAGGAGGTCACACAAATTGCCAAAATAATCTGGGGTTTAGCTCTAACCAGCTGTCCTGTCTCACACCTGAGACTCTTGGAATTCAGCTCTGAATTCTCATTCATGTGCTTTTAAGTAAAACACCCTATTTCTGATTTCCTGGGTTAAAGTCATGATATTCTTCTTTTATAAAATATGGGAAACTTATTCCTCAGCAATGGCTAAAGAGGTATTTCTTTGCATATAAAACTCCCAGCACTGATATATCAGTGTCTGAAAATGAGTCCAAAATCAATCCCATCTGTGGCAGGAAACGTGGAAGTCGAGTTTATTTTAAAGGTGATTCAATTGGCTTTGTTGCTCCCAATCATATAAATAATATTTCAGTTAAAAAAATGCACATCTTTTGTTTTCATATTCATTGGTAAAACTGCCAGCTTGTGAAATTTGGCAGAATGAACTGTGTCAGTGTTACCATCAGGGAACATTCCACTAACAAAGAAAGAAATTACAAAAAGGGCCCCCAACCACAAGACCTGTTTTATAATTCAAAAACATGCTGTTATGAAAGGCAGGGAAATTACCTTCTTTTGCTGTTAAATATTTTGAAGGTAAAAAGAAATCAAGGCCAGGCTTGGCCGACCCAAATACCCAAGATACAAAATGAAAACCCACTCTAAATTCACCCATCATTTTCCACCACCAGTTACCAGTGCTGCCTGCCTGCTGCCTTTCCAGCTGTTTCTTCCAAACTTCACCTATCAGAACATTTCCACAGGAGTAAAGGAAGAAATCTCTGTGTTCCTCAGCCCCATGGAACAAGTGTGCATTTAAACTGGGTGAACATCCCTGTCACTGTCCAAGGCCGGGTTGGACCTTGGGACTTGGAGCACACTGGGATAGTGGGAGGTGTCCTGCCCATGGCAGGGGGTAGAAAATTTTTAAGGTGGAAAAAAAGATTTTTAAGGTCCTTTTCAATCCCACCCATTCCATGAGTCAACATGAGATGGTTGGCCTGGGACCTTCTGATGAACAGGAATTTGAGATGTCGGTACTAGCTTTAATTTGTATTTTGTGAGTGCCCAGAAAAATATCAGGGAGGGTACTACTGTCCCCATGCCAGAAATGCTTTCTCCAATCATGGAATAAAACAGGAAACCTCTGCTCATCCCTTCACTCTCTCTGTGGTATCACAGACCTCCTTCAAACAAGCACCAGGAACAGTGGAAGAAGAAGAAAGAGAATTTTGGAAGTTATTCCATATCCCCTCTGAAGAGAAGGCTGAGATTTTCACAATGTTTATTTCACTGGTGTAATGTTTGCAATGTGGGGGGGGGTAAGAAGAACAAAAAAAGAAAAGATAGTTGTGTTGCAATGCTAATGAGCACATTTACAAGGCTCTGCCAGCAACGCTGAGCTTCAGCTCGCTTTTATTAGCCATTTTGGAAGATGTCTTAGTTGCAGTAGCACAAAAAGCATTGTCAGGACTTTTATATTTTCTCATTTAGAATACTGTGACATTAGTTGGAGAGGGTCTGGTTCTGCAGCACATAAGCCAGTATCAGTATTGTATAATACAGCAGCTAGACTCATTTTGCAGTGTGATTACAAAACCCATCACTGTGAATTATACAGCAAGTTAAATTGGTTTCCACCTTCTGCAAAGCCAGAATATTATTTTGCACAAATAGTATACAAATGTAGAAATAATACAAGTCCAACTTATCTGAATGAGAGCTCAGAAAGCTTTCATTGCTCACTCCATCAGTACTTTCTATTTTCTGCTAATGACACGTGCTATGGTCTGAAAGCAGACTCTAACAGTGAATGCTCTCACTTTTTACTTGTTACATTTTTATTTTTACTGAGCCTCAATTTACTAGAAATCCTGCCACTGCTAAAAACTTTCCACATCCAAAAAATAATTTTTTGAGCAACAATTTTACATAGAATCACAGAATGGCCCAGTTTGGAAGGGGACTTAGAGCTCATCCAGTCCCACCCCTGCCATGGCAGGGACACCTTCCACTGTCCCAGGCTGCTCCCAGCCCCAGTGTCCAACCTGGCCTTGGGCACTGCCAGGGATCCAGGGGCAGCCACAGCTGCTCTGGGCACCCTGTGCCAGGGCCTCAGCACCCTGCCAGGGAACAATTCCTGCCCAAGATCCCACCCAGCCCTGCCCTCTGGCACTGGCAGCCATTCCCTGGGTCCTGGCACTCCAGTTCTGATGAACTTTTGATGAACTATTCAGTTCTCTTGATCAGAAACACTTGTGTGTCTGCTGCTAATGAACTTTTTTTTCTATTATTTATATTTTTCTATTAATTAAAAAGCACCATCATTAGCTGCAGGTTTTTCAGCATAATTTAAATAATGGAACAGTCCTTTCGTATGAGTAACTCCCACTGTTCAGTCTTCCCTGGAGGAGGGAGGGAGCTTGCTGAACCTCACTCTCCTGGGTGAGCTGCATTTTCTAGTCCCTGAACACTGACCAGTGAAAAAAGAGCTACACAGTCTTAATGAACTTCCTAACATTATACTCCCAGTATTCCAGCTCAGGGTAGATGATGTGCTGAAGACAGGAGCAGGCAGAGGAGAAGCAGCCCAACAGCTCCATCAGACTGAAATGATATCCCAGGAAAATCAGATACAGCAAAAGGCTACCTGCCAAAAATTCCTCCTGTTAGACAGACCTTGGAGAAGCTTTCTAAACACATTTATCCAATTCTAGAATTCCATGACCATGCCGGCTGTTAAAAAAAATTGCCACACACATTTGTAGATGTTGCAACTGCATGGATGTAGTAGAGCTGATTTATTTTTTCTCTTTCTATTAAAATCAGCAGCTCTGTCTCTAGCAGAGCTGTACAAATAGATTTATTCCAAGCAGACTATTTTGCAGACATCCTGTCTCTTCTCCAGACTGAGAATTGTCACTGCTGCGCTGTCACAGAGCTGATGGGATTTGGAGTTGCCATAGTGTTAAATGTTTCTCCTGTGATCAGCAACTGCTGATTTAAATGAAAGTCTTGAGCCATTTTCTCTCCTCTGTATTTCACAGTCATTTCAAAGTCATCATAGACAAAAAGGTGTAATGATACCGGGTAAAAAATCTATTTAAATGAGCTTGCTGTGATCTGATTTCAAGGTCAGAGCACACAAACATCTCTGCTTTCAGCTGCTGTAAAGGACAGGACACACTGAGGACCTTCAGCCATCCGAGTTATATTTAATAAACATGTACACACATTCCCTTCACAGTGCTTTCGTATTGAAATGCCTGAGGTGAATTCTGTGTCCTTACAATGTGCACAGAATTCCAGCTCTCATGGGTGGGATGATTTATTTCAGGAGTTGTGACCAACGATGTGAGACAAGGCCAGGTGAAGGCAGGCCAGGATCAAAGGGACTCCAAGGCACTTGGCACTTGTAAAAGATTTTGAGTATTTACTTCTCAAATTTATCAGTATTAATAATTCTAATTTAATGCATTTTCCTTGTCACTTGCAATGAGTCAATTGCTAATTAAATATTGTTGAAAAAGATGAATTACACTTTTACATACTTAAAAAAATATCGCTAATATGTCTAAATCTAGATGAGAAATGTAGAACAGTGTGATCTAATCCCCCTAAATACTGTTGTTATCCAAAATCATTCTATGATGAGTTAATTGTCGAAAAAAAGAGAAGTATTGGAAAATGAATTATTGACATTTAACCCTCTAACATATATTGGTATAAATTTTATATTCAAATTACATGGAATTAGTTTGCAGCCCTTTGGTGAGGAGGCAATGACGCAAGAAACAGCACATCTCTATTGACAGGTCAGAAATTCATTAATTCTTCTTCTCCCCTTTGCATTGTAGCTATTCCTGTTTAAAAGCTGTAGAAACGCTCAATTTAGAGCTCTGCCCAGCAGTAGTGACTCCCATCTCTTTTTGAGTGACAATGATGAGATTTCTGTCATGCTTTGCCTCTCCTACAGGGCCAGTGATGGGATTTTTTTCCTGGAAATCTTATTACTGAATGCACTGTCGTGGTCTCAGATGGAACTTTCAATCAGAAAGGCAATCAGAAGGTTTTCCATTTGTGAGTTTTCCTACAAAAGAGCTTTGCTAAACTATCCAGTGTAGCCTCTAACTCACAGAGTGCCTTGCCCTGAACGCTTTTGTGGCCCCAGACAATGCCATGGTCCACATCCACAGCACTTCCCTGGCTCCTGGTACTGGGATGTACACCAGAAACTGGCTCAGTTCCCAATCCCTGCCCTTGTGTTGGATCTGCCATGGCAGCTCAGAACACCCTGGCACCCAGAGCAAGTGATGAGTAAGAGTGGGTTTGGTTTTTCTTGTAGTGAGTTACAGAAGTACAGAAATCAGTTTGATTTCATTGAAAACTCCAGGATAGCTTCTTTCCCTTAGAGGACTTCACTGCTTAGTTCAGTGTTTTGCCAAAAGTTTTAGATTCAGTTATTCAAAAGCATTTTTGTTTTAATGCAGTGTAACTTCAATGTATTGGGTACTTCATGAATTTCAACAAAATATTTATAATATATATATATCAAAGTGGTACTAATGTATTAGTTGCCCACAGACTATAGTCATTAAACCAAGCTGTGATGCAGCTAAACCAAAGTTAATGTTACCATCTGAAATACAGGCAAAACTGGGGGTGATGTGTTAATAATTCTTTGTTTGCAGAGCGAGTGTTATTGAGGAACTTTAAGTCAGCAGGTTGTTTTAACCAGCAATGCCTTAACAAAAATCACGTGAGATTACTTTTCAGCATGGTGCAGTGAGTCAGACACTCATAACTCCTGTGCTCCCATCACTGTCAAAATTCTGCAATCACTGTCAAAAACTGTTTCAAATATTCTCTTTTTTTTTTTTCTTGTTTTATTTTGTCTGTATTCAACTAATAAATAAATTATTTTGAAGAAACTACATTCCTCAAAAAACTATGAAGTTATTCTGGCAGATTCACTTCTGCAGTGCCCAGGTAAACCTGAAAGAAAAGCAATAACAAGAAAAGTATTTATAAAAATATATTTCACAAAGTAGGAAACAATACAGGAGTTTCTCTGAATACAATACATGGAGTAAATAAACAATAATATAGCTTCAAAACAAAGTAGAAAATTAAAATGATTTGCATGTAATACGTAGTTTTCTTATACAATTGCTACTTCTAAATGGCAAGTTTGCATTACAAATTGAGTATGCTTGCAGCTTCTAGTGTTCTTTCTCTGTGTGCAAGAGCCCTGGTGCATCACTATGAATATTATAGAAAAAAATGCTAATAACAGAAGCAGTAAAATTATGTACACACTGGTTCCTGCTCTAATACAGTGAAGAACTATAAGCATGGTTTGTTTTTTGTTTTTTTTTTTTTACTGTACTGTGTTATGTGTGGATTTCTAAAAGTCTATAGTTTAAATATTCACATGAACCAGTTTACTTCCAGCTGTTTGTGCTTTTATTAAAAACACCAGGTACTAGATTTATGAAGAAGATATAAAACTGTCAAAAGTTTTTTCTGGCAAAGCTTAATTCCTGCCAGCATTCTCTTAAAATTCAGCTTTCAGCTACTGCAAATGGACAGGGAACTGCTTTAACCTGCAACAATTTGTCATTTTTCTTTTCAAAATGTACATGTATGAAACATTCATTATATATAGAAAAAAAAATCTAACTGATATAATTTAGTTTTCTTCATAATCTTACTCTATAGATTATCAGTCTTAATAAATAAAAGCAGTAATGGACATCAATAAAATATTTATTTCAAAGATTAAACAAATAAATTCGATCTTTAGCAATAAAATCAGCAAATCTTTCATTTATGTAAGTCCATCCCATTTCACAGTTTTTTCTTTCAGAAGACGAAGCACAGGGTTTATTCTTCTTCTAGAAAAAAAGATCCTTTTTTGAAGCAAGGTTCTGTAGCCCTGCCTCTGAATCTCTACACATTAGTAGTATTTATTACCCATCACTGGAATGGATTAAGAACATGTGAATATTTTAAGGCTTGACACAATATTTAAAGATGATATTCAGTCTGTGGTTGCGTGGCCAACAATTACTGTATGTACAATGAATGGTCACTGCACAGTAGGAGCCAGTAGGAATTGGCAATGCTATTTCTGCTCAGCATTGCTAAGAAGACCAAGATATTGCTTTGAACATTTCTGTGGCAGGATCTTTGTTGGCAATGCAGAAACAAACCTTTAGCTTTACACGTACTGGGCAGGAGCTACTGTTCAACAGCAAATCCCTGCAAGTCCATTTCCTAAGAGAGCACCAATTTCTTTTTTGTTCTTTTCAATTCACTGAAGATAATCAAAGATCCAAATCTCCATCTTCAGAGTGGTCAAGTGAATATCAAATATCCAAAGACTTCTAGACACTCCACATACTTTACTTCACACTCCACAAGACTTAACCTCCTAACATATACTTTTTTTTTGGTTCAACATTACAATGTAGTTGATTTTATAGATGACTGGCGCTAAACTTGCCTCTAAAACAAAAAGCCACATTAGTTTTAACTAACAGCAGTGGCCCTAGAATATTACATGATCATTAAGTCAACAGGGAAAAAGTTTGTAATCCACTGTCAAGTTTCTTTGTCACTTTCTCCGACTGAGTAAAGTTCTCCGAGTCTTTTAAAGCGAGGACCCCATTCACTGAGGTAGTCAAAATTCTGGTCTGAGTCTGATGTGGAGGACTCCAAGGAGCTGAGGGAACCAGCCGCTGACCCCTTTCCTTCATAGCCATAAATCTGGATAGAGTCATATGGCGGAGCTGTGGGATCATTATCAGCTTCATGAAGCCTTACATTAATAAATTCATCAACATCAACACCATTAGGAACAGGTGCAAGACCCTGCCTGGGCATAAATTGAAGATCAGGCTTAATATCCTTACGAGGTAAAAACCCATTAATTCCATCCGGATTCTGCAAAGTTGCAATGTCAAACGCTTCCGTATCTTCCTCTCCACCTCCTTCATCGTCGTAGCGAATTATATTTTCCCTCACGTCTTCATCATCCTTGATGATTAGAGGCTCGTTCTTATGTCTTCTTAGTGTCACAAACAGCACCACAATGACTGCAAAGAGAGCACCACAAGCTGGTTAGGCAAAACATTTCCAACCTAAACACCTCATGGCGAGTGCAGCTGGGGAAGGTGAGAGGTGGCTTTTTTGTGGAATTGGGAGTAATAAGGGTGAAAAGCTGAAAGACCTATGAGTACAACCTCCTTCACGTGAAGGAGATTTGATCAGAAGCTCTGATTAGTCATCTAGGCTTTGATTAGCAGCTCGTATTTATATCTGAAGCTTAATTTTATAGAAGCAATAAGATATCCCATACTTCTAATTTTGAGCCTCAACCTTTCCCTTTGGAAGTGAAGTCAGGCTATCATTATTCACATAGCCTGTAATGATCTACATTAGGGATAGTGTTTGCAAAAATGAGAGGGTTTTTTTTCTGAAAACAAAGCCCTAATGGGAGAAGGAAATCAGTGTTTTTCCTACCTGTTGCAAGATTCCTATTATATAACTAAAAAGAGAGTGAGAAAATAAGAGAGAAAGAAAGAGCTTAGCTCAATTTCAGAAATCGTGGACAGATGCATAAAAAACTCTAAATGGGTTATGGTTGTTTTTGCAGCTTAATGCTGAAACCTCAGTTACTGATGTAAATCTCAGTCACAAAGTGAAGCTGCGAAGTGCAGAAATAGGACTCCACTTTCACTGTTCTCTCCCTCACTTGATGTTGTATACAAATCTTGTATGTTTTATTAAAATATACCACAGTGCTTATCTTGTAAAGCTTTAGTGTCTGTTGTGCCATTACAATCCAGAATAAACTCAGAATAGAAATATACCAATATAAATATATATAATGGAAAGAGATAAAGCTGTAAGAAAGCATCCAAAGAAGGGAGCTGGGGCTGGGGAGGAGGAGCAGCTGAGGGCACTGGGCTGGTTCAGCTGCAGCAGAGGAGCTGAGGGCAGAGAACCCCAGGGCTGCAGGGACAGTTCCAATCTCTGCTCTCTGACCAGGGACAGCACCCAGGGAAGGGCTGGAGCTGGGCCAGGGCAGGCTCAAGCTGCAGAGCAGGGAAAGGTTCTTCTTCCCCCAGAGGGTGCTGGCACTGCCCAGGCTCCCCAGGGAATGGGCACAGCCCCGAGGCTGCCAGAGCTCCAGAAGCCTTTGGACAGCTCTGCCAGGGATGCACAGGGGGGATTATTGAGGGATCTGGGCAGGGACAGGGGCTGGGTCAATGATCCCTGAGGCTCCCTTCCAACTCAGGACATCCTATGATTGTCCATAGTTCATACAAGTTTTAGCATTTATAAGAGATCCATTTTCCATCGGGTGTATTCCACACTGTTCTCCTTGCTGCTCAACACTGATCTGGTTTGCAGCTTCCCATCCCACACCCATATTCTGTAACCCGTGTGACTGCTTCAGAACAGGACTTGGCTCTCTCTGCTTCTGTCCAGCTCTCAGCACACGAGGGATTCAGTCCCGCCAGCACCGTCAGTGCTGCCGCACGTTGCGTTGGACTGCACCGTCCCTCCTCCTCTGGGAGCCCCCGGCTCCTTCCAGCCCCGGGGGTGAGGGGATGCGCGAGGCCGGCGGCGCTCACCGAGCAGCAGGATGATGCAGGCCAGGATGGCGATGAGGGCGCCCATGCTGAGGCCGATGGGCAGCACGTAGGCCTCCACGTTGCAGGACTGCACGATGCCGTCGCTGCTGCAGCCGCAGACGCGGATGGTCAGCGTGCCCGTGCTGCTCATGGGCGGCGTGCCGCTGTCGCTGATGACGATGGGCAGCAGGTACACCTCCTGCTTCTGCCGGCTGAACCCGCTGTGCTTGGCCAGGATGCTCAGGGTGTTATCTGCAAAGGCAAAACCGGCAGCGTCTCAGCGCACAGCCCTCCCGGAGTGTGTTCGGGAAACCTCCCGAATGCCCCGTGATCTCCTCGTGCCGGCAGCACGTGGCACAGGAATGCCTCCCCTTTCTGTCCCGCTGCCTGAAGAAGTGTAACATACACATTTTCTTGTGTCACACGGTGAGAAGATCATGATGGCAATCCCTTATTTCTCCTCTGCATACAGCACTGCAGATACCTTCCCATCATGATTCAACAATTTTTTTTTCAAATCACACAGTCATAAAAATCCAGCCAGTAAAGCAAGAGAGAAACGAGATGTTAAAGCAACCCAAACTTAAAGCATATTCACCAATTAACACAAATTTTCCTTGCCTTACAACCACAAAGTGCCCATTTTCCACTGCTATAAAAGATTCTTCCTTTTTATATAAAGAGAAAGGAAAAGCTACATCCATTAAAAGTTGTGGGCCTAATTTTAAGTGATCTAAACTTTTATTTGGCCTCAGTGAAGAAAAGAGAGCAAACCAGGCTGCATCTCCCATGGAGACAGACAGGAAATGAGTCGAGGACATTCTTACCTCTGCACACATATGCAGAAAGTTAACTTTAGAAATACAAAGAGGCATCTGGCTGCATGGCATCCTACACAGCCACAGAGTTACACAGTGAAATCTCTCAGAGTCACCCAGTTCTCAGTTCACCATCAAATGAATACAAGTTGATTTTTCTTAGGTTGGATAATCACAGAGATTTTAATTTGTATAGTTATAAAATTACAGATTCTCGACAGTTATAAACACACACAGATATCAATGATCTTGTATGTGTCAGAGTGCTCAGGTATAAACCATCATTAGTGGCATGTCAAATATGCAAAAAAATCTGATTTCTTTATATACTTAAATATTCCCTAACTTTTAACTGCTTTATTCTGTGGAATAAAATAATAATTCAATATTAGAAATTATACTAACAGTGCACATGTTGACTTGCACTAGTTTGCTGTTTGTGTTTTGCTTAATATAAAGATTCAGAGGCACAGAGAAAAGGAACGTAAGAGTGCGTGTGTGAGTGTTGCTGTGGGGTCCAATGACAATTTAAAAATAAAGTTGCACATCTTGTTTGGAAGAAGGAGTTGAGGTTCATTTTCCTGATGCATCCTAAACAAAAGAAAACATCCTGATATTTTATGCTCTAAAATGGACATGTGCAATGCTAAATGTCATTCCATGGAAGGAAAGAAAACTCTGGGGGTGTTCATATGACAGTAGTTTTCTCCTGAAGATCAGGTCCCTTCCAACCCAAACATTATGTGATTCTATAATTTTCTATCCCTTCCACAGCAGAATCACCTACCAATCACTTTTACCAGGCCTAGAGAGGTTATTACTATAATTTATACTGCAGATGATGTAACCATTTCAGCATTTTTCATACATTTAGATTATGCTACACGTGAAGGCCAATCTAAAAATTAACTCCTTTATAAAGCAGAATTAATATGGCCACTTCACAGAACAAAAAGTATTCCTAATGATTTTTTTTTTCCACAGGAATCCTGAGGTTTTATCTATTCCAGTTGGAAACAGTCACATCAAAACTGATGGCACCCTGGAGCTAAATAAATAGTCTAGTTCATCCTTGTGCCCTTTTTAAAATGAAAGGAAGCATATGTGTTTACTGAAGACAAATTTCACATATAAGCTCTTAAGAATTCTGACAACTCAAATAGGACCAAAGTCCCTGATGACACCCAGTGTCACGTGTGCCAGTGTGCTGCAGTGGGAAAGCCACGTGTGCTTGGAGTCAATAATTAACACACATTTGGGAGTGAACAAACCCTGCACTCCTCCTTGGTTGGGTGTGCCAGAGGTGTTAACACACATGTGCAAGTTAAACCACTTCCAGTGCCATCCTTGTTCTCAGCAGGGAAAAAAAAGAAAAGTTATGCTGGAATATAATCCTGTAGCTCAGTTTCCCTGAATATGAGTGTGTAGAGCTTTACCAAAGTAAGAGTGACTACGTGATGTGTAAAAGTTCCTTTTTTATCTGATAGCCTTCTTGGCACCCCTCCCTATTTTCAAATACTGGAAAATAAATTCATCTTTCCGTTGTCGTTCTCCTGCAAAATTAAAAAAATCCCAGCATAAGATGCATCCTTAATCTTTCTGTTTTAACCTTTCAAAAGAGAAAAGAACTATGTGGTGCTCAATTTCCAGCTCTCTCTTTGAGACAAATCCCACTCAGAGGTGTCACATCTGTAGTCATTTATTCCAAACTCCAGAGACTTTTACAGTTCTATTACACAGCTCTAAAATCTGTACTGATACAGTCTGTTCCTTCCTGTGAACCTGCTGCGGTCCTTCTCTGCCCAAGCTGGAGCACAGGATTGATGTGCTGAGCCCAACAGCCCTGCACTTTACAGATATGCAAAAGAGGGAAGGCACCTGCTTTAGGAAGGAACAAAAAAAGAGAAGCTGCACTTGGTGGGAACAGCTTCAGATCCCTTCTCTCCTCCTGGGACACTCACTGCCATCGTTTCTGCTGCAGAAAATTCTAATAAGCCAAAACCAGAGTACAACTCAGTAAAAATAGGAAGGATGTACTCTAAAGAGACAAACAGAAGGGGACAGAAAATGTGAGGGAGGAGAGATGGAGAAAATAAAGTGTCAAGCAGTGCAGCTTTGCTGAGTGTAAGAAACCACCTGGTACCAGTAATGGTTTTCAATTCAAGTTCAGAAGTAATGAGGGAAAGCAAAGAGTTGCAAGGTATTTGGGATATGAACTGTTAGCTAAGAGCAAAATAAGTTGCAATGGTTGTACAGTCAGAACTATTCAGAAGAGATGTCAAACAGGGAGAAGAGAATAACTTTCTTTTCTTACAGATGGCTTGTTTGGTTGGGTTTTTTTGTTGTTGGTTGGAGGTTTTGCGGGGGGGGAGGGGGGGGTGTTGTTTGTTTTTTGTTAGAAACTATATTTGACTAAAAGTGAACATGTTATGCCTGGAAAGAAAATAAACTGACAAGCAGAAAATAGAAAAAGCAAAATGAAATGACCAAATTGTTTTGCCGATGGGTGGCAAGTCCTCCATTTGACTTAGGAATTTTGTTTAGCAATAAATTGTTTCCCCTTCATTGCTATATCTTAAAATAAATATACCTTAGTATTGCTGGAGATGTGGCTCTTGAGTGAAGAACAACGACTCCCTAGTTGACATTTTAGCTGGTTCCTAGAACTTGAAGATAAATCCTACCAGATGATCAGCAATAAACTCAATTTATCTGATTTACTTTCTCCTTTCTGTGGACATTGCCCTCTCCTGGAGCTGACAAAACAGCAGGAATCTCCTCCAGGAACAACCTCCAGCACTGCTGCATGAATTAACTTGGCGGCAGGTGCTCAGCAGGAGAGGTGACAATCGCCTTCCCCTCATCTTCCCATTAACCTACTGATCCTTCATTAGAACGCTGCTCGGGTTGTTTATTTATTCATGGCACTTTTAGCAAAATAAGGAAAAGCATGTGCAGAAAACCCCCAAAGCTCTTTGTTCACAGAGCTCTGAGCTGCCTGCCCCAGGCAGAGACACTCAGTGTGTTCCTCCAGTTGGTGAGACACGTCCAGGGGAGGCTTTGACATTCCGCAGAGCAGAATGAGTCTCCCGGAATTCTGTGCCCTTCTCTGTGGGGAAGGGGCTGCAGAAGTTCATTGAAATGCCTGAGCCCTATGAAATGCCCCCTCCCTGGTGATGTACCAGCCACCCAGGATGGACCAAGAGCTGCATCCTGTCCTGCAGGCTTCAGGAATGCTGTAGGATCTTAATAATTGTCATAGCATCGGTGTCAGGTCAGAGGAACACAGCTCTGGGCATGCACAACTACAGCTCAGAGCTGGAGCTCACTCCCGCCTGTTTTACATATTAAAATCCTGGTGGCTCAGCTCCCTGGCTGACTCTCTGTCTCTGGAATTTACAAGCAGATTCTTGAAACAACCATGAAAGAGACTGTTTTGGGAATATCTCCCTCCCAGCTGGAACAAAGAATGACAATGCAGGTCTTTAAAAGATGTCCAATGTGGTTTCTAGACAAAGGTAGTTTGCATAACCACAGCAATTACCACAGGGCTAAGTGCTTTCTGCAGACTCCCCAGCTGTTCTCAAATCTCCCAGATCTCTTTTGAGGCTCTTGGATGAAAGATTTTGAGAAAATGCAAATACCATTGTTTTAATACAAAGCTACTTCTGGATTTTCTGGACACGAGTGACTTTAATGTCATCAAGAGCAATCAGGATGTGAAATTAGCAGGCAGGACTCAACTCCTTCAGTTCCCACTTTGTGCAAGAAGGCATCTTGCAATTTTAAGCCAGACAATAAAATAACAGAAGAAAAGTAAAAATTAGAAGAAGTGAGTTTGCATCGGAGTGTCATTTTCTCTGCACACATTATTGCAATTCTTTAATTCCTTTGCAGTCTCTAATATGCTGAGATCAGTGGAGTTCCCTGCTGTGCCAACTTACACCTACAGAACTCTGCCTTTCTTTTTTTATCCCTTTTTTAATGTCCTCGGAAAGATCAAATAATTAATGGTATTAAAGACTTTGTGGTAGAAGTTGTTATCTATGCTGGATATATTACTTATGTGAAGAAAGAATTTTAATTGGAAACTCTACAGCTGGAAACAGCATAATGAAAGAAATACATGTTTCTTCCTGTTTATTAGAGCTATCTTTCTGTGTACATTTTTAAATCTCAGATCCTCTGTAAAACAGAGTTCTTTGAGACAAGTAGAAGAGCAGCAGGAACATCCTTACTGTGACACTCCCTGCTTTTTTTGATAAGGAAAAGACACAGACAGCTCATTCATCTCCAATCTCTGTTCAGAACCAGCATCTATTCTTAAATAAAAACCCTAGACTTGAAATAACGGAGAAATTGAATTATTATCATCAAGGTTTCAGTGGAAACAAGCAAAATACAGGCAGAAAACCAGAGCACATGACATTTGAAGGAATGTGAGCTCTAGAACACTCAGCAACCAGCTGCAAAGGCACTACAAGAGAACATTCAAGAGAATGTTGATGCCAGTTCAGCTTTGTATAACCATTAATAACCATAATTAATATGCATATGCCTCTTGTAATAATTAATGTTCACTAGTGGAGACCTTACAATGTAAACCACAGATTTTTTAAAAGAACATTTCTAGCATTGGTATTTTTGTTTTTCTTCAGAATTCAAACCTAATGACAGAGAAATGGTGGATGACAGGAAGATTCCAATCCCCTTTTTAGAGCCTGAGAATAAAACAGTCAAGAGACACTGAGGTGTCTCAAAAAGTCACTGTATAAGTCACCATAACCATTATTCTTTTTGAGCATTTTCTCAGTCACACTTTTTTCCTATTAAAAGATTTACAAATAACACCTCTTTGGACTGGTAGGATTGCACTGCAGAAAGAAACGCAGTGAATGCATCCCCGACAAGCTAACTCCCTTGTTTCAAAATTTCTTTCTTTCTTTTTGCAATTACAAAATCCCTGGGAAAAAATAGTCCTGAACTCCTTTCTGATCCACCACAAGAGCCAGAAGCAACAACTTCAAGCACACCCTCATCCATGTTCACCTTGTAAAAAGCCACTGCTCACAAACAGGCCTTGAGCTGAAAAACTGATTTATTTGTTTCAGGCTCCACTTGAGTACAAGTTAGAAGCATCAGTTCCTGATGAAATTAAAATGCCTTATGAGAAACACCCATGTAAGACAGGATTTTTTTATTTTTCTGCCTTAGGCTGAAACAAGTTTTAAAGGAATATTTGATTAAAAGGGTACAATTGTAAGCTTGTATGTTATAAATTTGGCAATAGTTAGTAGCTGAAAAAAAAAAACCCCACCTACTTGTTCATTAGAACTGCTATAACTATTTCGTTTCATGATTAAACTTAGTGTTTTCAACATGGCTGTATTTATAAAAAGTACATTTTTATTATAACATATATATATATATATAAAACATATATAACACATATATACACACACACACACACACACACACACACACACAACTGTGTCGTGTAATTTTACATCTGTACCAGGCCTTCCTTGGTGATTGTCTCAAACAAAATCCTCTTGAGCAGCAGTTTACTAGGAAAAGGACCCTTTGCCTAATCTGTAGGGTAAAGGTATACGTGTTCTATTCAAACAGAATGCTTACAAAATCATCTGAAAATAAAGAGGCCGTTTTTACAGTGTATTTTTCCTGACTTATGATGGCCAAACCATATGGACACTGAAGTATCCACTGGTATTCCAAACTAACCTGCCTTTCATAAATGTCAAAAATTTGTGATGTCTTCAAAAAAGCAGATTGATGACTGCTGTCAAATTTGATAGAAGATATCAGGTTCAGAAGAGAAACATTTTTGTCATAAAAATTCAACTGATTGATCAAATTCTCTTTCCTGCCTCATAACAAGTTGCATTCCATACTGGCATATTTAATGGCAATTCACAAAGCATTCCTATGAAAAACTAAAAAACACTTGAATGATTTTGGTTCTTTAACAGACTTGGAGTTTCTGCAATTCCTTAAAATTCCAATAAGAACACAAGGAAAGGAAAAGTATTTCATGTGAGAAAATGTATTGGTAGAAGAATAATTGGAAAATGTCACATATTTTGTATCTTTGATTATTTTCTTCTCTTTACCAGTTGGCTTAAATAATAACAGTTTATGCCAGAACTGAGCAGCTGAATCAACTAATGAATAAAAAAACCTAAACACATTTCCATGTAGTCCTTTGCAAAAATAGAAAGTACTGCTGGGAATTTTGAATTATGAGCAAAGTAATATTTAATCGTGTATACATCATTCTCATATGTTAAAATTTCTTGGAAAGGGGAATAATTATGTTAGTACTACTGTGTAATACAGAACTTGTAGTAAATAAATTCCTGACAGAAGGAAAAAAAAAAAGCCAGACAAATTAAAGGCAAAGTGATGATGAATAAGCATTTCCTCCTACCTTTTTCCTTTGAAACTGTGAACTTTAGATAATAGTCTGTATAATTTCTAGTTCTATTCCTTTGGAAAAGTCTGAACTTTAGATAATTGTCTCTTAAGTATTCTAAAACTTTCCCTTGACCTTTAGGCCAGCAGAGCTATAATCAAACATAACTATATGGTCCCTTGCAGTCTAGCAACAACTCTTGTATTTTGTACCTTGGTTTTTTAACTCATTGAAGAAAGGATAGAAAATCCCTGCTGAAGAAATAATGATGTAGAAGCATGCATTAAGTCTGAAATAATACCAGTTTTATTGTTAATGGGGTAGAGAAATAATTAGGACATGGTCCCTTTCTCTCTATTTTTAATTTACAGACACACAGAGCAAGTCAAAGCAGGAAATTCTGGGTTCTGGGTCTGTTTAAGCTCCACCTTGTCTGAACTGCACCCAACACACGTGACTGAATCTCACCAACTCTGGTTTGTCCATTCATCTCTTCCAAAGCCCTGGCGTCACTTAGGATTGTCGCTCCCATAATGGGAAGCAACTCCAGGCCAATGAGGGTGTGAGCTGTGCTAAAACACCACTGCCTTTTGCCTCTGGTTTTTCTCCCCTGCGCTCAAGCAGCCAGTCACAAAGTTGTTTACTAATAATGCCACTGCTTTGACACGCTTGAATTTATTTGGATCACATCGGTACATGGCACATGCATTGAACGGTACATCTGTAAAGTGTAAGATTTAATGCACGTTGCCAAGCTCTGGTTTAGAAAGAGAGATGAAATGGCTGTCAAATGTGCTCAGCATTAAAAATACATTATTAACACAGCAATTTGCATAGACTGATGGATCATTTTTGAAATCTACATATTCTAGTTAATTCTATTCTCCTGTTATTTTAACCAAAAATTTCAGAAAGTGATACAGTGTTTTACAGTGCTTTGATAAAATAATGCCTATATTTTGCATTTGAACCAAGAACATTCCAGTACTGTATTATCAGATTCCAACAAAAATGCTGCAGGGATAAATAAAAAAAGCCAAGCTATCCCAAGGCTGTGCCATCTGCTTTTCTTCGGAGGGATAATGGATTCTCAATCTTTCTGTGAATACCTACCTACCAAATGCAGTGTGGGAGGAGAGGCTGGTGGCATACAGGGATCTGAGCCCCTCAGGCCACAGTGACAGGTACAGCTTTAAACATTCCACTGACTGCCTGTTCTCTTCTCTGTAGAGCTAAGTCTCCATCAGGTTTCAGTGAAATTCAGAGTGCTCTTGGGAGGTGATGGAAAAGTTCCACGAATTCCCACCCATGTTCTTCACCTTGCTCACTTCACACGCATCCTCCAGTTCTTACATCAGTGACTTCTAGGTCTGAAAATGTTCACAGACCTCATAACGATGAAGAAAATCACGGATATTTGAAGTGAATCTTTCTTTGTACAATGTAAACTGTGAATATCGTAGTAAAAACCATAAAACTTAAGTAGGGACCTTTTGGGTCTTAGACATGTGATGTGTTCTTGACATTTGAGTAGTTTAACATCCACTTCTCTGTGCCATGATAATCACCTTTTCCATTCCAATTCCTTGCTGAATGTGCACAGCAGCTTGGTAAGGATTTAAAACAATTTACCAGTAAATCATGCACCAGCCCTTAAAAACTAAATCTCCAATCAGATCTATCAAGCATATTGAAGTTTTGTTGCCACAGTAAAAGCCAAATTTCAGCCCTACCAGTGTATTTTTATTTTGCCACTTACTTTTTACATAATGTCCGCTTTGAAATACAGCAGCAGAAAGCAACCAGCAGACTATGAAAACTGCAACCAGCATTTATTGGAATTCTGCCTATTTGTACTGGTGTAATAAAGGTCTTGTCAGCACTTCCATTACAAAATGCCAGTTTTCAGAGGTTTATAACTCTGACATAACAACTTCCTATGAAAAGAAATTTAGAATGTGGACTCTCTGCCAAAGAGCATTGAAACTTAAATACAGCTTACGTTGGCCAGGGCATTTTAAGTCAGAAAATAAATTAAAAACAATTCTGACTTAACATTTCCTTGAGCTGGTGCCACTGAAGAAAAAAATGAGGCTTTGATAGTAAAAAGTGCCAGAATCCTGCAGTTCTTATACAAGGAGAACTCCCTTGAAGTTCCCTGAGAATAATTTCTGTGAGAGCCCTGAAAGGAGTGCCATTATACATTTTTGTAAATGTCATCAAGAGTTATATTAGCTTTTTGTAATTTGAAAGACTGAAATGTTATGGTGTAACATTGCCCCTGGGCCCACAGGCAGCATGATAATGACTTTGGGAAGACATTCTGATATGCAGATTACATATAACAATAACAATTTGTTATCATCAGACCATTAATGGCAGTAATTTAGACCTCTGTCTCACACCCAAAGGATTCACACGATGCCTTATTACATGCACACCTCTCAGCAAGGATGTGATCCCCACGGGGAAAACTCATGGCCTTTCGAAATGCAGGGAAGAGCAAAAGGCAGCCAGAGAAGAAATTCCAGTGAGTGAAAAAAACCCAATTACCCATCTATAGAGCGGAATAGTTTGAAAAGGCTTTCAAATGAAACATCCCAGATACTCTTTGGAATGCTTCTGGACAGCAACACAAATATTACATGGAAAAAACCTGGAATAGCCACAAGTTCCAGACTGGGATACACAGCTGGATTATGGAGACTCAAAGCAGGAGCACACATGCATCTGAATTTATATTCCAAGCCCAGGACATACTGCAAGACCCTGTCTGTGCTCTGTTACATGGTGTGACACAACTCAGAACCTGGAAAGAAGGAGCTGGGGAAAGATGTCAGCACTTGAATTCTGCCTTGCTGCAGAGATATGACAAAGTCAATGCTACTGCGGGTGAATATATGGAAATTACAGCACCAGTTCAGAAGTTGTTCGGAGTTCTCATGGAATCACAGAATGAGTGAGCTTAGAAGGGACCTCCAGAGGTCCAACCCCTGCTCACTACAGCTACCCAGAGCCCAGGACCTTGTCCAGTTGGCTCCTGAGGATCTCCAAGGATGGGAGTTCTAAAAATAGTAAAGCATTTGTATTCACAATTGAAATATAACTGTGACAAAACAAAAGACCTCTTATTCGGTGTTTCTCTTTGTCTCATGAAGAGAAGTTATGAGGTATATATACATAAAGAATCTGTAAGCCAAGAGAACACCTTGCAAATGGTTCCTTGTTGTCTTCTAATTTGTGATGAAGAGCCTGTACAAAGTACAAGTGAAGTGTTTAGGCAGAAGCTGCAATAAAAATACAAAGCATGATCGCATAAAAATATTAGTAAGAGATGGGGATTCTACTGGCAGAGGAAAATGCATCTCAATACACTAAAAAAACCTCTGTGACCCTGAAGAAAAAGCATATGAAGTCAAAAAGGTGAGCAGAAAAAAAAAAAAAAAACAAAACAGTAAGGGTTTTTTTCAAAAAACTTGAGAAAGTTATGTTTCTTTTCTGGGGAAAATAAATAAATAAATAAATAAATAAATAAATATTTAAGAAAAATCGTTTTCATTTAGAAAAAGCTATGGTTTGTATATGAATTTTTGAAGCAAGTGGTTCTGCTAGACAGACTGTATTAGAACTCTATAAAGGTTTTAGCAACTACATCTTTTGATCCTGCCTGTTAGCACAAAAAAGGCATAAAACAAGAAAAAGTTGATTTGTTCTATTTTTTTTCTTATTTAAAAATAGAAAATGTTAGTACAAAGAAGCTGTGACAATGTGGATTAGATAAAGCTGATACAGAAGAGGATGTCAGGTGTAGAACCGAGTCTAAACCACCTCCCTCTGTACTCAATACTGCAGCTGCCATCAGACTGGGCTCCACCATCTCCTCCCCTGAGAAGCAGATTCCTCATGTTTACTGTCTGGGACTTGCAGAAGAACCCAAAATACACCCCCCTAAAGAACATTCCTGAAACTCTCAGCATTTACCAGCCCCTAGGGAACTGCTCACAGCCCTGCAGTGTTTGCACAGCACAAGGGCAGCACGGTGATTAAATGTTTTATCCAAATTCACGCAGGAAACACGTAGCCAAGCTAAACAGAAGTGTTCCAAACTCTAGAACAATTCCTCAGTCAAAAATCCATCACTCCTGTGGAGTGCTCTGAGATTAACACAAGGTCTTAATCTTCGTTGGGGCAACACTGCATAGTTTACAGGAGGGTCACATATAATGGATGAAAATGTTATAGGAAGTGACAGGACCCAGCAAAGCAAGGTTAGGGAGAAACAAGTTGGAAAAGGCTACATGAATTAGTTTTATTTTTTTATTATTTCCAATAACCTGTATTTTAGCTTCAGTTTTAGATTAGACTGAATGAGTTTCATAACACAACACAAACAAAGCCAGAAAGTTTTACCTGTGTTTGTGAAAGCGATGTGAAATGGTTATGTCATTAAAGAGAAGAAAAAATTCAGTGCTCATTTTCAAGACAGCCCAATATTCTTAGAATGGAACAGAGAACTTTCATCAGCATTCAGAGATTACTGTTGGTGGTCCTTTTAAGGTTTATGACTTCAACATCAAACTCATCTCAAAAGTCCACAGAGTGGACTTCAGTCCTGACTTAGCTCTTAGAGTCAGGTGGAGGAAAAATCCCAAACCTACAGAGTTACAGTTACTGTTCAGGCTTGTACACAGTCCTCAGGCTTCACAGTCAGAGTGAAGTTTGCTAGTCTAAGCCCAGGGTTAGTCAGGCCAGGCTGGGGGCTCAGCCTTTGCTCTCTGAACATGGGCAGACAGCTCCCGCTGCTTCCCTGATTCCTGCAATCGGCTCCGCATCCATCAGTTACCTTTGGAGGACCCCACCAGCTCCTCCTCTTCAACACCATCAAGCAGACATCTGGTCCTTTTCTTCAAGTTCTATTTATCTCTCCCTAACAAGCTGCCTTATTATCTCACTTCAAACAGGGGCCCATCTTCACTCCCTCTCTAATCAGTGCTGATTACCAAGTGTGCACATCCTATCATTTTAGGATATGCAAACTCTCTCCCCAGACTAGACAGGTCAACTGATGCATTCCATTTCTCTGCTGCGTTTGGCTCAGCGTGTAAGAGCTCTGCGTTCAGTCACATCATGTATTCTACCTCTTCCCTGCCCTCTGAATGGATTGCCTTCAAGGCAGATTTACTATATAAATATTACACGCTAATAATTACATAAATATGTCACTAATTACTGACTGCTTGCCAAATAAAGTACGTCCTAATTAGACAGAATTAAATGAAGACCAACAAAGTGACATATTTTACAAGATCACCCATAAAAATTACAAAATCAGGAGTTAATGGGAAAATAACCTAAGTGGTACAAACCCCGCCACCCAACTAGGAAAAAGTTTTGTCTCCCTTATTCTCTAAAGGTTGATGTCAGAAGCTGTACTGAAAAATCATTTAAAAATTTTTGTTTCCTTCAATGTGTCACTGCTGTTTTTGCTGTGACAGAGAAATACAACCCATTCTTAAACACTCACCTCTTCAAAATGAGCAAGGAAGAAATAAAAGAGTATGTAAAGTAGAAAATATAAACCTATTTGAGCACACCAGACAGGTTCAGGAAAATGCAGTGACACAGAATTCACATAATAATCAATGTCATGGTCACTCTGTAGGAACAATGCCTGTGATTCCAACAGTAACTCCTTCCCTGCGTAAAACACGTGTGGAATTGGTTCAAAACAAGATACAAATTAGAACATATCTGAGCCTTTTAAGCTTGCATTATAATGTCAGTTGTGAAATAGTCAATCAGATAAGCCTTAAGGCTAAGTGTGAAAAATCAGTATCTCCTATTTTTAATGGAGGATCCATGTGCAAATAGTCTGCTAAAATGACAAAATGAGATTTTTCCTAATCAAAGGAAAAACTAACAGTTAATAGGTGATGATTCCTGCTTAAATTGTTTTCACTTTTAGCATGTTTATTATTCCTCTAGTAGAACAGCCTTGGTGGTCTTTATATCTTTACTGCAACTGAAAGTTTAAAATGAGACTCATTCCTCGTTTCTCATTAATTGACAAAAGTGCAATCAGAGCAACTAATAAATTAATTTCTCCTCAACAGTCTGTGTTTAGGATATGACAAAACAAAAAGATATTCCATAATGAGTGCAACCAAAAAATTTACAAAGGGAAAGGAAAGGAAAGGAAAGGAAAGGAAAGGAAAGGAAAGGAAAGGAAAGGAAAGGAAAGGAAAGGAAAGGAAAGGAAAGGAAAGGAAAGGAAAGGAAAGGAAAGGAAAGGAAAGGAAAGGAAAGGAAAGGAAAGGAAAGGAAAGGAAAGGAAAGGAAAGGAAAGGAAAGGAAAGGAAAGGAAAGGAAAGGAAAGGAAAGGAAAGGAAAGGAAAGGAAAGGAAAGGAAAGGAAAGGAAAGGAAAGGAAAGGAAAAACATATCAATCAGGTACTTAGGGAATAGAATGCAAATATTCATGAGCTAACCATGAGGTGGATACAGAAGAACTTCTTAGATGCAATATGACTCTGCTGGTTAATATATTGAGGTGGGGAAAGGGCAGAGGTTCTTTGGCCTCAGGAGATCATTCCTCCTACTCAGATTTAAACCCATTTCCAGGAAATCAAACATAGTCAGTGCATTGTCCTTGAACATTTCCACCAGAGAAATAGCATTTTGCAGAAAACCTGGAGGAATCAGATGTACCCAGGAAGCCAGAAGTGCTACTTAGAAATCTCTTAACTCTTTCAGAAGGTAGCTGATTAAAAACCTGGAAATTTATCTTCAAATATTATATATTCACTTGGCTATAAATACTACTATGAAATACTTCTAAAGTCCTAGAATATCATAATCATGGG
The DNA here is from genome assembly GCF_015227805.2 of Hirundo rustica. Classification (NCBI taxonomy): domain Eukaryota; kingdom Metazoa; phylum Chordata; class Aves; order Passeriformes; family Hirundinidae; genus Hirundo; species Hirundo rustica. Next base: position 17,483,449 of record NC_053460.1, read on the forward strand.
TGCTATGAGGTTTTAAGGAGTTACATTTTCAGAGCACTTAGGGAACCCTTGATTAAAGGCTGGTGGAGCAGTGTTTCACAGAATCCCAGGCTGGGTGAGGCTGGAGAGACCCCCAGGGGCTGCTCTGGTGCCCCCTCCGTGCCCCAGCAGGGCCGTCCCAGAGCACAGGGCACAGCAGTGTGTGCAGAGGGCTCTGCAATATCCCCAGGGAGAGAGGAGCCTGCACAGCCACTGGGCACCATCTGCTCAGGGCTGGGCACTGCCAGGGCAGCAGTTGTGCCTCCTGTGCAGGGGCAGTTCCTGCCTGTTGATAAATTTCAAGGAGCTAGAACTGCAGGTTTACTGCTGTTAGTGGAGAAGTTCTGCTCTGAGTAAGAACCCCACCTTTCTGTCAGCTAAGAAGTTCAGTCATGAGACCTTGATTTAATGTCTATTTTCCCATTATGTGTCTGAAACTAAGTCACACTGAAGATTCAATTTGTTCCTTCTCTGCTATTTCTTTCATCCATGTTCCATGTTATTACTGAACCAGACAGATTTTCAAGCTAACTTAATGACCAAATTCTTTTGCTCTCCTGTTTTGTTTTCACAGCCTTTTATCCCTTACTCACTCTACTTTAGATTTATTATGAAATTAATGCAACAAACTGGGAAAAGAGAGCTAAGGACGTTACACTTCTGAGCTTGATGAAACTCCTACAGCAGGAAAATTCACAGCTGTCGAATCCATTCCCTCATCATGAGTAAGCACTGTCATGCATATGGTGCACAACACTGACCTCAGATCTTTTTCACTCAGATTGCATCTGGTTCTCAATTAGTTTGATTTATAAAATGAAACATAATTGACGTCTTGGCAACATTCTGTTGCTAGCAGCACAAATAATAAATTAAGAACGAGTGAAGTAAAAGTCTCTTTAGTCATGTGTGCATAATGGCAGGCTGCATGTATTTGGGATTAGCCCGGGTCTCATCACTCCCACTGGATGCTGTTTGGGGCTGGGTCATGTTTGCACTAATGCTCTGCAATAACTGTGTAATTTGGTTGATTCAAATGACCAAAACCAGGCAGTCTCTGAAAGGATGGGATGCTGTGGGAATTAGTCTGATTTTCCAATGTGTATATACAACTCCTCTGTAGCTGTCTGAAAGTTTGCATTTGGGAGGCTTGGAATGAAGTTCTCACCGCAGAGCTAAACTGAAACAGGACAGAAAGGTTAAACAGCATTTGGAACAGAAGCTCCCAGGAAAACACTTTGGCAGTGCAAAACTGTAAAAAGTACAGACGTGCTGGGGAGCACAGCAGAGCTGAAGAGGAGCTGGAGATGCCTGCAAGAGGACAATCAGCTTACCAGATGGCCCCCTCCTTGCTGGTTCATCCATCAGATTGGCCTGTCCAGTCCACTGAAGACTTGATGGATCACCTCTGGCTTAGGGCGGAGGAGAGAGGGAATCTGTCTGGAGTCCTGCATCCTGAATACAGGAGAGGAGTGAATAAGGACTCAGATGGACAGAACTGACAGAAGGGTCTCAGGGTGGAGGAGCTGGCAGCTCAGTTAGCCTCTGAAAGGTTGATCCTAGTTCTCTGTTTCAGGTGTGTGCACCTCTCTAGCCCACTGAAGTGGTGAAAAGGACATAACCACTGCAAGAAGCTTAAATCACCCAGACAGGGCTAAAAAGTGTTTGCAGAAGAACTGCGCTGAGTTTTCACCTGGTTTGTGGCTCTAATCAGAAAGGAGTCTGGAAAGAGCAGTGATCTGCATGCAAGAAGAAAACTGGGAAAGACAGCAGAAGCAGGTGTCAGTGAAGGACAAAGGATTGGAGTGGAAAAATGCTGCCTTCCCTCGACATTAATGCAATCACTTCAGAAAACAACACCGCAGCCATCCCTGCCAGGGAACTTGTTTCAAATCTCACTCAACTGATAGTCAACATCAAGGAAAAGCAGAACTTCAGGGAATAACAGAACACAGCTGATAGTGGTGATAGTAAAGCAAGAAGGGGAAAAGGAAGCAGAAAGTTATCAGCAGAAAGATACATACTGAGAATATTGTCACCAGCCTCAGCTAGGTGGGACTAACACTGCAGTACCATGGAAAAGTGTAACCTTGCTAGGAATAGTGGAGAGGAGTCAGATATATCACTGCAACGTGAAATCATATGGTGAAAAGGGAAATGCATCCATTGCCTGGCAAGACAGAACCTCTGAGCACTAATGGAATGTATTGAGGTCCCTTGAGAATATTATCATTCACTTGGAATTCTACCAAGCCTTCTAGAGTTTGAGAATAGTCTAAAGATGTCTAACACTGATTTCTTCCTCGTGTAGCTCATCATTTTGTCACTGGGAAAGGGCTCCTCTCTTTCAGTTCTTGGGTGCAGTCTGTTTCTTTACAGGATGACATTACATCTTAGAATTGTCAGATACACAAATAAGAAAATCGATTACTTTTCTTTCTTTTTACAAAGGATGATCTAGCATGTTTTCTGATCCAAAGCAGTTTCAGGCAGGTGAATTGTCTCAGGACCAGGGGTAGAGGAACCTGAGCAAAGGGAACTGCATGAATTATATCAGGGACTTGCCAATTGCCACCCAATGCACTCGCTCCAGCAAAGCTGTTTGCAGTGGCTGAACATCACTTTTTGCATATTCATGGAATGAGAACTTGAATCAGTCCTTTCCCTTCCATGGTGTCCCTGCCTGCTGGCACAGTGAGGGAGGTGTGGCAGCACAGTGTCCCTGGGTCCCCTCCCAGCCCCACCGTGATCCTGACACGCTTTCCAGCCACAGAACACAATTCTTAAAAGGGGGCTCAGCAGTTTAGGATAACGTGCAGACTATCAGTAGAATGTGTTACTTCAGGCCTGCAAATCACTTTTTTTTTTTTTTTTTTAGCTGAGGAAGGCAAATATGCATCGAAAATATAATCAAGTATTTTCTGGGGAAAAAAATTAATCCCAGGTTATTGTTAATCCGCAGAATGACAATGTTTCATAGAACTTAGTTACCTTAACTATCACATGATTTGTTTTGATAATATTTAGACCTTTCTACTCAGCAAAATGTCTTTATGCTTTAATTTCTTTAACATACAATTTCTAATAGAAGCAAAAAAGGGAGCTTATTGAACAAAATCTTTCAACCACACTACAAAGGAAATATTTTACTAATTTTGTATTAGCAATTTCATTATTAACTCTATTATTCATTTAAAAAAATCAATAAACTGAGGTTCTTCTGGTATGCACAGGTTATAAAAATGTTGAACTTTGCTATTTAAACAACTCCAGTTTAAATGCCACACTGAGAAAAAGATTGATAGTATGATATTTATAATACATTTTTCACACTATGAACACTCCTGGAGAAACATGATGTGTGCCTGTGGATGGCAGATCCTGACACACAAGTGCCAGATAATAGGGTACTTTGTGTTTGTGTTTATTTTTTTAATACATTGCAATGTTTTATTTTTAAATCTGCTCCTTTCACAGCACTTGCACCTTGTTATGCAAGTATTCCTTGTGATTTCTGGTGACAAAACCACATCTATAGAAAGAAAGGTTGATCAATGTTTTTTCTTAGATTATGCCTCATATTCCTTCACATCTTCTGGAAATTATTCCATACCACTAATACTGACAGATGGTAGGAAAATAATAACTTAAAAGCAAGACTGAGCACATCACTTAATTTGAAGAAAAGCACTAACAAGGATGTGATTTCGTGTGTTTTGTAGTTTGAAAGTCTAATTACTGATATATAAAAGGAATGAGGACGATAATTAAACACATTAGAGATACACAAGCATGTGCTTTCCCTCAAGCAGTGCCATTGTGGAACACCCTCTGGCACGTGGCAGCTGGGCCACAAAGTTTCCCCAAATTGCCTGAAACTGCAGCGATGTGTGAGGATGTGCTGCTCACATCCAAGGGACCATCTGGGTGCTGTTTTTCAGGATGTTCACTGCACATCCACCCAGAAATGATGGGTTTAAGATGTCCTTGCTCTGGCAATTTGGATCTAGGGTTAGGGGGTTAACTTTGAAATTGGGCAAAGTGGGAGGAGGGCAGTGAAACAGAGGAGTCACCTCAGAGGTCTCTGAGGGATATATTTGGAGAGAAAAGTCAGTCAAAAACCACAGAAGGAGCTTCAGCTGGCAGCTGAGACAATGACAGAGAGACTCATCCAGAAATGCCAAAAGAAACTGTTTCAGGGAAAGACTTATTTTAACACATGAGAGTTACTCTGGTGGGAATAAAAGACTTACCCTCCAGGTATGTATTTGACAGATGCTGCTAAAAATACTTTCATGAAAAAGGATGGGGAAAAGGTCCAGGTTTTACTGTATTAAAACCATAGTGACAGAGAAGTACTTTTAAAAAAAAAAGTGATAATAATTTGTTTTATTATTTAAGAGTGTTTGCATGTAATTGTTTTCCTCAGCTATTGTGAAAGTTTAGAAATATTTGGTTTTTAATGGTAAAGAAGTGATGAAATATAAATAATCCATAGCATACAAAGGCATGCAAGGCAGTGACTGAAGTGATTATACCAGGCAATTTCCTTTAAAACACCTGACCTAGTGCCTGCACTTTCAAGGCAGCACAAGGACATGAGCAAGATTTAACTTGAAGGAAAGAACAAAAGAAATGGACATTCAAACAAGATCACTCTTGGAGCTATATCATAGATGTAATAGACTAAGCATGGCTGAGAATAAATATTAAGTTTGTCAGAGAGAACCAACAGAACAGAACAGTTCATCCCTTAAGTGGATATATAATACCTCAATTAGAAAAAATCCAAAACATTTTTACTATGCACTCACTAGAATCAGGACTAAATTCAGAGCTCAACTTGACAGATGGACATGGAATATTTGAGGGAGAGAGGAGGCTGATTACTGATAATCAGCCTATTACAAGCCAAATCAGGCTATTGGATTCCTGCAGGAATATGAGCTCATGCCAGTAAGGTTCTTTACCCAAAGGTAAGCCTTGCCCATAGGCCAGCAACCCCAGGACTGCTCTGCTACATAAGCCCTATAAGAAGCATGGAATATCCCATTTATCCAGGAAAGATGCACCATTTCTCCTGTCAGAAGAATTAGTGCATCCAAAGGCACTGTGGAACATTTAATTTGGGGTTTACTCCATTAGGAAATAGGTTATGGCATCAGAAAAATGGAACAGCAATGGCAACTTCTTGTGGGAAAAACTTGAGGTCTCTGTATGGCAAAGACACGTTTGGTAGTTTTTGACAGTAGGAACTGCATTGGCAGCATATCAAAATGTTTGCATGTGTAAAAACACTCCTATCACAGAATTCTGCTCTCACTCCAACAGTCTAAGGGAACCTGAAGAATTCAGTGCTGAAAACAGGTACTGCTGTGAGGGTGCTGTTTGGGATGCAGCAGAAGATCCATGTACTGGCACTGGATTTTAGGTAGCTCTGTGAAGACCATTCACCTGAAAAAAGGGCTGTCAACAAATTCTAATTCCATTTCCAGAGGTCTCATTTCAGTTTTCTGATGCCATGACAGTACAAAATCCTCATCAGTTGTCTAAACTCCTGTCAGTTTTTTGTCATTTATTGTGAGCCTACAGATTTTTTGGAAGGGTTAATTCCAGTCAGTCTACAACACATAGCTAGAGAGTATCAACACTTGTCTAAACATCAGATATTTTCATCTGAAATTGGAGGTTTTTTCTGGTTCAAAGTTTCTCAGACACACCACACAAAACACAGATTTTCTGGTTTTCCTCCATTTCTGCTCCTGTGCAGTAAAACCCAGCACAGAGGCACGTGAAAAGCGCCCAGAGATTCAGTCAGGAGTTTGTGCAGTCAGGGACTTGTTATGTCACAGAGTCACAGGTTTAGTCACAGGTCTAACACAGAAAACATGACATGATTTTCATGTAGCATTAACTTCTTATATTTTTTTATATAACTATAATTTCTCTTGAGAGGGGATAAAGGTTTTTGCACCTGGCAATACAAGTGCTCAGTGTGCCTCGATTACAGCTTGGGAGGGCGTGATTGCCTCTGTTCGGATTATCACTCACTGCCCAGGAATCCAAGGCACTAAACCTCCACACCCCACCCAGTAAAGAACATCTGAGCTCAGAAAAGGACAGCAGAAAAGCATCAGGGGTTATGGAAAATAAAGATGGTTAAGAGATGATCTACAGACATTCAGTAAGATGCATGACGGCAGTTAAATTTACTTTTTTTTTTTACATTATTTACATCAGAAAGGCACCACAGCCTCTACAGTTTTGGGTATCTTGTCTACAGAAGGGATTGTAAATATGGAAATTCAACACGCTAAGTAAATGCGGAACACCAGAGCACCATTTCCAGGCACAGATTCTGCTGTGAGTACAGCATAACTTCTATATATGTAATAAAATCTTCTGAGCAGTGTTTTGGGGGTTTTTTTTGTGTGGTTCCTGATGAAGATACCTGTTGTGTCACTTAGTTAAACACACTTCTCAATAACAATGTGGCCAATCATAATATTTGCAGTGTATGTCAGCAGCGCAGCTAATTACTGACTATCATGGGAACTTGCCTTAGGGCGATCTGGAAGGTTTGAACAACAGAATCAGCAACAAACTAAATTGATTAATGGTTATGCTTATGCTCGACACAGGAAGGGAACATTCCAAATCACAGGCATCTTCTGTATTCTTTGGCATGAGGGGCAGAAAGAGTACACTGCAGCTTTTTCTCCTGGCAGGTGCTGAACTGCACTGTTGGCACACCAATGTCACCACGTTCAATGTCACCATTACATGGTAACCAAATGCCACACAGTCACCTAAAGCACAAGAGAACCCAAAAGGGCAATATCATTTCTTGAGGAGAGGTACTTCTGTTTATCTCCACCCTCAAGAGAATTTTGAAGAAAGGCAAATGAAAATTATTTAAATAAAGAAATATGCTAATTACAGCAAGTAAAAACTGGGTTTCTACAGGAGGCTTCCTGAGAAAATGCAGTCCCTGTATGGTACTCACAAGAGGACAGCATTTCATCGGCAGCCATCAAGTTTCTGCTGCCTTGAAAAATTAATTTGGCAGGGCCAAGACTCTGGGAGGAAATTGAGGCTGAGGACACAGTCAGGAAGACGTCAAGGATTTTGGCCACCAGTGTGAGGGAATGTTTTTCTGTTCCAAGCTTTACTGTGTTGAGCACTGAGCTGACCTCCAGAAAGGAGAGGAGAGTTTGTTACATGCATTTCCTTACAGTTCCAGACCACACCATCTTGGCTATAGACAGCCCAGACACTCAGTAATACAGAAAAAAGGAGACATTTGTCATGTGAATTCAGGGTGTTTTAGGGATGTTTGTGCTTTTCTTCATGAATAATCACTCATGCTTATCTTGCAGATATATTCAAGACAAAGTCATGGTCAAGTTCACTGTTTAAGTGGCATAACCAAATAAAGACTTACTGAAGCTCTATGATATTTAAAGGACATAAAAACTCACCTCATCCAAACAATACCCTGATTTTGGCTCTGACAGGAGTATTTGCTTCCTGTGGGAGATCAAGTTCTAACATCAACCTTGCACTGCACCCCTGGCTGAGCAGTCCTGATAGACAAGGATGGCATGCATAGTTGGAATTTTACTATTGGATACTGAAGGATTAAATCAGAAAAGTCTCTTCAAGCCGATTTTTAATTTCAAGAGATTTCAGGTGTTTGTTTTAAGAGGATTTTCACCATTTAACTGATTCAAACACATTAAAAACTGCATAAAACTGAGTGGCAGTGCTGTAACAAAATTTGACTTATTTTTATAAACCTTGTTACATAGAAAGTTTCCTCACTCCCACTCAGCTCAGGACTCATTTTGCCATTGTCTGTGAGCAAGAGCAGGAGTGGGTCTTAAATAGGTAACAGATTGGAAGGACAAGGGTAATTAGCGACGTGAGCTCAGTATTTAAACATGAAGAGAAATGCTAAGATCTTTTTTACTTTGTCATGCTGTGCCAAGCAAACCACCTCACATTTAGGATGCTTAATTCAATTTGTGTTACACTGCTGATGATTATGAAATGCATTTTGAAGAGGTTTGTTTTATCTTCTCCTGAAAACACACAGAGACTCATTTACTACAAGAAAATACAGATATAAGTAGAGATGCATTTTGTGAATGTTAGAAGAGAAAAACACATCTAAAGAAGAGGAAAATATAGGATATATTCAAGCAGGTTTAAGGATTTAGGTGCAGCGTCATTTAACAAAACAGTGTCATCATGCTTCTAGGTTGGAACAGATAGAATAAAAAAATGCAAACAGCATTTCCTCTTTAATTGGCATTTCAAGTATTGCTTTTACCCTCCTGCACAAACAGTTCACACATACGTCCTCCTATTAGCAATGAACTAAACAGGGTATCACTTTCTTACAATTTCAAATAAGAGACTGAATTTGACTAGAATTCCTGGCAGGGTGTGCTTTATTAAAAAGAGCCGAGATAGAACAAGTTTGCTGAATATTCAAGTAAGTACAAACACATTGAGCACTCTACAACATTCTTGGGATCAGTCCTAGCTCCTTCTCTCACCTGACCTTCAAACAGATCTGTGTGCCAAAGACAAGGATCAGTTTAAATTTATTGCCCAACAATATTAAATGGGTCTTTTTTTTCCCATCACACGTGAATGGTCCCTTCTACAGCCCTGCAAAATGACATTTTGCCCTCCCACGAGTGCTCCAAAGCACAGTGATTCAAAGGGTCCTCCTGGGCTTTGCTGACCTAAGGAATTTCTCTTTGCAACAGAATTTCCTCACCAAATACTTTGGCACTTTACACACAAAACAAACAGGCTGAAAAAGTGCTTTCTTTGGGAGATTTAGTAGATACTTAATTTTATATTCCCATCCGTAAACAGTCAACGAAGGAATCAACATTCATTTATCAGCATAGTTTCAGATTTTTCATCTTACACCATATCTCTGGAATTTCAAATTAACAGGAATAATACAGGCAGTAAATCCATCCTTTCATTTTATTTAAGCCAGTGAGGTGTCTTCTGGATCTAAATTCCATATTCATTTTACTTTCTTCTTATCTACTTTAAAGTCATTGATTTAAAGTCATTGGAAATAGCTTAAGAGATATAATGAAGGTACCATTCAGCAGATTATTTATGTTTTAATTGCCCAAAGGACACATTGGTAAAGTAATTGGAAGACAACAAAACAATTCCAAAGTAATTTGCCGAGATACACATTTCATATTTGTTCTGTTTACCTTCATTTTTCTTGATGGTGAAATTGGGGTTGTTGACCATTTCAGGAAGAAGGCTGTACAGGAAATAATGCCCATTTTTAGGATCATCCTTGTCAACAGCACTGACAATCTGAATTACCTGCAACACAAATGGGCTCATTAAGTTTTCACATTCCTGATAAACAGACAGTGCTGGGGGGGGCGGGGGGGGGGGGGGGGGGGGGGGGGAAGTATTTATTGGACACATTTAATTTCTCTCCATGCCAGATTAAAAAAGATCATTTATAACTTTGCAAGGCCTTTATAGACCTTAGACCAAAAACCTTGGGAAGAGAAACTGTATCTGTCCCTCTTAAAACATTTCCAGAACAAAGAGCCAGCCAATAAAAGAGATAGGTAAGAGAGGCCAGCAAAAACTGCTGCTGATTTAGACAAGTAATAAATTAATATTCAAGAAAAAAAGGAAAAATGAGCTTCAAAAACACTCATATTGCCTATGGCAATCTTTCATTTATATGACCACGTTTCTCACTGAACCTGGATATATAATATACCTTTAATCCTTTCTCCTTCCCCACCCCCCCACATTTCACTTCACTGAAAAATTATTATTTTTTTAAATTAATTTGGGTGTGAAATTTCAGATGAGAAAAAAATCAAAAGTGAAAAAAAAGAAAAAAAAAAATACTGAGGGCTGTACATTTTCCCCTTAATTCTAATAAAACCTCAGTTATTCCTGTGCTTGGAAGATATGCTTATTTGTTTCTTTAATAACATAATTATTAACGAATGGTTCCTAAAATAATGCAAGGTATTTAGGTGTGAAGAGTGTTTTGGATAGTTTGGATAACTGAATAATCAGATAACTTTGTATAAAGTATCTCATATGATTTACATAACTGCAGTGTCTGCAGTGGATTTATTTCCATTTACAATTTTTACCTTCTACATTACCCAGGTACTGCAGCTGTTCATTTTCAAATCATAAAAAGCTGCACAGAACTATGAAAATCTTTTAAAATAACCAGGAGGTTTGAGGGGTTTGCGTTTGTTTCTTTTTGTTTGTTTTGCCTTGGTTTTTGTTTGTTTTTTTTGTTTCTTCATGATTTTTTTGTTTTGTTTTCTTGAGATTTTTAAAATATTTGGTGCACTTGCTTTTGATTCCAAAGGTTTTCCAGAGAAACAGAAACAAAATGAGCCATAGATCCAGATCCCACCCTCAGATCTGGCTTTCAGGATTAGTTAGCTCAAGCTAGATGAGGTTTATAAGAAATTCAGTTAGAATTATTGACCTTTTCTATGTCCATTGAATCCAATAACAATTGTCTTATGTATTTATTTGGAATGCCTAAAGCAATACACCAATAATTTCTTGCACAATTAAATTCAAACTAGGAATCACTTAAAAATTTTAAAGTACAGAGTGAAAAATGGAAGCAGGGTTTGATGCTGTCCAAATTCATAGATTTTATTTTAAAATTTCCACGTTTCCCTAAGTAAATGCCAATAACTAACATTTTATTCTGGTTTAACCACAAGGACTATCAATCCATATGTGTTATATATATGACAATAGTCAAAATCATATTTATGTTCTTCAAGAGTCAAAGAAAGAACAAAATCTTACTAGATAACCACAGGGATCAAAACACAAAGATTTAAAATTACATATGTAAAAAAATGTTTGAGCAAGTAGTGATATTTGTAGGACAGCCCAACTTAGGAAGGAATGTGAGACTATTTATTCCTAGCCTGATAATATTCTGGAGAGGTTAGCTTTATCATTGTTGTTACCAAAAATCTACTGAAAAAATTAGAATGTTTAAATACCACATAAATAGGTGGGGTTTTTTGATAACTGCATCTATCAAGGAGGAAATAGGATAGGATTTCAAACAAATGTATTAGAAGATATGGACAAAAAATAAAAGGCCTAACTCAGCTTCTGCTTTTTTACTTTAGGAAGTAAGTCTGCAATTTAATAGCTGAATAATGGATCCTAAAGTGGGAAAAATACAAACAGTGGAAAAAATATTTAAGTAGTTTCTGTCTGTCCCAGTGCAGAGATGGAGCCATTTTCAGCTTTCTCTTTGCAGAGGTGTCAGGCACTAAGGCGCCCACTGTGATGTGCCCAGGGCTGGAGCAGGTAGCAGTAATTCATCATCATAGGGGAGTGCAATTTGGGCTGGGATCCTGAACAAGACAGATATATTTAGACAGATACATTTTATGGCTGTTCAATTTTTCAAACACTGACAGAATGGGAAAGCAATAGGGAAAAAGGATAATAGCACAGTGAAATCTGGAAGGGCAAGTGCACATAACAGGTGCAGTTTAACAGGTTGTTATAATATTGTGTATGTACTGGCATTCCATCCATTCCCTTCATTGTTTACTAAATCCTTCTTTCTCTTAAAATGCACCAAAAATTATATGCAAAAGACAGGCTCAGTGTAATACTACATTTGTTGTGTTACATGCACACATCACAGAATTAAGAGTTAGAGTTCCCATAGCAACCTTATTTCTTTGTGCGTTTGCATTAAGATAAGCTCTTTAAAAAAAAAAAAAAAAGCCACAACACAACAGAAAACATAATATATATGCAGTGATATGAAACTGGTATCTTTTACTCCACAGGGGTGAGAAAAGTCCAGTAATTCTCATTTCCAAGTTTTTTATTACTGCGCTGATAGGCACATTGTACTGCGCGTTGTGTGGTCACTCAGTGGAATACTACTGAAGCAATTCTCCAGCTCTGAATTTGTGGTTCACAACATGGTTGAAAATCACAGTCACAGAAATCCTGAGGCTGGAAAAGCCCTCCCAGCCCATGGAGTCCCAGCTGTGCCCGATGCCCAGAGCACTCAGTGCCACCTCCAACCCTTCCTGGGACACCTGCAGGGATGGGCACTGCAAACCTCCCTGGGCAGCCCCTGCCAAGGCCTGAGCGCCCTTTCCATGGGGAAATTCCTTCTGCTGTCCAAGCTGAGCCTCCCCTGGCCCAGCCCGAGGCCGTTCCCTCTCCTCCTGTCCCTGTTCCCTGGGAGCACAGCCCGACCCCCCCGGCTGTCCCCTCCTGTCAGGGACTTGTGCAGAGCCACAAGGTTCCCCTGAGCCTCCTTTTCTCCAGGCTGAGCCCCTTCCCCAGCTCCCTCAGCCCCTCCTGGGGCTCCATGCCCTTCCCCAGCCCCGTTCCCTTCCCTGGACACGCTCCAGCCCCTGGCCATGAGGGACACAAAACTGCCCCCTGTGCTGGAGGTCCCTCAGCAGGGGACGGGCACTGCCTTGGTCCTGTGGCCACCCCAGGGCTGGCACAGCCAAGGTGCTATTGGCCTCTTGCCCACAACAGATGTCTTTTCTTTCCGGGTAACAACATGCACCCCAAAGTTGTTCATTTAGAGAAACTGGTCAATACTTGTCATAAAGAAAACAAGAACTGGTTTGGTTGTTTTTCACTACACATGCAGAGAAAGTTAATAACCATTTGGCTGCTCAGTCTTGAAATTTCTGAAATTCTTACATGTAAAATTCCAACTTTGATGTTGTGTTAATACTTCATGCATGCATTTGAGTCTGTACATACATTTAGCAGAAACTTAGCAAATCAGCATATTTTGTTTAGCAGACAGCACTGGATTGTAATGAATAGTCAAATGGTCTTCTAGGACAACTTGACTTTCTATTTTGTAGGTTTGTATTGCAGTTCTACAAAGCCACATATGCCTGAAATAATATATACAAGGTTATATAAAAAAACAAAGTTATTTTCAATGCATCATAACTATCTACGTGCAATTTTAGTACCTGGTATTGTTTAAAAGAGTTCTCCTGTGATGCAACTTGTTAACCTCACTTTGAATGGTTCCATATCATCAGTAAACACTTTTCTAATTTTAATAGGACTGATCTTCCAACTCTGGAAAAGCTTTTGTCGTCCCATTGCCATTCATGGTTATTTCTGCCTTATTTTGCAGACTCAAAACACCGTAAGAGTAGACCCACCACAAAGCAATTTTAACTTTGTCTATCTGGAGAGTCAAATGCAGGTTCTGGTTGTAAAGGGATGGCTCCAGTTGAAAAGGCAAAGATCTGCCTGAAGATTTCACCCATTTGAAAGAAAAACAATTCCAGTAGGAGAAGTGAATAAAATAGAGACAAATTGTGGGAAACTGGAGGAGCACTGTACTCAGTTTTATATTGCTCCTGTTTAAAGCTGGCTTCAGCTCTCATATATTGCTGTCTGCACTACTCAAGTGAAAATTTTGTAGCTTTGTTTCTAGCAAAGAGCACTTCCCTGAAAAAGTCTGACTATGGACTGGGAAACAGTGAGTGAGGCACTTTTCTTACTCAACATTATAGAATTTCTGTCCTAGGACTACAGGAAAATAATTTTACTGTGCTGGAGAATCACCAACAGCACAGCTATAGTCAGCAAACCGTGAATGGTTTTAGTAACTGGAATTATGCAAAGAATAAAGGATAATAGGAAAAGGCAAGAGGTGATTTGTGGCTAACTTAAAGGTACTATAACAGAACATTCAAATTTTGAGGGTTTGCTTTCCCCCCCCCCCTAAAACTGACAAAAAAACATTTCTGGCAACATTCCATCATGTGTAAAAATGTGTGAGAAGCACACAAATACATGCATAGACAACTATATTTCCTTCTCCCTCCCTTTCCTCTCCGATCAGCCTGTGGTACCTTTACTCTTAGAGGTAGGTCAAGGCAAGGAAAATGCATCTGGCAGCATTGTACATCAAGAGTTTTTAATCCATTGTGTCACCTCACCAGCAGCTGTACTTGCTACTGTAATTACATCAGAACCCAAAATAGAACACTTAGAAAGTGAACTGGAATAGATGGTGCAATGTATTTAGTGGCTGCACATAAGGTTTTACCACTAGTTCAAATATAATCTCCTTTATGGTAAATCAAATTTGATTTAAACTTAGATTTAAACGGAACTGCAAATGTCAATAGAAAGGAATACCTTAAGACAATCGCACCTTTCCTTCATGTGTAACATTTGAGTTTAAGCTTTGAACAACCATCCAAATTAGGGTTTTTCTACTGTACTAGAGGTAGTACCTTTCTCATATTAGCTATTTCATAACTGAGATATATGTAGTTTCTTGAATTTTCCATCCTGACTTATTAATATGATTACTTCCAAAACTTTAATATAGAAATAAGCATAATAAAATACAATAAGGCAGTGGAGTTACTAAAATCTTTACATGAACTGATAATTTTTGAATGACAACTTCAATTCAGAACCTAACCTTGGTGATTATTCTGGACTGGTTACTGTTCTAGCAGTGTTATTTGTTTAAACACAGAATAAATTGCAGGATCAGTGCCACCTCATCCATGCTGGCAGCCAAATATTTAATAACCATCTGTAAAGTTCACACAAGGATTCATGCTCAAGAGTGACATCTGCCACCAGATCAAGAGTGTTAGAGGTAATGGTAGATAAAGAATACCGTGCTTTAATGGAAGTTTTCTGTAAGTGCTTTAAAAAAAAGCCTTTTTTACCTGCTGACTCTTAATCATCTCGGTTATAGTTTTATTCTAAAATGAAATATGAATATTTTTCACCATCTCTTAAACCAGCTGAAATTCAATAGGAATATCTAGATAAATACAGTCAGAAAACACGGTACAACAGAACTTTCTGATTTTAGGGAAGCTCACTAAGTCCTGGATAAAGGCATAGTCATTAGAATTTAATCTATTCTGGAAAATGTAACTACTCAGCATCAGAAATCTACCCTGAGCTAAACAGAAATCCACTCTGAGCTAGAAGAACTGAAATGCCAACCGTAACATGACTGTCTGCCCATAAGGGCACATCTCCTCTTCAGTGGATAGAGAGAATTCTTATTCCTTAAATGACACATTTTTGACACCATTTTACTGAACAAAAAGGGATGCTGGAAGTCAAATCACCCTCTGTAACAATACAATCCTGGCAAAGGTGGGTTGTCATACACTGTAATATAGGTTGTCATTTAATACTACTAAAAAGAAAATAGCTTCTAACTCTATTGTCAGGTAACCTTCTTTGGAGAACAGTGAATTTAATGTCTAACACCCACATGAGATGCAGGAATAGTTGGATTAACAAGCCATGTCATGCTGTCAGCTGCTGTTTATTTAAATAAAATGTCACAATCTAGAAATAAATTGCAAAGTTTAAAAACATCAAATTGTCGTAACACCCAGTGTTTTTCTTGCTGGACAGAAGTTACATCTCATTTACACTGTGCTACTTTCTAAATGTCTGTGCATATTCTTGAATCTTCACCTTGTCATATGAGATACTTTTCTCTATTTCTGTACATTTGTCCTTCAAAGTGAGTATCTTTGAACAAATCTTCTTCATTTTCTTTGAAAAAGACTAAAAAGTTTAAATCCTGCTTCTGACATGTTGCTGTTTACCTCACCTTGGCAAGTGTTGTGTGAGTTCCTTCATCAAGCTTTTCTTCATTAAATTAAGAAGGAAATAATTTATTTTTTTAATATAATGAAAACTTGAACTTTCCTTCTCCAACGTCATCTTCAAACAGAATTATAATTTACTACACTTTGCATCAAGTTCTGGTTTGCTGTCTTATTTTTTTCCTAATTGTCATAGAAAAGTAAGAACTGAATAGAGACTATAACTGAAATAAGGTCAAGGGGAAATGGGTTCACTAATTGTTTATTCTAAATTATACCTGGGAGTAACTGCAGTGCAGGTCAATAACTGAACTGGAATTCAGGCTGGATTACACTTTCACCTACTAACACACTGTCATAGGTTAGTACAGTTTGGTTTTTTAATTATAGAAAAATGTAAAATGCTTCTCCAGGTCAGGACCTGGGAATTGCTTTGGAAGAGACAGAGACCTATCAGACAGTTAGTTAGAATATTGACATCTATTCTGACCACTGAAATTGTTGGCTGCGACTTTGCGAAGTACCATATAAAACCCCTTGATTTCCTGTAGGTGGGTCTTTTTTTCCTTCTTCCTTTGGCCAGAGAGAGACAGGTAACATCGAGTTGGGCCTGCTGCTCCCCCCTTTTTGTGGGGGGGCAGCTGGCCTGAGGCCTGGCCGGATTCCATCAGCTCCCGGGTGGCGGCGGGGGAAGGAGAGGTTGCTGCTTTACACCAACAGCTGCTTTCTTCAGACTTCCCTGGAGCAGGGAGAGATCTTTGCTGGGCCCTGATAAGAGCTATGGGCACTATTTGGGCCAAGGCCACCCCAGTTTGCACCGAGGGTTGGGCTGAGGAGGCATTTGTGATCCTGCCTGGGTTTTTTTTGAGATTCCGGACTGCCCGGGTGCTCCGATCTCTGATGTTTCTGTGTGAGTTCTTCCTCCCTCATCAGCTCGGCCTTGAACATCTAACACCAGGAGCTACAGAGAGGGAGACAAAGACTCCGAGCAGATTTAACTCTTTCGTAGCAACATGAAGCTTCCAGAGCTTGGCCCTTCTCTGAGAGAGTAAGAAAGGACAGAGTGAACATAAAGAACAACAGCACGAAGTCAGTAGTGCAAGAGTGAAAAGACTATTGGGACAGAGGATTGAAGAGTTGGTTGTTCTATTCTTACTTAAGCCATGGAAATGAACTCTATATTTTAAAGTCATTCCTTTAAATCATGGGAAAGATATGCATTTGGGGAGATAATTGTTTTAATTTGTGTGTAGATTTAAGCAACGGTGTTTGTGATGAACTAAGTAATATCCTATAAAGTGCTTGAACAGAGATAAAGATGAGAAGCCCCCTGCACCAGTGAAGAAGTGAGAAGATAACTCTGTACCTTGAAGTGAAGAATCCTTTGCTTTGTAGTTATTAATCTTTAAAAAGTGACACCCCAGTATGCAAAAGTCTAAGACCCACGACCCATCAGCAGCTTGGGAAACTGCTCCTGGGAGGGCCACAGGGGCAGGTTTCTCCGGGCGGTTGTTTTTGTAACAGTTTAAAACCCACAAGAGAACTGTTCTAGGTTGTCAGTGAGATCCATGACTAAAAGATACTCTTCCCCTAATGAATTGATGAAAGACTATTATCAGATAATGAAACTGACTGAAAATTACAAGGTTTGTCTCTGTATGTTGTTTTGTAAGAAAGTGAACAGTTTGTGAGGGGAGGGAAGAGTGTTTTTGAAGTTTCATTCTGTTTTAGTTTCTTTTTTTTCCAACTTTTTTTTTTCTATTCTTTTAGTGTATGTTAATAAACTATTTGTTAATTTCAAGGTTGAGCCTGCTTTGTTTTTCTCCTAGTCTCTCTCTCACAAAAAGAGTAAGTACCAAGACCAAAAAAGAATAAGTGAAACCACTACACACACGTGAACTTATGACGTGCTGAGCTCCATCACACAGAGTGTGACATTGGGAGCTTAAAGACACAGGAGAATATAGATCAGGCTATCTTCAGGATATTGTCCCAATATACTCACCTTTAATTTAAAACTATACTTTAGGGAAAACAAGTTTGTTTATTTATAGAGAGACATCCCACAGAAAGTGATCATGGGTTTATCTTAATGCTAAGAGCTGTTAGCATGAACACTGTAGCACACATTTTGGGAATAAAGATGACATAAGGTGACAGGGAGAATCTCCAGCCCAGTCTCACATCACGTAAAACCTGGGATACTCACTTGTCCAGGCTTCCCATTCTCACACAGAAAGGCCTCGTGCTCTGACGCAAACTCAGGGGCGTTGTCGTTCACATCGAGAACTTTGATGGCAACAGGCACCCGGGACACCTGGCTGTGGTTCCCTAAGAAAAGAAATCAAAGCACCCAAGGTAAGCATATTTAATTGGGAATTAAATACAGCAGTGCTTGCTCTTACAGTGACCATGCTCTTCCCGTCTCCTGCCCCTGCTTAACTGGGCTGCCTCATCTGTAATGGATGGAGGAGTCAGAGCGTGAGATAAAGAAGGATGGCCAGGGCTTTGTGGTTGAAAAGAATAAATAGATCCCTGTTGCAAACAGCATTTGTTGGAGATTAGCTCAATGAAGACCTTCTTGGTCTAAATTGGTAAGATTTTTCTTTGATGAAGTTTGTATTGTTTTATTGATAAAGTCCACTATATATGGAAAAGGGAAGGCTACAAACAGCAGAGATTTATTTCTTTGTTTATCTTTGGCAGAGAACAGCACATTTTACTCCATTAATTGTTCTGACTCCACATCTATTATTTCTTCATTGCAAACACGGTTAAAGTGCTGACCCACATTGGGAAAAAGATGGATGGGAGACTGGCAGGGGCGAAACTAGACAGTAATTTGGACTATTAAAGCACTTTGATCATCTACCAATGACCAAAACCATGACCTGTGAACTTCTTTTTTACTGAAATAACGACTCATTATTTATAATATAGAGCTATTTTGCATAAAATTGTTTATCACTGTGAAGAGTAGAATGAGCTGTATGGCAGGAAAAGCTAAACCAACAGTTTGCATCTACTTTGAATAGCTTTCAGAGGCAGCTGCTATGTCTTTCCCTCAATTCAGCATCATTAATTTGCTTAGAGACTACTTATAAATATTTTAAATTATTTTTCCCCAAGGAGCAAACCCATGAATTCAGTTTAAACCAAGGTCACCAGCTGATTTAGAGTTTGATAAACTGTTCCATAGCACATTCACACCTCCATAGGTAACTCAATCCCAGTTTCCAAGTCCATCTCTCAGTGAATATTATTTTCCAGTCATGGTATTCTACCTCATTTGTATCATCAGCAATGACAAATATCAATATTCAGTGCACTTCTCAGTACAAGTTACTACAAAGTACATGAAGATCAGGCCAGTGCTCAGGGACCAACCGGTGGCAGCCCTACAAATGACAGAGATGAATAAAGGCAGAATCACCCTATACATTGTGGCTTCTGTGGCTTCCATCAGGGTTAATTCTGCTGTAAAGTAATCAAACCTGATACCTTACAACCCTGTTTCCTCCTTGTGTGCTAAAGACATCCACAATATGTGAGGCTCCACCCACAAATTTAAATGTGCAAATTTCAATTGCTCTACTGACATTAAAATGACATAAATATAACAATTTTAAAAACACAGACTCAAAAGGCTTTGTATTTCTCGGATGGTCTGAAATATCAAAATTCCTCCTGGATGGGACATAGAAGATCACCACACATCAGAATTTAAATGTTTTCCATCTTAAAAAGCCAACGGTTTTAATATGGAAAGAAACATATTACAGAAGAAGAAGAAACATCCACCAAAATTCTGCTTGAGCAATATTTATGTCATTTTGCATCTTATGATCTTACTTACTAACAGGTGAGGGGAACACTTATGCCAAGAAAAAATAATGTATTTGAAACCAAATAAAACCTAATATACCATCATAAATTCCAAACATTTTAAAACTTTTTTTATCTTCGCTTAATAAAAATACAGACAATGAATCTTAGGCTTATCAGAATTCTCAGCACTAGTGTCATATTTAAACACTAAAGATTTACTTTTATCTAAATTAATGAAATGATGGCAGTTCAAATTTTAAAGACATTACAGAGAAATATAATTAATTAGATAAGCTTCTAAAGAAATTATTCATGTCCCTTGTGACTGCCCCCAAAATGTTTGTCTTTCAAACATTTCAGAAATATGTATCAGAAATACAAACATTAAATTTAAAGATATTATAATTAGAAACTTGATGAGAATTCATTAAAAAAAATTAATTTACTAAACACATGAGAGACCCAGCTGGTTTGGAAATCTCCAAACAAGGGGATATCCGCTGCCTTTTAGGGTTCCTGTGGCTGTGGTGAAATTTGTTGTTGAGAAAGAGAGCTGGAGAGGGAAATGTATCTACAGCTTATACTGCCCACCTCCCTGAATACACTGCATTATTTTGTCATCCCAAACTTGCCATGGAAATTCACTTTGTGCTAAGTGTTTTCATTCACCCTGAGCACACCTATTAAACACATTAATGAGTCCTCACTAAGCAAACCCAGGTTGAGAACGCTGTCAGGATGAAATAGTTCCATCTGTTCATTTCCATACGTTTCATGTCTGCAGACTCTTGGTGGTAAAACATGTACAGAGGATGTCCAAGCTTAAACCCAGATCTGCTGGCAATGCCCCAAATGCTTGAACTGAGAGTAGGAGGGGATTGAAGTGGATCCAGGCTGGTCACAAACTGCCACAAGTGCATGGTCACTGTCCTTCAGGCCGTTGGGTGTCTCACTCATTAGTATTCAACATTCAGAACTTCTCCTCATTTGTATGAATGGACAGTCAGTTCTTTCTAAACTAGGAACAAAACTGAGTTTAATTACTGCGTGGGTTTTTGTTTAGTTTGGTTTTTTGCCCAATAAACCCCTCAGTCAGTAGATTTAAGGGAGACTGAATCCTCTTGCATGCGCCAGGTAGACAGCAAGACTGATTCATTAACTACAAACTGTTATTTTATGCAAAATAATTTTTTAAAAAAAGACAGAGTTAGAGATTGTCTAAGGAACTAACCAGATTTTTCAAAACCTTTATCACCTGCATTTATTGTGATGCACAGTTTAAAAAGACCTATCTTGAATTTTGCAATATAAAAGTATCATTAGGGCTGTCACTTGAGAAATATTAGCTTTGTTTGAAAATTTACCACTCTGAGATGCAAGATTGAAAAATATTGAGAAAATTTCCACTAGTCTAGTTAAATAAATCTTTTCAAGCTAGAGCTGCGCAGAAGGACTTAGTTGGTCATCTGAGGACACCACTCTGTGTCTAGATGCGCAGAGAACATTTCTGAATTCCAGCAGCGAGATCCAGATAAGCACAGAAAATTCACACAGAAAGAAGCATCTAGACAGATCCAAAGAAAGGAAGACTCAACGCAAAAATAACTGGTTTGGGTTGATAAATAGACTTCCAAAATTATGGAAAATCCACCTGGGTTTAGAAATGCATATTGGAAGGTTTATAAGCACCTAAAAAAAGCTCTTCTGTCTTCTCCCCAGTTCACAAGACTCCACTGGAACATGAAATGCTTGAAATGCCCAACTTGCTGGTACTCTTCTGAGTAACCCACTGAAACCTACTCAGGATTTAAAAACGCTGTAGGGTTTCATACCAAAATGATGAGGCAGATCAAATAACCAAAGTCAAATTCAAACGAACAAACAAACATTATCAAGCAATTTAGTGTCTCCAAACCTGAACTTTTGGAGGCCACAGCCCCATGTTTTACCACTTGTTATTGGCATCAACATTTTTCGTCCTTCCTGGAAAAAATCCTACATAACTGAGATACGTCTGCATTGTAGGAAATTTGTATTACAAAGCACTGAGTGTAGTCAACATTGTTACTGCACACAGCAAGAGTTTCTAAGAGTAACCAGAGCTTATAAACACAATTTTTGATCTTGTACCATAACTAACAAAGTATAATACAGCTTTTCAACTCCTGTAAACACTTAAAGATGTCATAAACTTGCTTAAAACATTTCCGCCTGCCTTCCCTTGACTAATAAAAAGTTTTTTGAGACAAAGAGAATTATTGTGGCCCAAAAATAAGTTTATAATTTATTTAACCCAAAGAAATCCAGTTTAGTTCAGTTCTCCTATAGGTAATTAAATCATCCAAAATCACTTCAACATTCTCTTTAAAAAACCATAAGCTATATTGCATTTTACCTAAAATTTACCTTAATAAAAAGTAGATTCCTAGAAAACAACCCATTTTTTTATTATTATTATCATCATCATCATCACCAACACCACGTGGTTTGGAAATGCTTCTCTGCTTTCATGCTTCTCTGATTCAATGAAATTTCTACAATAATAATATTTTAAATTAGAAGTAGAAAAATCTTAGCTCTAACAAAGAAATCAAAACAAAATCTGAATCATTGACTTAATAAAAACAACAGCACTTGGTTCACATCCCTTATACTTCAAACTTATTAAGTTGTATTTTAAAAGATCCAGTCCCCATGACTTTATCAAAGTTTTATCTGATGACTTTATTAAGGTAATCCACAGGACAGGTTTATTTCTCCTGTTAAGAGTTTATGTTGCTGTTTTCTTTAGGCAATCCTTTACTTCTAAAATGCCACAGCTTATAACAATCTTTCTGCCATATAAAACTGACAAATCTGACTTAAAGAATCCTTAGATACACAGATGCTGTTGTGAAAAGGAGGTTTTATTTATGTTGAAGCTTAACTCTAGAAATCACATAGTGCAGCAAATACTGGGCTCATTTCTCTGCAGCGCTGGGTAATGATCTGATTCAAGAGAGGCTGAGTGCCTGAAACCCACTCCAGAATTGTCAGAAAGACAGCAGTAATTGCCAGCAATTCTCTTAAAAATACCAGAACACAAGCTATTTTTGAGCTAGGACAAAATTCAAACAACCAAACTAAAACCCCAGACAGAACTGTTCACCAGGAAGATTTAGATTCCCCATTGAAATGACTGCATTTTTAAAGGATGAGAAGTCATGGATTATTGAAATTGCAATATAAACATATCAGTACTTAGCAGGAAGGTTCCAGCACGAGCCACTAAGACAAGAAACAAACACAGTCTCCTAATTATTATTCAATTTGTATTTCTTTAGCACATGACACGCCGGAGGAGCACAGATTGTGGCGAGTATCTGTGTGTACATGTGTGTGGGAGGGGCGCGGAAAGGAAAGGATGTGGAACATATTTCTCAGGTTTGTTCCTTAAGCCATTCTTTAGGAGAAAAATAACAACGGAGTTGAGAAGTTTCATCTCCTTTCAGTAGCTCCCTGGGTTTATTTCGCTGCAGGCTCCAGAAGGATGAATGAGGCAAGAGCAAAGCTTTGTCACACTCTATTTCCTCAGCAAGAGACTGTCACAAGTTTAACCAAGAAGTGGCTTAATATCATCCACCTCTTCAAAGCTGAATTTGGAGTTAAGAGGTTCCCAAAGTTCAGCAACTCCATCTGTAAAGAGGTGACTCAGGAAGGCCACAGTCACCCTCCTTTATTCAATGTATGAGATGTATCACTTGGGACTAAAGGACTGATTTTACTTTCAGGTTGCTGAAAATAACAAAACAAAAAACCAAAGACTAAAATCTCTTTGATACAGGCACACACCATGCCAGAAAATGTTAATTAAATACACCATATTCGTCAGGTCTTGTTTTCATTCACTTTCTTTTTCTGTGGGATTATTTTTATTTGTTTGTACATAAGTGTACATAAGACATTAAAATTATTCCATATAATGCAGAACCAATCAGATTCTGAATCAATTACCCAAAATCTGAAGAAACAGAGACATACCTCCAAAAAGACCAAATTTGTTTTTTTAAATAAATAATATTCCACCTAGCCCTGCACTCAGTTCTTTGCTTGCCACTGTAAATAGCAATACTGAATTATTTCCTACATTTGAAATCATTTAAGATTTCAAATATAAATATACTTTAAATTAAATCAAGGATTTCAACTGGGTACTTTGTTAACTTCAAAGGATCAACACTGATTTATAAAACTTGATAATAAACTCCAATTTAAAAAAGGGAGTCTGTTCCCTTCTCACAGTACAATGCACACTGATAGAATCAGTTAGCCCTCATTTTGCTTATCCGAGGTCAGGCTGTAATTTGACATTCAAATCCAACCTCTCTGCTATTTTTCATGCCATGAAGCCATGCAGTTATTCGGCAGCTTCACAAATAGTTACTCTGTAATTACCTCTGATACCCTGTGAATTGTAAGATCCATTTGCAAAACCCGGAAAGGTTTGTAATTTTCTGCAGAAGTATCTTATTTTGCTTGGTGTATTTGCATGATATTGCCTTGTCTGAGTGCACAGACAGATCAAAAGGGCTTGGAAAGGAGAGACTAGATCAGAAAAGCAAAACATCCCTCAAATACAGTTCACAAGTGTGAAAAGGGCCTCTTCTATCACAAGCCCGGTTATAAGGGAAAATCAAAAGACCCTGGTCTATTTAGATTTAGCTGTGCATGATAAGAGAGGAGAAGCTGCTGCAATGAGAATGAGAACATGGGCCACACTGAGCAAGCTCTAAGTTTGTCCTGGAGGGAGCAGAGGATGCTGAAGGAAATTCATATCCACCTTGGGGCTGGAGGGGACTGGGAAGCAAAGACAATCCCCACCCTTCGTGCTGCCCTTCCAAAATCTCAACAACCCCGAAACTCAAGGCTTCCTGGTTATTCCTAATCACACTGAAGGGTAGTTTGTCTTTAATCACAATGTTTTGAAAACTCCGTCTTTGTGTCACCGCTTCCTATTCACCAGCATGGGCTCCAAAGAGCAAATGCTAGAGGAGATAGGAGGTGCTCCATGCCCTGGATAATGCAAGTGCTCATCACATGCAACACACCTATTGCATCAGAGAGTGATTTGGAGGCTGTGGGAGTGTTTACCTGAGCTTCACAGCAAAGTCTGTGCATGTCTGCCCTGGCATTTTCCTGGAGATGTCCTGGCTTGGACCAGGTGCACCTTCTCTGGGTGAGAAACTGATGGCCCGACCCAGAAATGGGGAATGGTGCCACATCCAGCTGGCACTGGGCACCAGGGGTGTACCCCAGGGCTCAGTGTTGGGCTAAGTCTTGTTCAGTGTCTTTATGGATGATCTGGATGAGGGAATTGAGGGCACCTTCAGGCAAATAACATCCATTTGGGTGGGAGTGTGGATCTTCTGGAAGGCAGGAAGGCCCTGCAGAGTGATCTGGGCAGGCTGGATCCATGGGCTGAGGGACAGCAGGGCCAAGTGCCAGGAACTGCCCTGGGGTCACCCCAACCCCACGGGACTGGGCTGGGGCAGAGGGGCTGGAGAGCTGCTGGGAAAGGCCCTGGGGGTGCTGGTGCCAGGGGCTGGGCACGAGCCCAGGTGTGCCAGGGGCCGATGGCAGCGGGCTGTGGCAGCCCTGGGGTGGCAGCAGGCCCGGGGCAGGGCCCGTCCCTGTGCCGGCCCTGCGGAGGGACCCCGAGGGCCGTGCCCAGCTCTGGGCCCTCACAAAGAGGGACATGGAGGGGCTGGAGCGTGTCCAGGGAAGGGCATGGAGCCCCAGGAGGGGCTGAGGGAGCTGGGGAAGGGGCTCAGCCTGGAGAAAAGGAGGCTCAGGGGAACCTTGTGGCTCTGCACAAGTCCCTGACAGGAGGGGACAGCCGGGGGGGTCGGGCTGTGCTCCCAGGGAACAGGGACAGGAGGAGAGGGAACGGCCTCAGGCTGGGCCAGGGGAGGTTTAGATTGGACAGCAGCAGGAATTTCCCCATGGAAAGCTGTCTAGGATTATATAACCTAGAAATGTGTATTCTATTTCATCTGTTGAAAGCTGGTTTTTGGGAGATGTTTAATCCTTCTCATACCCTTCCAGGGGAGAGGGGGGTGGATGCCTTCTAATAGTGGCTCAGCCATTAAACCCAGGTGTGGCAGTGTTTCTTATCTCTGTCACCACCCCTCCATCCTCCAGGGGGACATCTCCTGATAATGGGCCATTAGGGCCCACCAATGACACAGCACATTCCATCATCCCATTGTGAGATGCTCCACCAGTGTGGGAGGAGCCAGCTCTTCCTAGCTAGATAAAAACTGGGACTTAAGGACATAAGGGATCCAGTTTTTCCACTGGATTCCCAGAGGAAGACTGGACCCATGTTGTCACCACTGGACTTTCTACAGGACCATCTCTACTCCACAGAACCACATCTGTTACTCCAGGAGGATTTATCTGGACTGCTTCCAGCATCCTGACCACCAGGGTGCCAGGTCTTATCCCTGACTCTGTCAGGGTTTTTCCAGGACTTTTGTTTGCTTCCTTGCTTATTTTTTTGTACTAATACATTTGTATTTTCTTTTTTTTTAATATTCCTAGTAAAGAACTGTTAACTCCTATTCCCATATCTTTGCCTCACAACCCCAAATTGCAAAATTATAATAATTTGGAGGGAAGTGGGTTTACATTCCAAGGGAGGCTCTAGCTTTCCTTGGCAGACAACTGTCTTTCAAAACCAAGACAAAAGGGTGCTCAGGCCTTGGCAGGGGCTGCCCAGGGAGGTTTGCAGTGCCCATCCCTGCAGGTGTCCCAGGAAAGGCTGGAGGTGGCACTGAGTGCTCTGGGCTGGGGACAAGGTGGGCATCAGGCACAGCTGGGACTCCATGGGCTGGGAGGGATTATGCAACCTCAATGATGACTCTGAGATTCTCTGAATGCCTGGAATACAAACCAGGAGAGAAAAATTGGATATGAAAGAAGTGGGAACAAATGGATGGGATGAGACTTGGAAAGAGCTGGAATGGGTAGCCTAATCAAAAATTGTAACATCTTTGTAATATTTGAGTAAGAATTAGGGGTCCTTGTCTATTGACAGAAGCTCTGGATGCAAACAGCATGTCCTTAAAGGCTGCTCTGCATATCTAATTTTGACCACAGTGAGGTTTATATTCACAGTGACACATAATGAAGATATATGTGACACATCAATATGAGTAAACAAATACATAATTCAAAATAAAATATTAGTAGAGAGGGTTGTATTGGAAGCTGCTAAAATCATATCAAGTTTATGACAATGAAGCCATTCCTGTTTATTCACCCACCCTAAGCTAATCCTTAAGGGAAAACAATTAATAAAAAAAAAAATTAAAAAAAAATTAAAAAAAAAAAACCAAACCAAACCAAACCAAACCAAAAAAAACAAAAAAAAACAAAAAAAAACAAAAAAAAAAAACAAAAAAAAAAAAAAAAAACACACCAACAAAAAAGGCAACAGTGCCAACATCCTTCCACCCACACAACTATCCAGAGACCAAACTGAAACAAATTCTGGCAGAAAACAACCTGTATTTTTGATATAAAGCACTGTGTAATTGAGCCTTATTTATCTCTAGCAAGTACAAAAATCAGAAGGAAGTTTGCAGTTATGTCACACTCAGTAAATTAGCTGTGTTACGTACTGAAGTGGGGAATCATTACAACCGCAAAAATTAAAAATACAGCTAAAGTTTTAGCACTTATGAGCAGTGCACTTATTAACTACTACAAGAAATGGCAACCTCGAAAAGTTTTACAGTTAAATTTTTGTGCAAAAGGCCATTGCAAATCAATCAAAAAAACCAACATGAGACAAACAGAAAATGATACCTAACTTCAAGACTGAGCAATAGAAAAACAACATTTGTGATCTCTGGAAGCATCTCCAAGAAGGAAGCATTGCTCAACAGACCCAGCATTTCAGAAAAAGTCAGAGGCTACTAAAAGCTTTTGAGCAAAGGTTTTCCAGTTCCTTGTGGCAAGCACCACTGGAAAGAAAAAGTTAGAAAAACAAAAAACCTCAGAATCACCTTTCATTACACCCTCTAGAATAATAACAGTGTGATGAAATGCCACTGGATCTGTACTTTTATGGATTAAAGCACCACAAGCCTAATTAGGATTCCAGATTTTCTGAGGCAGTGTAATGCCTTAAATTGTTGTGAGGAAGTAACAGGTTTTAATTTCTAAATATAACAATGAGGAAAAAAAATTGCAGGAAAATAATATGGTGTCCTTGAATGACAGAAAAGTATTTGACTTAAAAATAAGGAAGTGAACAGGCAGGAAAAGAAGTTGACTGAAGAAAAAATATTTAACACACAACGAATGTACCAGGACATCATTTGCTGCTGTTTCTCAATTCCAGCTCAACCAAGGGAGTTGTGCTGCCATCAAAGAGTCAGAAGTCTGTCCCCCACTTTAGAGCAATTATATTATTAATATGCTAATATCTCATGCATATTAAAATCTTAGAAAAATATTGACTTAGATATGCAAGGTCTTATTGTCAATTATAATTAGCTATGAAATTTTTTAATGACTAGCAGCAATAATAATAACAATAAGCAGACTGATTGAGGACGAGTTGTCTGGAATATTTGGGGGTTTTTATTTGAAATGATTTCATGATTGAAGTAAAATAATTTATAGCGCAAATGAAATCTCTCCCTTACTCATAGACAAAACATCAAAATGCTTTAATAAAGATTTTTATTAAAGCAGAATTTATTATAGAAGTATTTAAATGTATATAAACTTTTAGAGCTTATATTCCTTTCTGAGACTGGTTTTCTTAACAGTGCAATTTAATTACACTTATGTTTCCTTCACAGATAAAATATTGCTGGATATCCTGGATATGAATCAAGTTCTAGGAGCTCAGCATCAAACCTTCTTACTTGCATACCTTCAGCAATAAGAAAAAAAGACCTCTCCAGCACATCAGACTGCACCTTTAAAAACACTATCTCCTTTGTTTCTGAGACAGAAAAGAGTTCCATTCTTTCCTGCCCTGCACCTTTGCCGGAAGCTCAAAGCATGCTGCTCAGAGTCTTTATTCTAGACAGAAATGTGCCTCAAGATTGACTGAAATTATCCTGAGTTACAAACCCCTATTCTGACCGGCTCTTATGTAGAAAAACCAGTGGAGATTTCAGATAGTCCCATTCTGCTCAGAACTGATGAACTCAGGTTCTTAAATGAGTTGAATTCCATACAGTATTTCTAAGATTAATCTTATTTTCTTTAGAACTTCTAATTCAAATGTTCAAAGTGCAGATAGCCAGTTGGCATCTGATCAGGGTAAAGATGCACTTTGTTAATATAGCATATATCTCTATATCATCTATATGGTCAGCTTAACCAGCCTCTAAATTTCCTCAAAATAACTAATAAATATTCTGTGCTCTAATATTGGGGGTTAGGTTTGTTCTGGTTTTTGGTTTTTTTTTTTTTTTTTTTTTTTGGTCTTAGAGAATTTTTCCCCATAAGCTGCTAAGAGACTAAGTACTGGTGCTTAGATGGTGCTTGACCAACACAAAAGACATGGCTGGAAAGTCAGGAGGGGGAAGATCACACGAGTTTTTGGGGAGAGAAAAGGACAGGGCTGGGGGAGCTGAGGGTTTCTTCTTGCTCTCGGCATCGGAGAGGATGGCCAGGCTGCTGCTGGCTGCGGGAGGAGTCCACTGTCGACAGAAAGTCCGATCCTGGGAATTCTACCACCATCCATCATCTGCTGAGGTGCCCAGGAATCCAGAGCCCCTTTCACCTGCCCTGCTGGAACTGGGCCAGCCCCGTCCAGCTGTCGCGGCTTCTTCAGCACTGCTCACTTTGCTGGGACATTCCCCCCTGCCTGCTGGGGACAACCCGCCGTTCCAGCCATCAGCCCCGGAGTGTTCCACTGTTCCAGCTTGGTGCTCTTTGGGGGGGGGCAAGAGATCAGACAGCCCCAGGCTTGTGAAACAAAGCCCCTTGAGGTTCTTGGTTCTGTTATTATTATTCTGTAGTATCTGTTTGTTTGTTTGTCTTGTTCTATTTACTAGTAAAGAACTGCTATTCCTTTTCCCATAGCTCGGACTGAAAAACCTATTTAATCTTCTAAATTATAATAACTTGGAGGGAGGGGATTGGAATTCCCCATTCCTAGAGAGGCCCTGCCCCTGTCTAGTAGATACCTGTCTTTCAAACTAAGACATCTAGTTAGTCATGTACATTTCTCCTTGTATTCCTTACTTGAATCCTTCCCTGTTTTATGGCCCAGGAAACCTTATTTCCTTCTAAAACACCACCTAATGCCCCAACCTTTAGTGTTTCAAGCATTGAACAGTGCTCCAACCCCAGTACAACTTTACTAAATGAATATTTGCCAATCTAGAACTTGGATGTCCAGCCCAATGCCCAGGAAACAGAGGTATAATTTAGACTGTTACTGCAAATCTCTCTCCTTTTCCTTGTAATGACATTTACTACTTTTTTAGGGTGGTTTTTTTTTTCTACTGAGTTACTCAGATGCTTTATTCACAGCTGCCTTCCACACCTCCCTATGGAATCAACTTCTGCTCAGCATCCAATTTTAATGCTTGCTCCTGAACTACTGAGGCCAGAGAGATTGTTCCACAAGCACACTCCTTTCCCATTTGTATTTCCTCATAAATATGGGCAATCCCACGCTATTATCCATGTGGATCACCTCTCCCGCTATACTTGAGCTGTGTGAAACACTAATGGGGCAATCTGTGCTATGTTTGAATACACTTTCACAACCCAGAACTGCAAACTCACCAGCCCTCCACTGCCCATTGGCAAACCTTCAGTGACCCATTAGGATCTGAGGAGCTCCGTGTAACCGTTTAGTTGTGTGCAAAAGGATAGAAACCACCTTAGCAAATTCTGTGGTTTAGTGTAAAAATGATGGATTGTATAGTCTGAGTTCCACTAAATCAGAGCAAAAAGGGTCAAGCAGAAAAGGTTAACGTTCCTGAGCTTCTCTTGCTTAAACCTCCATAAAGGCTTATTTCCTTCTCTTTCTCAAACTTACCAAAATTTACTAAGCTCTAAGTTAGAGATAATTATATGATGTACCAAAGTAACTCCCTAAAATGTTAGAATTACTGCTAATAATGCCTATAGTTATTTTTACCATAAAAGGCTAAATAAAATTAAATAAATGAAAGCATAATGAAAGCAAAGGTATTCGTGGCATTAAAAAGTACATTGTAGCTGAAGGCTTGTTCAGAAGAAATATGTATCTCTTCCTTTTTAATTAGTGTCCTTGCATTTTTTAAAGGAATACTCACTATAGATAACTTTAGCAGTGCATGTGCTGGGTGATGATTCAATTACTCTATTTATATTCTCAGTAAACCATATAGAGCCTTTCTGGCTTTATGCCCTTTCCCATTAGGTGACAAAATTGCCTCATACTTCTTCATTTCCAAAGAATGCCATTGGTGTGGGTAATTACCTGTGTCAGTGCCCACAGCTTTGTCCTTGAGATGCCTCTGCTCTGGGCCTGGAAAATATTTATTGTGGTCAAATCACCACTTACATTTCAAGATCTTGTCTAGATTTTCACCTCTTGCTTTGAATAATTATTCAGGAGAATTTCTGCTTGTTGTGGCAGTTCTGGTGCTTTGCCCAGCCTTTGGGCAGGGGGCTGAGGCTGCCACAGGAGCGCTGCTTGTTTGGCATGTGGGGCTGAGTGCCAAGAACCCTTTGATCAAGCAGTCAATCCCAATGAAAAAATCATCTCTGTGACTGCAGTGCCTGCGGAATAAGGACAACAGAAATTCCAGTAAAACCCTTCATCCAGAGATTTAAACCTTGGCTAAAAGCATGGCTCCAGGCTACAAGAAATATCCTCTCCCATGCACTGGCTTTGGAGTTCCCTAGCAGATTCTTCAGTTGTGTGTCTGTGATTCTGACGTGCAGAGTGTGAGGACCATAGGATCTCAGAGTGAGCTTGGGTTGGAAGGGACCTAAAAATAACCTTCTTCCACCCCTGCAAGGACACCTACCACTGTCCCAGGCTGCTCCAAGCCCCAGTGTCCAACCTGGCCTTAGACACTGCCAGGGATCCAGCCTCCCAGGGTGGAATTCCTTCCTAATATCCAGCCTAAGAGGGTGAAGAATCCAGTGCTGCAAATTATCATAATACAGCTCAGAGGAAAATCTAAACCTCGAGTAGTCCACTCAGTGCTACACTGGGTGAATATGAGCCTGGGGACTTGAAAAGGATCATCATTTTAGCTGTCTTTAGAGATAATGAGCCAGGCTTTCTGTTATTTATTGATGTGTTTGTCACAAATCTGAGCCAGCCAAGTGGAATATATTTAGAAGTCTTTACTTGTTGAAATCTATGGTATCATTCAAGGAAGCTCTACTATGTAATACACATATTCTGGGGAAAAAGATTACCTCACTTTTTTAAAAGAGAATTTCAGATAAGCATTGCTAATAATGAAAGCATTGCAGTATATTTTGTTTCCTAAGAATTCACTAGAATCCTGTATCTCAAGTAGATCTCAGCTTCAGTTTCAGAGGAATGAGTATGCAAATACCAGGATATTCATATTTAAATCAGAGGAATGTTGTGCAGTCAAATTCTGTTGCTAATAAATTTCTTTCTAGACTAAGTTAAACCAGCTTCTCTGAGATAAGTCTACTTTGGTTTCAAACTACACCAGTCCTCCATTTATTACTGCTGTTGTTATACCAATTAACCAGCAATGGTGGGCATTTCCTTAGTATTAATGTCCCACACTGTGAGTGTGCTAGGGAAGGTATCTGCGAGGTGGCTGTTCCAGCCATTAGGAAATGGAAATGCATGGAGCTGGAGGCAGAGGGATGACAGAGTTTAATTATTACATGCCTTATCCATGTCTGGCAACCTGATTGCTTGAATGATCTGTGATTCTGAGCTCCATTCAGAATCTGTAGGAAAAAGTGGTCTAATAAATAAGTCATGGCTATTTGATTTTCTTTTCCTCTGACTAGCATTGACAACACGTAACGTGGTAAGTGCTGTGAAACCTGTGCAAGAAACTGGGAGAATACTGCGGAGATTAAACCCAGCCTGAACCCTGCTCTGCTTCACTGCCCAGCAAAATTGGCAGCCAGTTAATGCCAGCAACACAAGCATGTCAATGGGAGCAGGAGTTACAGCTATAATTGTAATCTGCACAACGAAGAAACGTATTGGTGCGTTGAGGAGAATGGGATCGCATCTGACTATCCTGACTTCACTAGATTTTACTGAATGGTAGAAAATTCATTTCAAGCAAGCAGCAAAGAACCAAAGATGTGATGAGCCTTTGTACACACAAAAAAGATGCACTAAAAGCGACGTCTGTAATTTAATCATTCATTCTTACTGCACTGCAATTCAGGCTGTCAAAAAATCCTTGCACATGCCCCCAGATTCCTTTCCTGTTCAGGATATAGCTCCAGAGAGCTCAAACACATGATCAGCACTATCAACCCTGACTTACAGAGCAAGACTTCATTCACCCCTCTCTCAAGCATTTAAATTTCAAATAAACCTCCCAACCTTGGCTACAACTTTAAGCTCATGTAAGTCTCAGCTACATCACAGACTAATGAGAAATCTCATTAGGTCAGTGTTTAAAGTCCAGAGTCAGTGACAACGTTCACCCTTTATATCCAAAGAGCAGAAAGGTTCATTCTCAGGGAATCATTTTGCCAGTGGGCCTGCTTCCTCCAGCCTGTCATCACCTGGATATTCCTGCTCCTTTCCATTCAGCAGGGTAAACTTGGATGAATGGCAATGTAGAAAGAAAACTTAAGAATCAATTCACAGGTTCAATAGCTTTGAATCTCGCCCTTGCCAAGAGTGTATTTCTTCTGCACACCCTAAGCCTGCATTTCAGAGGCATCTCTCAAAAATGTCAAGGTTCTTTCTAATATTATCTTCTCTTAAAAATCCATATGGCAGAATTCATCAGCACAGAGGAGACGAGTGAGGAAAAAAGTTAAGCAACAAAGAAGCAAAAAATAATTTGATCCTATAAGAAAGAGATGTAAGAAATCACACAATAGGAAAAATGTGCAAAAAATATTTAGGAGTAAACAGATTTAAGGGTAGCTGTTGAGATGACGAAAGCTGCAGGAGGAGTTTAAAGGAAAACATACAACTAAATCTGAAATACTGAAACTAGCACCTAAATATCACCTGTACCATATTAATCTCATGCAGTTCACTTTTTTCCACAGACGGCTCTTTGCATAGTTTAATTTCTAGTAACCACAAAAAGATTAAGGAATTCTCTCTTGTGTGCATGCAGCTGTTAAGGGAAGCTCCCAGTGTGATGGTTCATGGGACTCTCTCTCAGGTACACTCCCACCACCCTACACGGCCACTGCCAGGACCCAGCAGCAGCTCCAGGTCCCCTCTTGGCTCCCCACACCCCACTCACACCCAGAGCAGGTTTTCCTCACTGGTTCCAGCCCAGGTTTCCCTCAGCAGAGCCTCAGACCTCTCATTCCCTAAAACCATTTATGCCCAGCACAGTAACACAGCCACAGCCCAAGCCTGTGCCTCTGAGGAGGGACCCCACAAAGGCTTTTCTCCCTTCACAGCCTGAGCATAGGGAAGCTTTGGCTCTTCTTCCTGAGCCCTGGGCTCCTGCCCTGACTCTGCGTGTCCCCCACCCAGCTGTGCCACAGGTCCTCGGATCCCTTGCCGTGCAAAGGTTCACAGGTCACACCCTCCTGTGCCTTGGGCTCCCACCCAGAGCTCTACCTGCAGCTTGCAAACCAAGCTACTTGCACCAGGTGTGTCTCCCATCACAAACAGAATGCACTGTGATTACTGGGACTTAAACAGAGGCAGAAGCCCCGTGCACTGGCCACACATTTCGGGAACCAAAAGGTAAAGAAAATACAAAAGTCTGGGCAGATGTCTGAGGGAGAGCCACTCAAGGCAGCTGCTCTTTAGTCTGGCTGGCCAGTTCAACTCCCTGAAAGCAAAGGCTGCAGAAAACCAGAAGCTCCTTCAAATGAGTTTGTTAGCAATGGGAAAGTAAGGGAGGGAACAGCACCATCCAAAATGTCTCACTTCCCATGGGTCTCAGAATATGATGGTAATGCTATTTGTCACCAATTGCATGAATTTGTTCTGAACAACCACTGGCCAGACACTTGTTTATGAATGAGAATAGAAAATGTATTTCTTCTAAATAAAAACCCAACCAAATGAAAAACCCCACAAAAGTCCCAAAAAAAAAAAAAAAAAAGTGGGTCTTCTGCCTGTCAAGTACATGCAGAAGAATCATGCTCCCCACTGGCTCACACTTTTCTCCTCCTTGTTCTGCTAGATATGAAAGGGTTAAATTCATATTTTGGAGCATTAAGATTAAAAACATTTAAAATTATCCACACACGTTTTAAATCTGATCACTTTTAAAAAGATCAGCCAGTCTGAGCCTGAGGATCTTCATCTCCATTTCAACTGGAAATGCACAAGCAGTAACGCTCCATTCAGCCACGCTAATCCTGCCTTGGAAGATTCCTACCTAAGACAGTAGCTGAGGGATGATGCAAATAAATAATTTTGTCATGATGACAAGCAGGAAACTGCCAAAAATTACCTCAGCTTAGAGCACAAATTTAGATGCAGGTACCTTACCTGCACAAAGCTCTGAAATAGCAAACTTAAAAGTGGTTTTGTTAAAAGTTGATCTTTATCTATTAAAGTGTTGTAAATCAGGGCATATTTAGGATCTACCATGCTGGGAATCAAGAAATAAAAGTCCAGTACGATGGCTTATGAGTAATAAGCAAATTTAATGGCAATTAAATGGCCTGTTCATTGCCCTGCAGATGGAGAGGAGAGCCTTGCACAAGCCCTGGGAAGCAGCCAGCCCAGGAAGAGGAAATGGTCCTGCACAAACAATTCCAATGTATTTATTTTCCAGCGAGAGATCAGCAGTCCATTAATAAGACTGTCAGTGAAGGCATCGTAATGACACACTTTGTATTTGCATTTGCTGCTTGTGTCTGCCTCCAACAGATTTCTGTTATTTTACAACAGAGATTTTGTCGATTACTGTCTTGGAAAAAAAAATCTAAAAATGCTCATTTTCCCCGGTTTGGCAGTTCTAAGAGCAAATTTAATTTCTTCTTGAGGAGCTTAAAAATAATTTCACTTAAATAAGCAAAGACAGTAGTCTATGAAATTAAGCCCTTGTTTTATGTAAATGTCAAATAATTATATTAGGAAAGCAAAAATAAACCATCAGCAGGAACACAAATGCTTAGAACAAGATTGGCATTATTATTTTCATAGCCAGTCTGATAAGAGGCAATTTTACAATAGCAGTAGATGCTGAGACTCCCATGAAGTCTAATGACAAGGCTGATTTCTTACAAAATTCTTGAGTATAATTATGTTTCAAAAACCTAAAAATGCAACAGGCAGACATCATGCTTGTGTGGCTCAGTAAAGCGCACTTCTCTCAACTTTGCTCTGACACACACAGGTAAAGGGGATATGAAAATGAACTGGAGGAGTGTCTTGCAAAATTATTCCTTTTATCTTGTTCCTTTTTGACTTTTTGGAGGAAATAAACTGTAAAGTGACTTGACTTTACATCTTACTATTCCAGTGTCTGAGACTGTTGGATCATAAACTAATAATTCTGCTTTCCATGCTGCTGGTAAATCTCATTATCTGAGAAAAGTATTATGGACATTTATATTATTTTTTTTCTTTTAAAAATATTAAAATTAATAACTGGTTAGAGATCAAGCTGAAAAAGTATGCCTGATGAAACCATACCTTCTTTTCTTTCCTCATGTGCTTCCCTGTGGCTTGGCTTCCCTGCAAGCAGAAAGTATTTCTGCTAATTTATTGAAGTATTGTTTGGCTGCAAGATGGCACAGTAACAGGGCACTGTTGGCACTACTGGCAATGACATCCCCAAATGACTGAGGTGGGTCAGAGGAACACAGGGTACAAAGATTCTAAGTTGGAAGCTCAGCTCACACCCAGACCCACCTTTCCCACTTACGTGTGTCACGGATTCCTAGTATGTTTGGTTTTGAGAATAAGTACCACAGGAAAGATATCACAACAAAAATGAGCCAAATAAGCATATTTTATCCCCCAATTTATGATGTTCACAGCTCTAGTACTATGAAACTGAGTTTCGGGTGCTCTGTACCATAATGCTGTGTCCTCCAACTCAGAGAACTGGGGGAAAAGCGAACATCGCATCCCCCAGTTCTCTCCCTGAGCAGCACTGATCACCAGGCTCTGGAGACAGATATTCCTGCAGTGCTGGCCCAAGTGTGTGCACAAACGGGGTTCTGCTGCACACTGAGTGCACAACAGAGGCATCAGCACAGAGGGCTCCAGGTTCTGTGTTCCAGTTCAGGACACGACACAGGGTGGCAGCCCCACGTTCCCCACCTGCTCCTTTGCCTCAATAGGCTTGCGTCAAATGCATTATCTAAAAATACAGTGCTAATGTGAATAATAAATTACACTGTCGTGTGTGATCCTGTCAGCAGCTCCAAATTAATTAAGAATTCTCCTTGATTAAAATCTCTGACCCGTATTGCCAGGCAGGGCAGCTCTCCTGACTCAGGTGTGCAGAGCAGCCACCAGGGCTCTGTGGACCTGAACAATGCAGGTTCTTGTTGGGAGCTGGGTGTGAGTAAACTCATCCATATGTATCCAACAGCACTACTTTCATGCAACATTACCCCTGTGCTTAATCATTTATGGCTCTGAAACATAATAGCACTCAGAATTAAGAACGTCTGGGTTGAGCCTTCAATTTACTTTTACAATAGCAAAGCTTTAATTCTTTCTGTCTCAATACAGCTAATTATAAGGCTTTGGTTTGAGTTTTTTAAACCATTTTTTAATGTTTACCCTGCACACCCTGTACATATGTACTCATCTATCTCTTCAGAATCTCTGCCAACATATTCACTAGAAAAAAAATATGCAGTTGTGAAAACAAGAAGAAATTGAGCTTGCACAAAAATGATGCTTTCTTTCTAAAATTCCCTAACTTGAACACCCAATACACTACATTTTATTTTACCAAATTATGTAAAGTTCTCACAGCCTGTTAATATCAATTATAAACCCAATAGAACAGTCAGAGTACACAAACACTTACTGGTTTCAGTGGCTACAATAGTGATGTTGTGCCATGTGCTGGTTTCTCTGTCCAGGGGTGTTGCCAGAGTTATTTTCCCATCCTCTGCGTTGATGTTGAACTGTCTCTCAAGGTCAGTGTGGCGATCAATGGAAAACCTGCAAAACAGACATCCCTGTAATCTACTTAATGAAGCTGGTGTAATCCATACAGTCACAGAGACAATTCAGGGAGGCCTCTGAGAGCTGCAGTTTCATAGCCAAATGGATTGAGAAGCTCAATAGCATAATAATTTAGAAGACAAAATGACAAACTGAGGGAAAAAAAACACCTTAATTATTATTGCCCAAGGAGTAATTAGCTGTATACCCAGTGTGAAGGTCGTAAAGTGCCCTCAGGTTCACTGGGTAGCATCTCTGAAAAACGGTGCTGATCAAGAGTTAATTACACAATCCATCACATTTATTGGACAGTTTCTATGGCATTTCACAGTAACTGATGATAATTTCAACAGTAATGTATTAAGCCACAAAAGTGGTGGGCTTTGTGGTTATTTTAAAAAAGGGCTGAATAATATTATTTTACCAATAAGTTTCAGATTAACGAAGCATAAATGATTTACCAAGCACATTATTCCCTTGTGGTTCAAGTAGCTCCATGGGCAAGAAGACAGTGAATCCTATTTTTTCCTATAAAACACTGCAAAATCTGGAGGCTCACTTATTTTATGGGTTGACATCACTGATTTTTAACCAAACAAGCTCCATCTGACAGGTAGTCAGAGTTTGCAAATGTGAATGTCCAGGTAGATTCTGCAGCCCAAGCAGGGGCAGCCTGACAAGGAGCCAGAGCTGCAGCGGATTGCTCCAATGGTGCATTAAGCAGGATGATGATTTAAAGCTCCAGAAAGATTTTATGTTTGTCCATTTGCACAGAGTTATTTTATTAATGAATTATTCGTGAAAAGAAGCTAAATCACAAAACTGAGCCTTCAGTTTCTTGACAGGAAAGGTAGGGAAAGAGGGAGTTGAGTGATAAACTATTGATATGGTTTAACAGAAATTGACTTCAAGGGAGTTTACTGAATCCTAATTGTGGATTTATATAAAAGCCTTTTAAGCCTTTGTGTCTGTGTATTACAGCAGCTACCACCATGCACTGGCAGTTTTTACATCTGTTCTGCATTACAGCAAGGCACAATAAGGTGAGTTAGGATATGGTATCAGACTCAATTACCTTATGGAGTGGCCAGAAAAGTGACTGCAGACTGTCACTTTCTTATCACTTTTCTACCTTTTGCAAGCACATTGTTAAAATTCCCCAATAAAAGTAAAAGAATATATTTTACTACTGTGAGAATTGCATAGTTATCTGAAAATCAGCTATTCCATTCTGATTTGTGCTTTATCAGAAGCAACTTCCCAAAACCATTTTGATTTGGACGTTCCTTTATACATTACAATAAATATATTCCAAAGAACTCAAACTCATTTCAGCCTAACACCATCAATTTTAATAGACAGAGCATTAGCATCTGATTTCAAAGCTTAGTATTATTGTGTTCATCTTTTTTATTATTTTATTATGTCATTATCAGATATTTTCATATTTAGAATGAAAGTTACATTACAATTAGATTATTTGTGCAATGCATTCTGTAAGATACAGCTCACTTTCAAAATGAGCTCTAAATGATAAAAACTTATCAAAATCTCAAAGTTTAAGCATTTAAATACTGCATTGCAAGGGATCAAGGCTAACCTGATCACACTGGTAAGGCACTTAGGTAATGGATTTAAGAGGGAAATCCCAGCTTAACTATGAAATGGGATGTTAGATATTTATTTGTTTTGTTTGAAACTCTGAGAACTAGTTTTACTCATTGAAAAGTTATTAGTTTGGTAAGAAGAGTACCAGAAAAATATTAAGTCAAGTTCCAAATGTCTGTGCCTAAAGCTGCATACATGCATCTATATCGGGACATTTAAGTAAACTGGTTTTCTCATGAGCTCCACATACTCAGTTCTCAATGGTTTAATGGGAACTGCACTAAACTCAGCACTTCTGAAAATCAGGTCACTTGTGTAGAAGAATAAAGCTGTAGGTACTTAACTTCAGGCAATCATTTTTCAAAATGGATCTTAACCATATTTTGATGTCTCCCTAGTTCCAATTAAAGTATTAGAAGTAATATTCTAGTACTAGTGAAGTTAGTAAAAAATACCTTACAGCCTTTCACAGGTTTAAGATTTCTCTCAAGAAAATACAAGAAAAGGCAACAATCAGCTCTTTTTAAGGAGTCATCACTTAAAACTGTCTTTTAGTTCTTGAGTTTTATGTAATGATGCTGAAAGAACTCCACTGATATCAAACATACATGAAATTTTCACAGTCCACAAGCAAAATAAAATGTGAAATGCACACATGATATTCAGCGTTTAGTTGACCTGGGCCTGACATAAATTCAACTGAGGGAAGACAGTTTTTCTCTAAGGATCAATCCCTCCTTAAACTTCCACTCATGGCCTTCCTGCCACACAGGTTTTGAAGTTATAAAAGAGGAAGTGACACATTTTTGAGTTTATTATATCACATTTCATCCCAGTCCAGCAGTATTTCCTCACAACACAAACCCCGCAATTCAAAAGGAAACATTTTTAACATAAGTTGCGTGTCTTTGCAACACAACCAAGAGGTAAAACCCTCTCCTGATTTTAATGTGATAAATATTTGTTACAAAACCAAAAAATAAAATCTGCAGTGTCATAAACCTGGGAAAACTAATGGTACATTTGCAGTTTCCTTTTCATTATAATGGTGTCGTAAGTCTTTTTAATGGGAATGCATTGTCAGATCCATAAAACATACATAAAACATATATTTCTCTAAAAATGAGAAAAGAATATCTTGGGAAATAACATCTTTGAAATTGCCATAAAGCCAGCACAGGTTATTGGGAAGTTTGGGTTAGTTTATGAGTCTGCTATGGCAATTATAGGAACAACCCCACAGTGGTTTAAAAGAAGCCTGGAAACGATTCTGAGTCCTGCTCTTGCACTGATGCTGTTATGATTTCATTTGATCTACTCCTTATTTGCACCAATGTAAACAGGAGCAGAAACCCTTTTTTTGCTGCTCCTGCTGGGATTTGAACCCCAGCACTGCCACCCCAGGAGTGATAAATCTCCATTTTTATTAATGCCAGGCAGATTGGACAGGGTACTTAGTGACAGATAAACCACCGCAACACTGGGGAGGCACAAAATATTGGATGTAGGTTTTTAAGGCCTGCTGTGAATTAAGGAAATTATCAACTGCTGCCAGAGATGAAATCTCTGCCGAAGGGAAGGGGGCAAACTCGCTCCAGTGAATTTTCTCTCTCCACAGAGAAAGCCACCGAAGGGCAGTGATTTACGGGAGGGCAGACGCAGTACAGGAAGAAACATTACTACTCCTGCTTTTTGCCATGTGCCTGGATCGTGCTTTATCCAAGATAATCCACTGCTGATAAAGAGAGCACGGTTATAAAGTAACAGCAGGGGCATGGAGTGAGCCCTGCGGAACCCACAGCTGTGTGCCAGCCGGGGATGAGTTCCCAGGCTGGAGCTGTTCCCAGGAGGTGCCACCCTGCCCACACCAGCCACAGCCGAGCCTCACAGCCGAGCTGGACTCACTGGGCCCCTGTCCCAAGGGAGAGGCCCTGACACACCATCCTGGAACTGCTGAGCACAACAAACCACAGCCCACTTGCACAATTATCACCCAACTCTCTTTACCTTTCCACCATCAGCCTTAAAAACAGGAGGCCCTTTAGCAGCACAATGGCAACTAAGGATCAAAAAGAGCTTCTGCTGCTTATTT
Organism: Hirundo rustica; assembly: GCF_015227805.2. Taxonomy (NCBI): domain Eukaryota; kingdom Metazoa; phylum Chordata; class Aves; order Passeriformes; family Hirundinidae; genus Hirundo; species Hirundo rustica. The sequence goes on from NC_053460.1 coordinate 17,524,988, forward strand.
TAAAGCTGATGGATTAGAAAACATATCATAGAATCACAAAATATCTTGACCTACGAGGATCATCAAATTCCAACTCCTGACTCTGCACAGCACAGCCTCAAAAATCCATCTATACACCGTCTTGTAAACACAGGAGAGGCTTTGTGCCTTTAGATCCAGTGAGAGAAAGTTCAGACAATGCTTCATCTTTTCTAAGCAAGCATTATAAACAAACTACTGGTGGGGAAAAGAAAAAGGAGACAAGAAACAAACAAACAAACAAAAAAATAGTCTGCGTTGGAAAGGGCCCTAAAGATCGCCTCATTCCAAGCTCTGCCTTGGGCAGGGACACCTTCCGCTAAGACCACAAGCTTCTTTCTAAGCTGTGTTTTATTATAATTTTTCTAAGTTCTTTAACATTTTATCCTTTGACTCAATAATCAGACTCTCCCCACGCTCAGAGATACGCAGGTTTCATTTCAATTGTGGCACTGCCATCCTCTGAACGTGTGGAGCCTTTGTGTATCAGACTAACGCAAAGCAGGCGTGGTATTGGGAGCACAGGAGGTGATTCATATTTTTGTTTGTGCTGCCTGGGTTTTTATAACAAATGTACACAGTAGCTCTGCCTAAGCAAAGTATTGATAGAACAGATATCTATTGAAAAAATGTAATTTCCTTGAAATGCAATTCGTTGTTGCGTGCTAAAGTTCTGTTTTGAACAAAAACATAAAAGAATTTTTAAAAGGCCAGGCAACACTGACAATAAAACAGTCCACCGGGTTTAGAACAGTTTGTTGTAATTTTTCAGATTTTTAACTAGAGTTTAATACTTTTGAAGTGGTATCATAGAAAATATGCATAAAATCTGCATTATCTACAGGATATAATAACAGAAGAAACACCTGAAATGTACATTCCAATCAATAAAACCAGTGCTTGAATATATTTCTGTTAGAACCTGCCAGGTTCCTATTTTGTTCCAAACTGGAACAAAAAGAAGTGTATTCCAGCTCCCTACTTGTCTCTGACTAGTATTTTTTTCTCTTTTTTCATTAGAATTACTAGTTTGAAATTTTTTTCTTCCTTAAAATATTTTAATCCAAAAAATTTTTTTTTAAAAAATAATTTGAGATTTCTAGAGCTCTCTCAGATAAATCCATTTTAATCAGGTAAGCAAATGAGCAAAAAAGTTGCACAGAAAATTGAGCTCTGTATACTCCTTAATTAGCTATTAAGTCAATATTTTAGAAAATATGTACTGTGTCTATTATTTAAAGAAAATATATAAATCATACTAATACATTATCTTTTTGTTTAAATATAATGAATTTTGGCCAGTTCTGTTTCATGTGGGCTAAGTGTTTTTATATGCCCTGATGAGAGATAACAGTCTAATTCAGTTTACAGACACAAAGTATTTTTGTTTTCAAAAGTTTGAAGGTCACCTGATTAATAAAATGATGAAAAAATAGAAATTAGGTAAATCTTTTACCCATCTCTTGGGCTTGGACAGAATAAAGAGGCTAAGTTTTAGAACAGAGGTAGGTTGGTAAATGGTCTAAATTATTAAGAGGTTGAGGCAGGTGAGAAAAGAATTCCAGGGCAGCAGAAGAAGAGTGGAGAAGCAGCCAAGGTAGAAGTGAAGCAGGGGTGAAGGCAGGCTGGGGTGAGGAGCAGAGGGCACAGGGAAGGGGCAGAGGAGCCAGGACCAAGCCAAGAGCAAAGCAGAGCAGGGCAGAGGGGAGGAACTGAGGAGCAACTGAAAGAGAAATTGCAATGGAGGGAGGAGAGCCAACTCCCTGTCACCACAGCTGGCCTCACACACCTTTCAGAAGATCCTGTTTGTACCAGCAGTGCCTTTTTCACAGGCACCAGTGGGCAGCAGCAGAAAAGTCAGGGATGGAGCCACTGCTTCAGCCGTGACAGATTGAACCCTGCCATTCTATGGTTATTTTTGTTTAGAAATCTGTGGTGGCTGATGCTGTGTTTAACTACTTTTGAAAGTCTGAATTAGAAATGAGAATCACAGAATCAGAGGAAATCCTGAGTGGGAAGGGACACAGCAGGATTATTGAGTCTGACTCCTGCCCCTGCCCAGACCACCCAACAATCCCCCTGGGCATCCCTGGAGCGCTGTCCCAAGGCTCCTGGAGCTCTGGCAGCCTCGGGGCCGTGCCCATTCCCTGGGGAGCCTGGGCAGTGCCAGCACCCTCTGGGGGAAGAACCTTTCCCTGCTCTGCAGCCTGAGCCTGCCCTGGCCCAGCTCCAGCTGCTCCCTGGGTGCTGTCCCTGGTCAGAGAGCAGAGATTGGTGCCTGCCCCTCGGAAGGATGTTGTATAAAACTCAAACATACTCTTCAGCATCTTCACACACAAGTTCTGAAGCATCCAAACATGTTGGCAATTCTGAATTTCTAATTCTGAAGATACTATACTATGATATGCAGCATGTAGGGCCCTCTACATAAAGGTTTAAAGTCCAGCTCTGCAACAAACCCGATGGAAGTGACAATGATTAGAAAACGATAGTGACAGAAAATGATGGATTATAACAGCTAACATCATCCTCCTGGTGCTGTAGACTACTTGCTGGGCTTAAATTCCCTGAGGCAGCAATGCACAGATGATTACTATTAAATAGACTCTCTCCACATATACTTTTCTATGAATTTCACATTTTGGTGTTGGTTTTCCTAATGCTTTTAGCAGGCAGTACTGCACAGAGCAGAATGTGCTTTGGAACACTCACCACACCATGCAATCACTACCAAGGGGGAAGGGAACATGTTTACTCATGAAATTAGATAAAACCCACTGATCTGATCAAATGGGAATAGGTTTTGCTCAAATTAGATCAAAAAGGGAAAATATTATAAACTGAAGATGCAAAAGTCATATGGGCATAATCATCTCTGACTTTGTATCTTTAAACCAGGAACGGGTTTAGACAAAGGAATACAAAATATGTTTTGACAACCTTACAACTACATGGCACAAACTCAGTATTGTTAGTGCAGACACTACTGGATTATTTAAATTCACTGCAGAGATACACTCTGATGATTCAACCCCATCCAATCTCATTTCTCATAAGAACCACTCACATTTCCTATTTTCATTGCATTCCTCTGTTTCATAAGACTACTTCTATGACAAGGAGCATTTCAGGGACTTTGAAAATGACCTGAACTGATAAATCTAAGATCATAAACCAAATCCTATGAAGGCATTTCAGCAGAAACAGAACAGCATAAAAACAGTCGCACGATGAGTGGGGAAATCCACTTGGGATCTGCCAGTAGTATTCCCAAAGAGCACCTTAAAGCAGCCCTACCTTATGGGGCTGGAGGACACATCAGGGTCATGAGCTGTCACCTGCCCCAACACAGAGTTGAGAGCAGCATTTTCGTGTACTTCCAGCAGGTATGTGGGTGAGGAGAAGACTGGTGGCTCATCAGCATCCTCCACCACGATCTTCACGGTCGCCGTGTCCTTGAAGGGGCCCCCGCTGAGGAAGCGAGGGTCGAGGTGAATGTTGGCTGCCTCCACCTTCAGAGTGTAGGACTTTTTGGTCTCAAAGTCCAGTGGCTGTTGAGAAGGACAGATAAATGTCTTTTACTGATGGTCACAGAGAACAAGGGATCGCAACGCTGATGGATGGAAGTTATGTGCGTTTTTAAGCACATGGAGCGAGCTCTAATGGAGTCACTTCCCTCTCCCAGAAACCCAGCCTCCAGATTTTCTAGGCACATATTGATATCTGTTTATTTACCAGCCTCTGAGAAAACAGCACTGTTTCCTTGTTTTTCACAAGAAATTTACTGAACTATTCTCTCTCATGAATTATACCATTACAATTACATATCAGACAAATGCTACAAATTTGTTGGGGATGACATGAATTGCATACCAATAATGCACTTCATCAGTGCTTTACAGGCTGGAGATGAGAAAAAAATTAAACTGGCTCCACAAAGAATAAGTATTTTATTACTTCCAGAAAAATGTGAGAAATGCAAAGAACTAGAAATTATTATTTGTTGGACAGGAGAGGCAAGATGTAGAGCTAATCATACAAGAAAGTACTTCAATATTCTTGCACTCCAAGTACCTCTGTATTTTAGTTTATAGGAGTAAATGAGGTAGACATCTCTCAGGAATTTCTTAAAACTCTAGCAATTTCTACTTCTGTATATTTTCTCTTTTTTTCTTTTTTTTTTTTTTTCCCCCAGACAGAATCACAAAACAAATTACTTTATTCTATCAATATACCTGCCATGTCACCACTGTTTTTACAATTTTACAGTTCCATATTAACTCATAAAAGATGAAAACTCGGTGGATTTAAGGGACTGAAATACCAAATAACCCCCAAATCGGTGACAGTTTTGAGTGTTAGATTTTTTCATTATGGGAGATTCAAGTTTGAGACTTGAAGCACATCAGTATATTCACTATATAATTCTCTTGTGTCTCACAACAATTCAAATTTCAAAGATGCAAATTGCCAAGCATTGGAAAGATATTAAGATTTGCATTATAATGTCTCAGGGATAAAAAGAAGAGGACATAGACACTCTGAATCTGCAATGCAAATACCAGCAAGAGCACAAACAGGAATCTTCACGAAGTCTATCAAAGTCTTCAATAGGTATATTTTCAAATTCTGTTGATCTTTTTTTCAGGTATGAATCAAGCTCTAATGGGATTTGCTCTTTCTCACAAATTCTAGTAAACACAAGAAAATCTTGCTTCTCTTGCAGCTCTTAAATTAGTAAGCTTTTGAAATTATGAATGGGGATTTATAAATCAGCATATTCACAATTTCCCAATCATGGCTCCTGTAGCACTTTTTCAATTGCTTTTCATATGCTTTACAGAAATGACAGCACCCCAATACATTTAGTCATGCCTAATCAGAATATCGTATTGAAAATTTACTCCGCATTGTCTAAAGCCCATGATTTTATGCTGAAGAAAATCTGTCGGTGAGCAGTACCCTCCACACATCATCTACTGGAGTAGAACCAAAATTATTATTGCTGTCAAAATGAAAATATGAAACAACATTATGGTTGTGATTCAGTTAAGAAATAAAGCCAAGGGAACTGGGGCAAAAGGCTAATTGCCTCAGCTTACAGGAGAGGCCACAGCATACAATAAATAACAGTAAGGAAGAGCTGGGATGTATATCATAATTTTCTCTTCAGAAAAACAAACGTAAATTTTGATAAATATACATCAGTTTATTATAAAGCTACAGTGCTGACCTACTCGCTGAGAAAGAAAAAATACAAAGTTTTGATAGGCAATCTGCCTGACCTCTTTAATGACAGGTACAGGAGGAATACTAATTACCTGTGCTCATTGGAATCACCTTTTCCCACTGGAATATCATGGTTTGGGTTTTGTTTACTTTTGTGTTTTATAAACAAAGATTCATTTAGAGTGATCTGTGCTATGCAGTTAGAATCCTCTTCCACTACTATAAATTATATTCATATCCTTTTTCAGAACACAGAATGAGGAACAGATTTTTCTCCTTCCCAGGAAAATAATGACAACTAAATCTGCAATTAACGTTTCCCTGGCATTACTAGAGGAGTTGTTCTATGCAGCCTCTCCCCATATTTCTGTACGTAAATGGGTGGTGCTTCTGTTTTGTACATGAAAATACCTCACCTTGCACACATCAAGACTGTACAAGCATAGAAAAGGTACCATGGCTTTCTTTAGGGCCCAAATTTGGCACTTCTCACGTGAAACTACTGATCTCCTTAGAAATATTCACTAATATCCCTGTTCATCGAGTGAAGACAGTTCAACATGAGAAAAGGTAGGAGACTAAGCTCTTACATATCAGGTAATTTAATTAATGCACTGTGATTTATTCTTCTCTGAATAGCTACACAGGAAATCAAATAACCGAGGGAAGTTACTTGATGAATACTCAGCCCAGATTTTACAGAAGTTTAAACCACCACCAAAGCAGAATCTAATCTACTCTTCTCCTTTGGAGCCAAGGAAGCAAAACCTGTGTGATATGACCACATGGGAGCCTGGATAAGATGAACAAGTTTCCAGCACCCATGGGTGTTTCCCCAATGAAAATTCAGAGGAACATGGCCAATACACCCCTTTTCATCACTCCACTGGCTTGACACCTCATCCACAGATAAAACAATCCCTGGAAATTCAGCAACTTCTCACAGAGCAAAGTCTGGCTGGGTAGTTGTATGTACAATAGACATTTATGTTTTTAACAGAGATTTGATTTACCTTTCTCACTCTAATAATGCCGTCCTGAGTTTGGGCATCTGTAGTAATCTCAAATATATCCATTCCATCTCCTTCAATAATATCATAGGATGATTTAGCATTTTCTCCAATATCCAGGTCATTTGCTTTCACCCTTCCTATTGGTTCACCAAGAGCAACATCTTCCATTACTGAGAAGTGATACAGACCTTACAAATAAGAGGAAAAGACTAAACATTACAGCTGATCCCAGTGTCCACTGTGTGCTCTTCAATGATTACACACCCCCAATGCCAACTCCTGAGATGTGCAACAGATCCAACCCCCATTACACAAGTTATTGGCTGAAAGAACCAGAGCGTGGTCCTCACACGAGAATATTCGCTTTATTGTAGGTGACTGTGCTTTCCATTCCAGCAGTCTCCTGCTTCTTCCTTGCAGGGATGTTTTGTGTTGGCAAACACAAATATTAAGCTCCTTTCAACACTGCAGAACTTACCTTTTTTACACAGATATTTTATTGACAAGGAGTTGCAATTCAGCCAAGAAACTTTGGCTTTTACTCCATGAAAAACTGGTCTAATACTTTAAAAACCTATTGTGTAAACACGTACTTAACTTCAAATATTTACTACTTTTAAAAATGTAATTTGATTTTGTTTGTTTAAACCCTTCCACCTCTCTTTTGTGGTAAGAGACTAATCAGGAAACATTCAAGAAAACTCTCAAGATTTATTTTCTACTGGAAACAATAACTTTTCATAGCAATCTTTACTGTGTTTACTATTTGTTGCAGAGTTAGACTAAAATCCATTAGAAATAGCTATTCAAATTGTCAGTATTTTATTTTTTGTAATACCTGCTCCAAACCTTTTAAGCTAAAAAGCATCGAAAATCTATTTAGATATATTAATTTAGGCAGGAATTTTATTAAGGTAAAATCCAAAACACCCATTTTCTTTTGTATCTCCCTGTTCCTAACTGTACTCTAAAAACCAAAAGACACATATTTTACACCCAAAATTCTTTCTGGAGTTCCTATATTTCTACCACTTTATAACTGACACTTATTTAAGTTAATACATGACCTAATCAAATGAAATGCTGCTCAGGAGTTAAAATAAGAAAAATAATTCAAGGATAATAGAAGAGACCATTAAAACAGTTTTTGACACAGGATTCTGGCCTTTTTCCTCTCTGTCCTCCCTGTTGTTCTAAGACAATCTGTTAAGTGCAGGCAATAATTTTCCAAAAACAATGTTCCAGAGTTTTTTTGCTTTACCTGTAACAGCTGATTGCAGTAGCAGCTGTTGAAAATAGGAAGGAAACCCTGAGGAATTCACACATACTTCTATTAGATACACAAAGAAGTCCCAAAGTGACTTGTTTCTAATGTTCCTAGGCTAAATTTTTAGAGATAATTTGGAGATCATCAAGATTCCTCAGAATATCCATAATGGCTCAAAAACAATGAGCAGCCAAAGCAATGAAGTGCCCTGGGAGATTAAATTACGCATTCATCATTTACACTGCTGTCCACACTTTGTGGTTTGAATCTCCAGGCACAGCTGATTGCATTGTTGATATTTTGCTCTCAGATTTATTAAAACAGTTTACAAAATATGAAGAAAAAAATTAAAAATTATGATGCAGCTGGCTCTTTTACACAAATTCCTCTTCAGAATTATGCATTGTGTCGTAGTGCTGAGCTGACCAAAATATCCACACTGGGCATCTTTGAAAGCCCTGGGTTTCCACAGCAGTGCACAGTTCTTCTCATTACAATTCTGTGGTAAACTGCCAGGTTAAAAACTTTGGTGACTTATAAAACGCCTCTAAAATTATTTCAGAGAGATCACAGAAGTAGTGAAAGTTCATCTTTTTCATTTCTAAAACCCAGGAGGCTAACACTCTGAAATCAAACCATAAATATACATTTCTGTCCTGCCTGGAAACAATAACTCGATAAAACACCCTGTTTCCCGAGCTCATTACCATTTATTGTGCAAGCAGCATGTATTACATCTTATGAATTTCGATTTCATTCTGGCTAGGCTTATTGTAAGTTTGATCCTTTCTTATTTTCCATCCCAGACAAATGCGAACTGTGCTTCAACAGTGTAAAAAAAAACAAAAAATAAAAAAAAAACAAAAAACAACTCAGACTTACTCAGCTCTTGTCCAGGGGCAGAGTGGTGGCTAACCTGTGGTGCTGGGCAGCCAGCTCAGAATGCTGCCTTTTAAAAGGCAGAATCTGTAATAACACCCAGCTCTAAAGTTACTGTGGCTCATCATGAAAGCAATAAATACATCATACCCAGGGAGGGTACACGCAGGGTTTTTTCCTAAAGAATTGGCATCGTGGTCAGTTGTTATTCCTAGAGGGAAGCTTGAATCCTGCAGGAGCTGTAACAGCTTCAGAGGCGACACCTTCCTCATTACTGCAGGAAAACTCATCCAGGAGCAAATGCATCCCAGGGATAACGATGCAGTGTTGCTGATGCCCCCAGTCAGCGTGTCACCGTGCCCAAAAGCACTGGGAAGGGGCAGTTTCACCTCCACATGCTGTGCTCCTGGGCTGCCCCCAGTTTGGACCAGTTGTGCCGCTGATTTTCGGGTCAGATTCGTGCCAAAGGTTTTCTGAGGCAGTGCTGGTACAATATAAAAGCCAGGTAAGCTGGCAAAGGTGGATCTGTGCTCCCTGAGTTGGAGCCACAGGGCACTGCAGGTATAAAAGAAACATCCCTCTGCATGCCTGTGATAGAGTTCGTCTGCAGACACTGCATTGTTGGGGAAATCGTTGGAAAACACTAACACAGGGGGAAAGGCAATGCAATGCGACACAAAGTAAAAAATTTATGCGTTTCCTGCTTAAAGAGAGAAAAGCTTTTATTGTGCAGAGTGCTTATCTGTTAAAAACCACTAAGATGAGGCAATAAAATATGTATTTTGAAAATAAGCTTTTGCCCCTGCTTATTTGTATTAGATTTCTCTCTCTCTCCATCTCTATGTACATTTTCTACAGGCTACAGAAGCGTATTTATCGTATGCTAAGCACTAGGACAAACCCATTTTACTCTGTGTCCTCAGAAGAGGGCAAAAGTGGAATTCAAGTCATCTATATATGGAAAAAATTAACTTTACACTGAGTCCCTGAGCACCTTGTTAGAAATACATACTTTTAAGAAAAAAAAAAATTATGCAAAGCCTAGATGCAGGCTCAAAAAACTTTTAACTTTAATTTTCCAGAACAAGCTAGATAAAAATGCTGTTTCTAATACTGTATTAGGTTGCACCTGTTCCAAATAAAATCAATCCAGTGATTATGCTCTTCTTCCTCTTTTTTCTTTTTGTCTTCATCTTGAAAATAGACTGCAAAGCTTGCAGAGAATCTCAGCAGGATGCCAAATCATTTTAACCTAGCTCAGCAAGATACCCATTGGAACCACAGTAGAAAATATGGATTTTGAATTAAAGATCAACAATTATCAAGATTCAGACTTATTTTCTTTGTTTTCTTCAGTATTGCCTAATTAGTCAAGGCTTTATTCCTTTTATCAGTTATATGTGTCTTTTACTGGTGGTGTCACTTGTCTGCATGAGATGGAAGCAACAAAGCACACAGAAACAACTGCACTGAGAGGAAATAAATATGTTTTCAGAAATCTCCAGGCCCTTTTGGGCAGAAGTAAGAGCAGTAACAAGGAAGGCAGAGATCTGCATATACTGTGGACATGATTTCCTCTTTCCCAAGTTCTTAATCAGGCAGAGGACTATTAATCCTTCTCTAGTAACAACATCTTTTATATTACATTAAAAACCCAGGCAATATGAAGACTGAAAAAAACAACTTGATAAAAAACAAAACACAACACAATAAAAGCTTCTTATATAGGAGCACACACACATATAATGGCACTTACTCTGTGCAAACTTAGGAGGATTGTCATTCACATCGCTGAGTGTAATTGTCACCGTTGTAGTTCCAGAGAGGCCACCCATATGTCCACCCATATCTTTTGCTTGGATGACCACAAAATACTCTTCTTTGGCTTCTCTGTCCATGTTGGGAAGAGCTGTTTTAATTATAGCTACAATAATGGGGGGGAAAACAGTCAGGTACAGACACAAATTCAGTTTGCAGCTGTTTTTATGGATACATGCAAATATTGGTATACAAATGATATCAAAGGTCCAGTTAGGTTACCACTTAATACTAAGGATGAAGAGGAATTTGAAATGTTGAAAAAATTATATTAGAGGTCACCTACCTTCATTTAATTAGAAGTGCACTGAAACTGTGGTTCAAAACTCAAGAATTAATTGTAGCTGTGATACATATTTGTTTTACATTTTATTCCCAAAAAATTTCTTGGTTTCTGCCCTACCTCCCACAGAAATCCATCTTTTCCCCACAGAGTTCCCAAACAGAAGACAACCACATAGAAAGCTGATTCGGTGAACACTGTTAACCACATCTGTTTAGGTTGTTTAGAAGAATTTAAACCAAACCCAATATTTAATCTGCTCTTGTATATATTGCAGGCCACGTTTGTTCTCTTAAGTCTTAAACTGAGTGCCTAAACTTGAACAGGAGAGAGACAGACTCCACTCCACTGCTCAAGGGGGATCACCTGTGGAACAGTGACCTCAGGAAGCTGCCATCACCTACTTTATCAGGTTAGAAGCTTTTAAACCCAGAGAAGTTCAATGATCTGCTGTATACCAGAATAGAAAATGTCAGTGGGCTGAAGGAAATATCAACAATGGACAGTTTGGTTAATTCCAAAGCCAGATCCACTATAAACTCCAATAGATTTCAGGGACATGTAGTAGAAGAAGTAATCATTCTTTTTTTCCAAATTTTTTCCACCTGTAATGTGCTAGTATATTCACAGTATGTATTGAAAGTGTGACACTAAATTTTCAAAGGCAAATTTAAATAGCACTCATTGCAGTTTAGTAAAGTTCACGATAATTATAAAATCATAATGGACTAAAGAAAGCCCCACTAAACCTAGGGAAAACAGTTAAAAATGTTCAATTGGAATATTGCACTTGTTTGTTTGTTTTTGTTTTTTTTTTTAATTCCATTAAAAAAGAAATAATGTTTCCTTGCAGACATTGATAGTAACTCAACAAATCTTTTCGTTTTGCTTTCTTTCTTGGGATTGGAATAGCTGTGGAGCCTGCGTCCATCTCATACTCTTTTTGTCTGGAACAAGTTCTACTAACCAAGTTTTGTAGAAATGACACTTTGAATGAAATGCTGAGATTACCTATTAATGTAGAAGTAAGAAATATTCTTTTTGCATTAATAGAGATGCCTTTTAGTAAATTCTAAAATCTATAAATTATAAAGAAAATGCTACTATTGATTAAATACCCATTCATCTTCAACAATATAACACTGAGAACCTGATCTGACCTTCTTTTTATGGCAGAGGACCACGCTAAGAGCAAGGGGGTGTAAGGCATTTATAATAAATAATACACTTCCTCCATAAACCACCAAATATAACACGACAGCAGGCTTGTAACCGTGTAATTCTTTTCCATAAAATATTTTTGGTTGTTGCCTCACGTACGTTATAATTCTGCAGGAAAATGAAACCTCTGCCTCATGTCTGCAGCAGCCGAGGCAGAGAAGTCTCCTGCTCCCGAGGAGCTCAGAGCCACGGCAGGGCTGGGGTTGGAAGGGACCTCTGGAGATCAGCAGGTCCAGCCCCCTGCCAAGGAAGGGTCACCTGGAGCAGGTGACACAGGAACACGTCCAGAGGGACAGGAAAACTCTCAGTTGGTGAGTCTTTATTCCAGCACAGGGAATAAAAAGCCCACAGTAAGTGGGGTTTGGAGCCAATGGCCCGGCAGGTGGAAGCGCCTCGGAGGGAACCCGAATTATTCTGCCACACATTGAAGAAAATGCTTGTGTTAAGTTTTCTGAGTGAAAGCCGGGGAACAATAAACCCCATTTATCAGGTTTGATAGGTGCAAAATACAGTCAGTGAAAGAGTAGGGTCATTTCCTCCATGGCAGTCTGGGTAAGGAAAGTAAATGATGCTTAATTCTAAAAGCATCTGACAGTTGTGGCTGGTTTGGACTGACTGCGTTACTATTGGCAAATAATAATGATGTATTCTGCAAATAGGTCCATTGTTATAAGTGAAATGACTCATAAAAAGCATTCTAATGCAAACCTAGGCTATCAGAATTTGGTCCACGTTCTTTTCTTTTTCACTAATATAGCAGATCCAAATATCAATGAACCCTTATTTCAACAGGGCTTGTATTAAACATACTATACATTATCTCCATTATTTTTTTTAGGCAGAGTTTCTATGTTTGTTTGTTTTTTTAACCTAATTTACATAGTTACGTCTAGCCTACAGATGAGTTGTATGAGACGCCATATTTTGTATTCTGCAGTTTCCACTGAGAAAAGTCAATTATTTCACTAAATTGATGGTTTTTCCTAGACAGGTATTTTAATTTGTCTCTTGATGTATTGAACAGTTTAGCTCTTGCTTACGGTTTGAAATATATCAGGCAGATTAAATACCTTTAGAAGTGCCGAAGTAAAAATTAAAATTTTTGGGTTTCTTTTTCTGTATAAAGGTACTAACACAAGCTGTTGTTTCAATAGTTTTATACATATCTGCTGTCACAGACCATAAGCCACTTGCCAGAAGCTGAGTCAAAGACAAGTTTCAATTTCAAACACAATAAAAAGGCTAAAAAGCAGTTTACTGTTTAAATTACTGTAAGAGGAACTGAAGGTTTTTAAGAACCAAATCTATCCAAATTACACGGGCTGATTGTTACCACTGCATTCAGAATCAATAGAATTGAGGCCAGCAACAGGGAAGTGTTGATATCTCCTAGGAGGTAAATGTATAAACACCAAAATTCCATCCTCATCTGTCGTGCTCAAGACAAATACAGGCTAAGAGAGTTCTGCATAGAGAATCTCAAGGATGTTTATCTGTTCTTTTGCTTTATTCACCAGTCCTCAGGCTGGGCTTGCAGGAAGTACTGAAACCACCTGTTTATTTTTAGAACACGATCCGGGCTCACCAAATACCAACGCGCACACAGAACATTAACTCATGGAGCATTCAACCTGCTCTGCTTCAGCTCAACCCAGAAACAAATGGAGAATAAAATCATAATCACTTTCAGCATGCAGTGATGGATGAGAAGGGGATGTGCCAAACGGGAGTAGCTCAAAAGCGAGAGAATTACCATAGACTAATGTAAGGCAGGTAGATGCTTGTTGGAAGATTGTATTCAGAACAGTTATCAATGGCTTACTGTCAAGTGGAGAGATGGATGATGTGGTTCATGGGGTTTGTTCTGCTTCTAGAATCATTCAATATTTCCTGAAAGCCAGAAGGCAGGGAGAACTTATCAAGCCTTTCAGATGACACAAAGTTGGGAGCCATTGCAAGTACAGGAGGAACAGGATTAGAGATCAAAACAATTTTCACAATTTGGAGAATCTAAAATAGCAGGATGCAGCTCAATTTGGCAAGTAAAAAGCATTTTGTGTGAGGGAAACAATTAACTTCCCAATTACAATAGAGCAGATGACTCACAAGACAGAAGAGAATGTGGAGTCAAAATGAGCTGAATGTGAGACAACAGCAACTTGCTGATAAAAGTGCTCAAGCATTTCCTGGTATATTAGTTAGTATGTTATGTGGAAGAGCTATGGAATAATCTTTCCAGTGCACTCACACAGGTCAGGCTGCAGCTGGAAGAGTGTATCCAGTTTTGAAAAATATTGGTTTATATAGTCAGGGAAGTATAAGGAAAGCCTTTACAGCAAAATATGTAAAAATTACTGGGAAGTACTCTCTTTTTCCACTGGGGTTAAGAGAAGATACAATGGGCCTAAAATATAACTCCAAAATGGGTTTCAGCTGCACCAAGAGAGATTTCAGTTGAACATTAGGGAAGTACCGACAGAAGGCTGCCTCTAGAATGTGCAGTGTTCTCATTCCTGCAAGTTTTTAAGAATCTATCAGTCAACCATCTGCCAAGAATGGGAAGGGAAAACTGGATCCTTTTTGGGGCCAATGGCACTCACTGCTTTCTCACTCAAGGTTCCTCCCCTCCATAATATCTAAGTCAAGGCTTTGTCTCCTTGTAGCCTGAAATAATTCCCAAAGTTTACTGCTACGAAATCATTCACAGACATGTGGTACAACCACTGAACCTGTGTCCCCCAGAATTTCCCTCCAGATCTTCTCCCTCAGGCTGGGGAGATCAGGGAACAGCCTGGAAGGCAAAGAAGTCAAGAAGCAAACTATTTCCTCCAAGGATTAAACCTCTAAATATTGAAACACCTTTTTCTCTTTTTTTTTGGCTGAGTTGCTTTTCCTGGGCAGCCATCGGTGTCCCACTGCTCAAGAGCAAATAAAGCAGCTGCAGAAGGGGATTTACTTTTGCAGTGGTCCTGACTGCACACACTGAGCAATTTGCACAATCTGCCTCCCAACTTGAATCAGTTAAAATGCACCCCTGGGGACTACATTCAAAAACCTATTTGGACAAATATCCACTGTCTCACTCTGAAAAAGTCCGGGGGAAAGGAAGCAAAGTGGCAGAAGCTGCAGCTCATGAAAAGAAAAAAGCAAAAAAAAAGGCAACAGAAAGAAGGATGCTGGTTTCACTTCTGTCTCCATTTTTTTTAAGGATCTCTTTATGATAATGCCATAAAACTGTACATAATAATAATTGAGCACATGGAACAAAACCAAGCAAGCACTATGCAAAATTGGAACCTGGCCCTGAAAAGCCTTTCTCAAGTATCCCATTCATCTCACACTCTTTGTTGAAGACTTCCTGCTATTTCAGCTTGCAGACTTTGGTACTTTGGAACTTTCCCTACTTCATTTTGCAAGACCTAAGTAATTGCTTTTATCTTCCTTCCGTGCTAGAATCTTGGTGGAGATTCTTATTAAATATAAGAGTCATTTAGGACCCAAACTCCTGAAAATCAATCTTGCAATTTCTTCAGAGCCACGAGTGGCATTCTTTGTATTCTCGTGAAGCACAGTGACCTCAGTGATGTTTTAGCAGTCCATAAAAAAGGTTTACTTGGAGATCTGTGGAAAACCTGTGCCATAATTCTTTAAAAATTAGTAGATCACAAATACCTTTACTCAAAGTTTTAAAAAATGTAGTACTTTGATGATGTGATACAGGAATATTGATCCACCATTTTTAATTTTATTTACCTTTATCATAATCTCCTAAATAAGAATTATCATCAAACATTCTAATTTCTTGTTTCATTTCTAAGCAAGACAGGAAACATATCTGCAACCTCTAGCAAGGCTTCCTAACTTTCTATAAAAGTTATTAATTACAAGAGTTATATGAACTACACTCAGTTCTAGATATATATGAAATCAAACACATTAAGCACAGTAAAAATAATGACTGTGTGAAGAATCAAATGCTATTTTACATTTTATATTTCTATGCCATTTTTTTCATTTTCAGTAGAGACTACTAGTGTATGTATTTTACTCTAATGTTTATTTTTAGAAAGTGTATGGGGAAGATGGCAGGGTTTTTTTAAACAGAGATCAAGGTTGAATATGGTTTTATTAATTCGGGGTTTTTAACATAGGATTTATTCTATTTTCTTTTTCAACCCACATTATTACAATTTTTGCAGTTTCTGCTCTTGATTCCATTTTGAAATTGACCCTGCAAGTTTCTTAGTGCATGTGAAATTACCTCCTTTTCTCTATGTGCGTTCTGCTAGTAGTATATCCAACTATCCATGACTGGATAACACCTATTACAATGTTGCTTTTTTAATTCAGGTGGACTTGTCTCTGGGTTTTAGAGAATGGGTTCAAAGCTTTAAGCTCTACTTACCAGCCATTCCCTTTTCCCTAGGACCCTTTCACTGGCAAGGTGAAAGGATCACTCTCTCACCAGCTGAGAACAAATTCAGTAAATAAACATTTGGCACAGCATTTACGACCTCGTTTCCTTAGGATTTCATTTTTAGCAATATAATAGCTGTGATTACACCAGACACTTTACAGAAAGTAGCCTTGGATTCTTTTTCAGGTGCTTTCCAGCTCCAGCTGTGTAGTTCAAATTCCTCTCTCTAATTCAGGCCCTTGAAGTACATTATTTAGATATGTTGCCCGTTTTCCTACTCAGCATGAGGAACAGTCAAGCTCAAACTACCTCGCAAGCTTTCTAAAATGATAGAGCTATTGCTCTGAAATGCAAGAAATATGTGTGGTATCAGCTTTTTTTGTTGCTGCTATTATTTGATAAACTCAAGAAGCAGAAATCGCTTCTTTCCAAACGCCAATCTGCCTTGATCTTAAGCCACTCAGCTTCACCAGCTGCAGCCCAGCAGAACTGTTTTCAAACGTCTCTGCAGTGATTTTATACTTATTAATCAGCAAGGACAGCTCTTGGTGTTACTGAAGGGCCCAATCCTAAATACCTGTTCCATAATAGCTGCGCTTTCTACTGCAGCTAACGAGAGAGCTGCGGGACTGACTCAGCTCTGCTCTGGCTCCGTGTCAGCCCAGCCCTCTCCTAATGGGCTGTCACCAAGACAACTCACAGGGCCACCAAACACCTCAGTACAAACACCTTGACACATCCTCGGCTTGCACAGACTGTTTAGTACACAAAGACATGAAAAGACTCCCAGCAGTGTGAGAACAGACTCTGCTTCCAGCACTGTGCCCGAGCACTGGAACAGCAGCAAGCAGTGATGCACTCCAGGAATCCCTGTGTGTGCTGCAGCCACAGTGCTGCCCTGGCAATGCTGCTGCTGCTGCTGCAGCCACAGTGCTGCCCTGGCAATGCTGCTGCTGCTGCTGCAGCCACAGTGCTGCCCTGGCAATGCTGCTGCTGCTGCTGCAGCCACAGCGCTGCCCTGGCAATGCTGCTGCTGCAGGCACAGTGCTGCCCTGGCAATGCCGCTGCTGCTGCTGCAACCACAGTGCTGCCCTGGCAATGCTGCTGCTGCTGCTGCAACCACAGTGCTGCCCTGGCAATGCTGCTGCTGCAGGCACAGTGCTGCCCTGGCAATGCTGCTGCTGCAGCCACAGTGCTGCCCTGGCAATGCTGCTGCTTCAACCACAGTGCTGCCCTGGCAATGCTGCTGCTGCTGCTGCAGCCACAGTGCTGCCCTGGCAATGCTGCTGCTGCTGCTTCAACCACAGTGCTGCCCTGGCAATGCTGCTGCTGCTGCCACAGTGCTGCCCTGGCAATGCTGCTGCTGCTGCTTCAACCACAGCGCTGCCCTGGCAATACTGCTGCTGCTGCTTCAACCACAGTGCTGCCCTGGCAATGCTGCTGCTGCTGCTGCAACCACAGTGCTGCCCTGGCAATGCTGCTGCTGCTGCTGCAACCACAGTGCTGCCCTGGCAATGCTGCTGCTGCTGCTTCAACCACAGTGCTGCCCTGGCAATGCTGCTGCTGCTGCTGCAGCCACAGTGCTGCCCTGGCAATGCTGCTGCTGCTGCTTCAACCACAGTGCTGCCCTGGCAATGCTGCTGCTGCAGGCAGAGAGCTGCCCTGGCAATGCTGCTGCTGCTGCAGCCACAGTGCTGCCCTGGCAATGCTGCTGCTGCTGCTGCAACCACAGTGCTGCCCTGGCAATGCTGCTGCTGCTGCTGCAACCACAGTGCTGCCCTGGCAATGCTGCTGCTGCTGCAGCCACAGCGCTGCCCTGGCAATGCTGCTCTCTGGGCTCCATGGCCCTGGATGCTGCTGTACACACCTGCCTTCTTCAGGGGAAGGTGTTCCTGCCATGGCAGGGGTGGAATGACATGAACTTTAAGGTTCCTTCCAACCCAAACCACTCCGATTCTGTGATACTACAATTCTTTGAAAAGGATTTTCTACACCCCTCTTGCTAAAGCAGAACACCCACCCATCCCAGTTCATGCCTCCTCTTTATCGCTGCAGTCAAGAGTTTACTTAACTCTAAATCTGCAGTAACTGGCACAGCCATGGCAGCAGCAGTAGTCAATAAAATGAGCTGGAAAGCAGCAGCTCAATCCGTGCTCTGACTCATGTTGAACAAGTACTTTCTCTACACTGATCCCATGAGGGTTTAGATCTAAAGTATTTAGAAGCTGAACTATTTAGGAAGGCTCTGTTGAACACGAGTGAGTTCTGCTCCTAGCAGCTCATTACTTTCCCCTTACAGTAGTAGATTCCTTCCTGTACCAAAACTGTTTCTCATTTCTCTCCAGCTTGAAGTGCTTCCCTGTCACTGTATCATGAATAATTACAAAAACAGTCCCCATGTTTCTCTTTTATTAACACCTCTCAAATATTTGTGCAGTGATTTCATATCCTTCTTTAATCACCTCTGATCCAGTTTACACAAATTTAGTTCAATCAATCTTTCATTATAAGTAATATTCTCCTGACTTTAGCTACCCTGCTTTGAGCATTCTCAATATCTCAGCAGTGTTTTTATGATGACAGCTCTTATCAGCCCTACACACCATCTTCTGAGGGCACCTTGTGCCATCGGGAATGAACTGGACATTAACAACCAGATAGAAGAAATAACCTGAACATCACAAACATATCTGTAACTTTGAAAAAGTGCTGTTTTATATTCTTATTTGTTTTCATTCTGCTGGACTCCATTATAAGATCAAAATGGAGGCAAGACTGCAAATTAAAATGAAAGATTCAAGCCTGGCTTCTGTTGAGTGAAGTTTTCATTCCTCCTGGACCTATTAATTAATGTTCTGATTTCAGTGATTCAACACTGTGGACCAGAGAGGGCCACACACTGTATTAAAAACTGCAGTTAAAAGCATGTGCTCTTCCAACTGAAAGTTAAACCAGGTATAGGGGAAAGCCCCATATTTATTCACTCTCCAAAGAAATATCCACATTCTATTGGGAGAGTCTTCAGCTTTCTGGGTCTGCAGATTCTTCCATCCATCTCAGTGTACCTCCTTGAGCCTTGGCTTCGCACCAAATGCCCACATCCAAGACAGCAGTGCTTAAAAGCTGTTCTTTTTCAGCCAGACTAAGGGCTTGTGCTTCACTAATCCCACTCGCCTTCCAGTGCTGTAGGGCTTTGCTGCAATTTGCCTTATTCATGGAACTATATTTCAGGTATGTGTAGGAGTGACATTATTTAAGTTCACGTGAAATGTAAATAAGTCAGACACAGCTGAAAATGTATTTCCTCAGCTATCCCTATATTGTAGAACACAGTGTCACTTCATATTACTTTTCATTATGATAATCTTATTTTAAAGCTGACAGTCATGATTTAATATCCTTGAAAAAGCTTAAAAGTGAGAAGTGTACTCCAGCTACGTTTAGCAGTCTTAAGGAACCCCTTTCCCAGCATTTGGATTATGAGAGAATCCGTACAACTTGTGTACCTTTATAAATAAAACACACTAGGCAGGGAGCCTAGCATCAGTTACTGAGATGGAACCATAATGATACAAGGAATATATTTCAGCCCACCATGAGTTTTGTTACTAATCTGATGCCATCACATTTCAAGTTTTGTCTCTCATAGAAAAAAAATCTAAATCTGTATCTTTGTCATGTATTAATTATATCCACCCTCTATCCAACAAACCAGTGGTCATAATAAAATTCACCACAAAAAGCAAAAAACATTCGGAACAAGCCATCAAAAAAGCATTTACCCTAAGCCACATTCAGAGCACTGAGTGTAAAATAACTTCCGAATTACCTCCTTTCATGTGTCTATAACTCTTACAGAAGATCTTGCAAACTAGAACTGCAGCAATATATGCATTTTTCATCTCAGGTAATGGAAAATTATTGTTTTATGGGTCACTCACCAGCACTTGTTTCTTTGTGCCCAACATTATAGAACCGTTTCAGTGAGGAGGTTGAGTAATGCAAGTTCCAGCTGAGAGTGATTCAGATAAGGGTCACATCCAGCTCCTGCCAAGCCAGGAGGAACCTAAATGCAGGAGAGGAAGCACCTGCTTCCCTCACATTCACCCTCAGGTGTGACAACCCCTCCTTAGCACAGGCACAAAGCCACATCCTCCTCCTTTGCTGTCTCTTTTTGTTCTGAGGATTACAGAGGAATCAGGAGGCACGGTTGGGATAATTCCTCATGGTTCACCCTCCACATGCCATTAAAACCAAGCAGGAAGGTCATACAATCCTTACTCTGAGCCAGAAATTAAAAAATTACAGACCAATACTGCCCTGGTGTAGGCAGCTGTACAGATCTACATTTACTCTTGGTTTCTAAGAAAGATAATAAAAGGTCAGTCATCTAGAAAAATTATAAATAGATCAGTTCTCAATAGCTGTACGTTTGATAACACTTGATACACTCCTACAAATGACAGAAAATATTTATATTCTGAAGGGGATCACTCTCACACAGCCCATTTCTAAAATACTGATTCCATTTAGGGGAAGACACAATATCTGTGTTCAGAAACAATTTTGTTTCAAATTAACTGAAAAGACTTTCAACTTATCAGGGCACTAATGAAGTATAACCACCAAGAAAAGGCAGCTATACACACATTCCCTCTCGCAGCCCCCAAAAATCTCAAACAACCTTCAAACCCTAAAATATGTACCACACTTGGAGGATCATCTTCAGGTTGGATTTGTTTGGGGTGAAACACTACTCTACCTGCTCAGCTTTAATTTGTACACTGTCACAACAGTATCCAAACACCCCTCGACATAAAAACTTCCCTGAGGGTCCTGAGGACTACAAGATAACGTGTTTTCCTGGCTTAGTTACTGATAGTTGTGATGGTTCACACTGCAAAGATTGGGTAAATATAGAGAAACAAACATCTTCACACTTCATATTTGCTTTGGACATTTTGGTTTAGAACAACATTTTTCACCCTGCATATGTGGCATCAGTTTCTACATAGCTACCTGCATCTGGTTTGATTAATGATCAAACTTTAATGTATATTTATATTTTATATATCCTAAACAAACAAATGTGAGAGCAGGATGGTGATTCCACTGCAGATGAAGGGCACTACATGGAGATGGCAAAGAAAGAGAGAAGAGCCTCAGTACAGAAACTCAGCCAGTTACAGTGAATTAGAGGAGAACATAATTTATGTCCTCCACAGATCTAGAAAAATGGGGGATCTGAAACCATTTATTCACTCAGAAGCCGCTCCATAAGATAAAGCCACTTAGGGACTGTGGCCACAGTTGAAGTTTTTTCAATAAATTCCCCTTAGACACTAACATGTCATTTTCATGGTAACTGAACTGCTCTGCAAAGGAATATTTGTAGCAGAAATTGAAGAGACGAGGGGGGAATTAATGCCAGTGAAACAGGAGAAAACCCCTGATTTTCAGGTTCAACAAGAAGCTTTGGAGCTCTCTCTGCTTTCATGATAACAGGAATCACTTTCCAAGGTGAGGAACAGTTACTTCTTTGGACTGAGCATTAGGGTTTAATGCAATACAAATAAGAAAACTAAGTTAAATGAAGTAGGGTTTTTTTACACTTGGAATATTTTATTCAGGCCATTTTTCTGTGAAAGAAAAATCTTTTCTGTGGGTGGAGAATGCACTTCTCAGCTCCTTTAGGAAAGCTGGCATGTTTCAGTGCTAAGGCACAAACTTTCCCTTGTAGAAACTGAGAAAAACCCTACAGTCAATTCCCCTCTAATTAGGACAGCTCACACAAGTAATTGCTGCATGCAATAATTTGTAATATTAAAGAAACCAAACAGTATATTTAGATACTTGATGGTCAGAGGTTTGTTCAGAGTTATATTTCCACTTGATTTGTGACAAACAAGCCACAGGAACTCAGGGCCTTCACTAATAAACACTCTCTCCACACACTTATTTTTGGAACAAGCTGCTCTTTTTCCATTGTACTGTGCTAAATTTTTTCCCTGTAAAACTCTATTTCACATGCAGTGTAAAAATAAAAGGCTGAATCACATTCCAGAGATCCCTTTCACATTTAGGATAGCTGTCCTTCAACCAGAAAAAAACACTTTCCATTAATATTTTTTGATGCACACCATTTACTTAAAGTCTCATAAAGTTAGGGCATTTCTAGGAATAGGAAATAATTCTTCCATGCAATTTCATCAGAAATATTTCAAGAAATTCCAGCTTTTAAAAGATTACAGGAGTACTATGTTTATTGTTGGTGAGAAAACTTAGTTCACTCAATCTACCAAAACCATCCTTTAATAATTTCTCTGAGCATTTATTTTATAGTTTTGTTACTCAGCACAAGAACAAGAACTTTTACTCCTGTTTTGTTGCTTGACAGCTGTATAAATTCAGGTGGATATTTGTATGCTTTAAAGAGTTTTTGTTTTCTTCGCCTTAGGAGATCACAGCTGCTTCACTCACAGTGATTTAAAAGGATTTTTAGTAACAGGTGACAGAATATTAGAAATATTATCAAATCACCTTAAAACCTGCATAGGACAACCTAAAGAAAACAAGAAGGAATGGATTTATTGGCACTTCTTTCATTTGACTTTCAAGACTACAAAACCACAGAGAACTAAAGTCACCCTAAAGGCATGCTAATAGAACTTCACACCAACACCCACGATTGATGCTCTTTCTCTCCCCAAATTGATCCAACCAATCAAGAAAGAAAAAGTATTTTTAATGAAAACATAAAATATAGTTACTAAAATTCCCAAGCTGTTGCAGCAGCCCTCTTGTTAGAGGGTAGAAATGAGCCCAGACACAGACTTCTTGTTAATCACAGCATGAAAAGGGTCCTGAATTATTCCTCTTTCCAGCTCAGCCATCCTGACCCCAACCATTCACTGACTGGCTGCAGCAAGCTCCTGCTGTAGATTTCCCTTGCAGCCTCTGACTGTGGGTTATTTCCTGCTGAACTCTGACTGCAGGGATTGGTGTGCAAACTGTGACTGCAGGCTTTTACCTGGCTGGACTGTGACTGCAGGGATTGGTGTGCAAACTGTGACTGCAGGCTTTTACCTGGCTAGGCTTTGACTACAGGGATCGGTGTGCAGACTGTGACTGCAGGGATTGGTGTGCAGACTGTGACTGCAGGCTTTTACCTGGCTAGGCTTTGACTACAGGGATTGGTGTGCAAACTGTGACTGCAGGCTTTTACCTGGCTGGACTGTGACTGCAGGGATTGGTGTGCAGACTGTGACTGCAGGCTTTTACCTGGCTAGGCTTTGACTACAGGGATTGGTGTGCAGACTGTGACTGCAGGGATTGGGGTGCAGACTGTGACTGCAGGGATTGGGGTGCAGGCTGTGACTGCAGGCTTTTACCTGACTAGACTGTGACTGCAGGGATTGGGGTGCAGACTGTGACTGCAGGCTTTTACCTGGCTAGACTGTGACTGCAGGTTCAACAACAGGTTCCAACTGCAGACCCAGACTGACCTCAGAGCAAAGATTCTCTCTCCCCAGGATGCTGCTTCACATTCCTCCTCCTCCTCCATGATTCTCCCTCACCAGCTAACCCACTCCCTTTTAGCACACTTATCTTTATTGGCTGAATAAAGATATGTGTGATAAAAGGCCTATCAGGGGCAAGGCTGTATTGGGTAATTAACACAGCTGTTACTTATCAGGGATAAGGTCACCTGTATTCCCTTCTCCTATACCAAGCTAAAAAGTCCTTTATCTGGGAATGCTATAGACTCACATTGAACATTACATTATGCTCATTAAACCCCTCAGGCTAAGCCCTGCATTCCCTGACCAGTTTTGTCATAACCTCCTCTGCCTTCAGCTGCTCTAGTAACTTCTTCAACACTGCCATCACTATCACCCTCATTACCACTAATCCCTATTTTTCCTGTGCCTTTCCCTGAGATCAGACCCTGAGGAACACAAGTGAGACCTGAGTTACACCTGGGTGGTAAGATACACAGGAAGCAGGGGATGGTCACCTCCACAAATATAACCAGAGAATTACTCCAGGTTGGAAAAAGCCTGTAAGACATCAAGCCCAAGCATTCCCCAGCACTGCCAAGCCCACCTTGTCCACGGCCCCAAGCACCACATCCGCACAGCTTTAAATCCCTCCAGGGATGGAGACTCCCCCTCACTGCTCTGGGCAGCTCTGCCTGCACTGGACAACCCTTTCCATGAAAATATTTTTCCCAATACCCAACCTAAGCCTCCTTAGAGGAATCTGAGGTGATTTCCTAAGCCAGGGGTTGCTATTTAGAGTCACTTACCTGTATGGGGCTCAATAGAAAAGTAAGGCTGTCCTTCCAGAATGCTATAAACCAGCTTGGCACTATTTCCATATACTGGATCATCTGCATCTGTAGCTGTTACTTTAGTAACAAAGGTGCCTAAATAGAAAGAATACACACAATTAATGTTTACACTCACTAGAAATTTGCATATCTTATTCAAAAACTAATTTGAAACAAAAATTCATTTCCTTGTGAGCTGTATAATAATAAAAGAAGGGAAAATATCAGCAACAAGTTAAAATATCACTTGCGGAACAGAAACAAAAACATTTTCCTTCAAGCTGGTATGTGCCAGCAGCCTGAATTTCTGGGTAAAATAAAAGCTCTTTTAGTATCTCTATTATTTAAAGTTTCTTTGTAGAATGCATTTAAAGCTACCCAATAGATCTGCGTAGACTTCAGCATTTGCAAACGAATCATATCAAAGGGATACAAAACACAAGGTTAAAAATACAGTATAATATGTTACATTTAAGACTTGCAAATTCACATTTGAAAGAACTTTGCCAAGTTACAGAGACCAGATAGAAAAACCATAATAAAAAGGGTTCTTTTTCCTTCCCTTGGCTTGCAGCCACGATAATGATTTGATGTGGCCACAGTGACAGAGTTGGGACAACAACAATTGTCTCTAAAATGAGTCTCTGCCACTCAGGGGGCCATTGTTCAGCCAGAGTTATAAATTCCATATTCTGACAAAAATAAATAGAAAAAACCAAAAAAATTAAAAAAAAAAAAAAAAAAAAGGAAATTACCCTTTTTATTTCTTAGACCCCATAGCACTTGCCACTTCTGTAAGAAGCAAAATGGAATGAAATTCACTTGGTTGCATTAAGGTTGCTGCAGAGAGGGTTTTTTTGGCTGACATAAAAGTATGATGGCATTAATTAGGCTGACAATAAAGACAATATATACAGAGGGAGAGAAAGCAAGAGAAGGAGAAAGGTTAAGGGCTGAATTATGTTCAGAAAGGAAAGTAATTACAGCACCCATCAAAAATCCCCCTTTCTGGATATACCAATAAAAATATCCATAAATGCCTCCTTTTCCTTCTTAGCCTTGGTGTGCTGTGAATCCTGATCCCACAGCCCTTCAGGACAGCAGAGCAAAGGGAAGGAGACCCCTCTGGCTCAGCCCTTGTCCTTGCTCTGTGCTCCCTTTTCCTCTCTCCCTGCACGGCACTTTTGTGGTTTACAGCACACATAAATTAGTTAGAAAAAGGTTTGCATATCTAGATATAACTTGCATATGACCCAATAGCTGCCATTTCACTCCCCCACCTGGCCACTTCAAACACCACGGCAAGATGCTGGGCTAAGGTTTGGGAGGATGGAGAACACCTGTCTTGGGGAGCACAAGCTCTGCAAGGACTGAAGGTGTGACAAGTTTGCTGCCTGAAACTAATGGGACAATTCCTAGTGAAGGGAATGTGGGTTGCAGAAATACATCTCACTAGAGAAAAAATGGCTTTGGCTGGTATTGGGCATTTATTTTTTGTGTAAATTTACCCATTCTTACAGGGGAGAATATCAGCAAAGGGAGGAAGAGGGTAAGTGTCCCCCCAGCATCTCTCCTGGGCTCAGCAGGGGCCAGAGGAGTCCTGCAGCTGGTGCAAGGAATATTATGTCACATCTCTCTTTGACAGATGCTTGCTGAACCTGTTCTATAAATAAGCAAACTGTTCATGTTTTGAACCTTAACTGTATTCAATGCTGAAAAGTGATTTTATACCTAACCTTTAATAGAATAATTTTTAACCTGTCATGGTGCCTGAGAAATGGAGTTTATCCTCACCTTGATGGTTAGTCTGTAAGGAATTAACATTGGAAATGCACTATCTGCCCAGTGACAGTAACACACAGCTCCTGACAGCTCTGAGTGGAAATGATAAAGGGGACAGGTGACACAAGTGGTGCCCAGCCCTGTGGCAAGCTCAGCAGCATACAGGTGATATCCTCAAGGCCCTCCTTCGATATAAAGAGGAAGAGGGAAGCAGCCCTAGGGCACACTCAGAGGCCATGGCAGAGGCTGCAGAAAACAGGCAACAACAACAAGGGAGCCTGCAGGAAGCTTGAGTGTGGATGTTGCAGGAAGAGAGGGACGAAGGCCCCTTGGTGGCTTGCCCACAGGAGCCACAAGGCATGAGAAGCTGGAGCTAACGGGATTGTCTCACACGTTGAAGTTCTGGTGGCTCACCTTTTGTACTCACACCAGAGCTCTGTTCTGCTGTTCCCACAGACAATCATCCCTCAGCTGATCTGTACCTCCCCTCTCTGGAACTGAGGCCCCAGCACATCCCAGCACACCCTCCATGCTCCCTGCAGCCCATGGCCCACGTCCCGGGGTGACCCCAGCCATGAATGCAGGCTCAGAGCTTCCTTCAGCTGGATCCAGCCTAAAGCAGCAGCTGATGTGCTCATTTCTGTGGCTGCCATCATAAAACTTGTGGTTTGTAATCTCCTAAAACAGAAGAGGTTTGTGCAGAATGTCATACAATGGGACAGCGCTGGAAAAAGATAAGGCTCATCACAAAGTGAAAACTTCGGAGTATTTTATCGAGACTGTTTCATTTTGTTTCCATTATATACTTTATACACAAAGGAAAATAAAAGAAATAAAACTGTTGACTTCTTGGAGATTGTGTTTGATTTTCTTTGCTGGCTCTCATTTCAAAGGCCTTCAGAAATAATTACATTGCTTGTTTAGAAAGATTTGATATATAATTTCTATTCTTATCATACTTCACTTGAGAATTCCTGAAGACTTTCTACAGATATCTATTTCAAGATTCCCAGACTTGAATGGATATGCTGATTCTTTGATAAGCACATTCTTTATCCTAAGTGTTCATTAGATACTAAAGTTGAATGCACCCTAATAAAAAGAGTTAATCAGCATCTAACATTGCTTCTAATCCTGATGCTCAGCTACCAATTTTACCAGTTTTCTTCTTGTCATATAAAAAAATTCAATCACTCATTGAGACCCCAAGTTCAACTGAGGTTTATAAATGTATTAAAAACACATGGGTAATATGTGTGTGCCAGTATTTCCAGTTAAAGTACATATAAGGCAGGGGTAAGGCGTCACTTGAAGTGTGATTATAATCTCGCCCAATAAAATTAATGAAGGGAATGGACAACTGAAATAGTCTCCTGCCTCCTAGAAATCAGTTTCTCCCCCAGCCAGTTTCTCCCACTCAGCACTTCATTTCCGACCATCACACACACTTCTGAGGCCTGTCAAATCCAGTAATTTGCTCCCAGCAATCTTACTGATGAAAATTGTTTAGGGAAGATGTGAGTGATCATGAAACAGAAATTAAAGAAATTGCTTCCACTATCGAAATTAGTTAAGCTTCGGCATAGTTTAAATTTTATCACCTTTAATTTGAATTTTTTTTTTTTTTTTGCCTTGAGTCAAATTTTCTGCAGGTGTGAAACACACTACATTTTGTTGTTCATGCTGGCAATAATCAGTACACTTAGGAGCAAACTCTGTCCCTTCTGCAGCTGCAGGTGATGTTGCTAAGTCTGCAACTGGTTCCCCTGCAATGTGCTGGGAGCTCACACGGAGCAACCAATCCCACTCCCACAGGGGGTGGAACCTGGGCACCAAAAGATTTGGAGAACTCAAGAAATTCCTGATGGTGCAAAACAATGAAAAAAAAAACCCTGAACTCACAGCCACCATGGCTGTTTTTAGCCAACCTCCACACCAGAACTCTGCAAGCTTTGGATTATCAATATTTAAGCAGGATTTTACACCATTACTGACACTGCAGTTATAAACCACATGTTCATAAATATTTTTTACAAGCATGATGCGCTTAAAGTTTTAAAGATAAAAATTTTGCATTGAAAAAGCTGTAATGCAGGGAGGGGCATTTATTAAGTAAATGCTCTTGGAAAAACAACATTCTGGATTCTGCTCAGCAAATAAACTGCTATGGTTTCTGTTTGTGTTTAATTTTGACTGCATTTGGCTTGTGTTTGTTTCTTTGTCAATGCTACAAGAACTCATTTAGCCAGGGACTATAAATTTGAAATGGTGCCATTTTTATAAGTAAGACTCTATTGTAGTCCAAGTCACTGTTGTCCCAATTACAATAATATTGCAGTTTTATATAATCTGGCCCAACAACATAATCACTGGTTCTTTTTTCTTTATGTACCTAATGTTGCCTTATGTAAACCAAACCCATTTCTTTTCCAAGGGATGAGGCAAATTTTAAGTTGCTCTGCTAAAAAACTTTGTGTGCTTTTTCCTCAGGTACACTTTTGCAATGCTAATGACCCTTAAGTATGGATTTAACCACCATAAATATAGACAGCACAGAGATTCAACAGATTTTAATTAATGAACACTTCTAATGTGCTTTAACCATTAGCCATTGCTGATTGTTTTACTCTGTCAGTGTCAGATTGTTTTACTCTGTCTTTACAACAGGCCAGCAATCAGAGACACAATTAACAACAGGACTATTCTTATATGGCTAGGTGAGAGAGCCCGTGTTTGCTGGCAAACTAAGATTAAAAACCATCATAAAAAATAAGATGTGTGTGCTCAACTAGTGCTTTTCTGTTGTTTTGGCTGTGTTTTTGTGTGCAAGTCAGGGTGCAAATTCTGCACATTAGTCAGAAAGAAAAATGCATATGCTGCCACGGGGAGTAGGAAAGCAAATTCTTTTGGTGTGGCAGTGAAATGTGTGTATTGGGGAAAAAAAAAAAAAATCCAAAAAATCAAATTTAAATGTTCTAGAGGAGGTAATGCTTTGTTGGTGCCAAGCCTTTACATGAATCCATATTCAGTGAACAACCATTTTGTTGAAAGATTGTAATGGCTGGTAAAAATGATTAATGTGACCGTAATGAAACCTGGTGGGACCATGTTTTCTCATCTTCCCGGAGACTTCTGGGGATTTTTAATTTTTTTTTCTTTCTTTTTTGATGCCCTTTCTGGTCTCACTCATTCTTTCTCTCCTAATCTTCCCAAATCTTGACAGGCCGAAATCTCCATTTCATTCTGAAGATCTGATTACCAACTGGATGGAGCATTAGGAGAGTATTTGCATGACAAAGCCTCACCATTATTTACCAACTCTTTTGTTTCCCTAAGAGGATCCTGTGCTTCAAAACCTTCATCTGGCTTTGGAGCTGGGCTGATGGAAGCCCTGCAGCCAGGGGTGGTCACACAAAGCATTGTCTGTACCCAGCAGGTCAGACAAGCATTCTTCCCAAAATGAAGCCTTTTCTTCACTGTCCTTCTTTGCTATAATCTCACAGGTAGCATGACAGTTGTTGTCATGGTAACAATTTTTTATTGAATAAAACTGCAATAATCTCATAAAAACCTGCATAACTTCTTGACATGTAAATTATTACTGCCTCAAAGCTGAAGGAACTTATTCTTATTTGTTTTTAATTGTCGCTCGTTTTTTAAATGCAAAAACATAGTTTTAAGCCTTATCATCCTGCATTATTGCATGAGACCATTTCTAAACACAAACTCTATGAATTAGAGGTTCCACTAACCAAATAAAAAAAATGTATATGAAACAGGAATCTGTTTAAAGCACTACAGAACTTGTTAACGTATGCAAATTACCCACATAAAATATCATTGCTTGTCTTGGTGTTCATGCAGATATATGAATACATACACACATAAATTGTGGGCAAGTTGCATGAGTGTTTAAGGGTTCTTTTGCAGATCATATGTTATTATTTCAGCCTTACCTTCTGTATTTGAATGTATTTTTATTACTGTTAACAGCTACTTCATTGCCAAAGCTCCACAAGTCCAATGCATGGATCAGATCTCAGTGCAGGAAGGTTCAGTCCTCAGAGACACCAAGGGCCAGGAATGACAAACAGACAGGAGACAAGGAGGCTGTTGGACTCAATGATCCTTGAGGCTCCTTTCCAACCCAGGAATTCCATGATTTCCTGGTTCTGTGAGGAAGGGATATAAATCCCCCTGAGAAACAATGCTGCCAGCACATGGCTGTGCTGCTGCCTGACCTGCAGAGCCCACAGGACCCCAGAACCACGGCAAAGGGCAAGGATGGCTTTGGGAACAGATGACAGAGCTGGAAAGAGTTTTTCAGATCTTCCCACACTCAGAGGACAGCATATAAAAAATAAAAATAAATCTGCTTTTTAAGTGTCCAGTGGACCCTTAATGAAAGAAAAATGAATGAGGCAATAGATGACACCCTAAGCAGAGGTAAAGGATAGAGATACAGGCCAGAACACTCCACTGAGGGAAAAATGGGCAACTTGTGCTTGCCATGCTGGAGAAACAGGAAGGTCAGCATGCATTCTGCTGTTTCCATGGCAGAATCCAATATGCAATCATTTCTAGAGGCAGAAATGAGAAAGAAAATTTGTGTATGTTACAGATGTAATACTGGTATGTTGGTAATGAGAACCACATAAATACACTGATACTAGACTTCTCTTTATCTTCTGCAAAGAGAAAAACAACAACAAAAGCTTCCTTGCAATGAGAAATTGTACAAGGAGGAATAGCTTCCCAAGGGAAATAACAGAATCCTCCTCAGTGAAGAGTTCACTCTCTTGCACAGGATGCTGGAATAATGCATTCTAAGGGAAAACCCTAGAAAGACAGGGAGATTAACTAATAGGGTAATTTGTCTTTCCCAGCTATAATTTATTTGACTCTAAGTAGTGAAATACTGTGATGCTGTCACGATCTTGTTTATGATGATTAAGGTAAGGAAGAAGGAAAAGAGGGTTATTCATACAACCCAGTTTCAGGCTCAACTGGCTAAATTAGATACCTAGCTGCACCAGCTGCCTGCTCTACCTGAGGGAGGAAGACAGAATCATCCTCTCCTGGAATCCTCCTTTTTTGGCTGACTGGAGAGGAACAGGAATGAAATTGGCCAGCTAATGCGAATGCCTAAATGTCAGTCCTGGGACTCCTCTCTTTTGTGGATGCACCCAAAACAGGCCACCCCAGTCTCTTCCAGCCCTCCAGGAACTGCAAGTGTGTAAAGCTGACACTCCACCCTCCAGCCCTTCCTGGGACCCCTGCAGGGATGGGCACTGCAAACCTCCCTGGGCAGCCCCTGCCAAGGCCTGAGCACCCTTTCCATGGGGAAATTCCTGCTGCTGTCCAACCTGAGCTTCCCCCAGAGCACTTTAAGGCCATTTCCTCTTGTATAAATCTCTGTCTAAACACCTGTGTGCACTTACATATTCACACAGACACCTGTAAACACTTTCTGAAATAAACTGCATCAGATACAGTTCCTATTTTGTTTTCAATATTAAACACGAGTGATAAAACATTACTTGCTTGTTCTGCCACTTTGTTTTATATAAGTAGTTGAATGAAATCTCACTGACATGCACAGAGAGATTTTTCAGTACTTTACAGACCTATAGCAAATGGCAGATGCTGCCCTAAAGAATTGGTAATCTAAACCAAAGGTTTTAGCTCCTAAAAATCTGGCTTAATGAAAGAATCTGAAAGAATCTAACAGCTTGGTCTATAATAAATTATGTAGTACCATGCAGGAAAACACAAGAAGCTGTTTCTTGGTTCCAACAGAAAAAGAATCCTTTCATACCTTTGATACACTAAGTGATGTTTAGCTCCACAAGCAGAAGAGGTATCTAGATTGTTGCTCCCAAATGTTACATATTTCTCAATGCAATTTCTGGAGTAGATACTTCAGGAGGTTAATGAAACCTTTAAAGAATGTTAATGTCATGCAGCACATGTTTGAGTCAAAATCTCTGCACAAACGCATGACCTACCGCATGTATCACAACGTCTGTGCAGATTGCTCACGTGCCATCTTAAGGACTTTTTATCATGTGAGAGAATTGGGAAAAACATATTGTATGCAAATGTGTGACTGCAGAAGTATGAGAGGAGCTGGCTATGCCTGGAGAGAAAGGCTGTCTGAACATGCCGGGAACGGAGCGAGCTGGCAGCCCCGCACCTCGCAGCTGTATAATGAGGGCTGGAGGAAGCGTGGCTGGGAAATCTAATCAACTGCATATTTTACCATTTCTTGTCTGCATAAACTAATTGTTTCGGAACTCTGATGCTGCCTCTTTAGCATAACATTCTGGAATCAGAAATACTTCACAACAGAAATACATATTCAGATTTAGGGATATGGATTCCTCCCTGGCAATTATCGTGGCTGATGTTCCCTGAGTTTACCTGTGTGGATCGAACAAGAAGGGACCTTCTGCCTTTTCAGCTTTAAGGCTGGCAGATACTTCTTGCTACAACTTATGAGATGGTGCCATTAGAGAGCCTGCAGGTATTCCTTTGCAAATTCCCCTGGGTGGCTGTTTGTTAGGATTAGTACACGGTTTGAAACATCACAGGCAACAGCAGAAGGGTAAAATGTATTTTATGTTTGGCTTAAAGAATTACGTTTTCCTTTCATGCTATGTTTTTTTATTCTCCCTTTAGATATCACCCTCGCTATAGAATATTAATTGATATTTGCGAGAGAAGTGGGAAATAGCTCCTCTTCTGTTCAGGACTTTTTGAAAGACTGCTTGTCTCTAATCAATTGACTATTTCATCAGCATTCATTCTGCGAGGTCCCCAGGCAAAGGCAGTAAAATTGGATGATCACTGTACAATGTATCACCGAACAGAAAAAAAGTACTGTAAGTCTTGTTGATTCCAGTGGAAGTTTCAGGTTATGCTCAGGTGTATTGTAAAAAATAGAAATAAATAATAAAGCAGCCTCAGCTGTTTACTGCAGAAATTCTTTCATTTACGACTTTGTGTGGTGAGAACAGAAAGCGGCCGACACCGTCTCGCAGCTCCGATGCTCTGCTGGCTTTGTTTGGGAGAGTGAAGCCTGGAGTGCCAGCAGCTGTAACCCAGGGTGCAAAGCAGGGTCTGAAATGTTGTCCCCCCAGGCCACTGTGGGGCCAGCAAATGGCAGCAGAGCCCTCCTGGGCCCCAGGGAAGGGGCACAGCTGAATCAGCTGCCCAGCAGCTCCTGGGGTTGACTCCGAGGAAGCAGTGTTGACAGCAGCTCCACAGGCAGTTGTGAGCTGTTTTCATGGAAAAACAAGAAGAGCTGCAGATTCAGCACTTAACCAGAGAGGTGTCAGCTCAGGGCAGCCTGGGGAATGACCAGTGCCAGAGAAAAAAAATGGATTCTGAATTGCATGTCATTTTGCCAAATATCAAGTGTGTCCATCAGAGAGATGCCTAACACAGGCCACTTAATGAAGAATTTGAGGAATGTTGGTCCCTGATTTTCTAAAGCCAAATCTTCATGCTAGCAGACAAACAGAAATTACAGTAATCAAAGTTTCTGTGAAAATATTACCACAATGAACTTTATCTTCCAACCTAGAACTTTCTACCTTGTGGTGAGATCTTGTCTACCTTTCCTGTGATTGAAAAAGGTGAAATTGTGCTCCAGACCAGTTCTGTGGCATTTCACAGAGCACCAGTGTGGCAGGAACCTGTGCTGCTCTACTTCCCCTCATCCCTCTGTTTTCCACTTATGCATCATCCCCTGGCCAGCAAACGGGCTCATGTCACCAGCCAAGCTGCTTAGAAAAGTGAGATAATACAACTCCAAAGCCTGCAAAATCAAACCATCTTTGAAACACCTTTTTTGGGGGTTTGGTTTTTTTTTTTCCAGAATTTTACATTTGAGGAAATTGTGACAAATCCATGCTGAGAATAGATTTAAACTCGTAACCAGAGGAGAATGCATCAGACACCTGAGTCAGAGACTTATTTTCACACAGTCACAGAACACAAACACGATGACGCATTCGATATGTACAAATGGAAGCGACCACAAAGGATTTCAGAAGCAGAATGTCTGCACCAAGACAAGAACAAGATGTTTGTGACTAAGGAGGCAAGAGGAAAAACCACAGTAAGACAGATTCCTGTAGGTACACGGGACATTCACCTAAGACTGCCAAAATTTCCTCTGTTCTGCCACCGCATGATCAACATGTGACAGCTCTGTCTGTCCTCATCCCAAAACAGGAGCATCATGAAAAGATGAATTTCTCTGTTTGGAAGAACTCCATAAGGAACTATGTCTTCAGATCTGATCCCAGCAGATTTTTCCTGCTGAGTTTATCTTCACTCTGTGTCATCTGCACAACTTTCCTTCATGCCAAGGGAATGCATGTGTGTCAAACACAGAAAATTTGTGACAAATTGCTGCCAGTGAATGGAGAGGAAGGAAGGCAGTGCTGTCCAAGAAACCAGCACACATCAGTAGCTCCACACCTTGCCCAGGTAAGTCAAGCCTTGCTCCAAAGGACCAGACAGTGCCTTCAGAACCTCAACACTCAAGTACTGCCTGCCATTGGCACAAACCACTTGGAGCAATCCCACTGATTTTGGTAATTCTGTATTGTCAATTAACTGGTTGAGGACAATCGGACAATATAGAGGGGGATAACTAAAGGATCAGCCCATAAATCCCTAAGAATACTAATTTCATCATGGTCCTCGAGCTCATAAAGACCACAACGGTTATTTTTCAGTACAGAAAAATAATGACATTTTTGATCAGACCTCATGAGAAATGAAAAGCACAAAAATAGCAGCACATGCTCAGAACTGTGTTTTCACAAGGCTCGACAGCCAGTCAGGTTAAGGAACAGATAGACAGCCCTGGTGTTGAATGCCCTGAGCCCTTCCTGAAGGTTGTGTGTGACCATTTTAAACACACACACACACACTCACCAAAGAAATCTCACATAAAACGCTTTGGTACCACAGCTGCTGCATGTGATTATGCACAAGAGGAACAAGTGGTGGAACAAGACAACACAAAAATATACTTTTTCTTTTTCTTTTTCTTTTTCATTTTTTTAACAGCTGTTACACTGTTGCCATATTTTATAACATCTTCTGGTTTTTCCCTTCGCTTTTGCACTGCCTTTGTATTTACCCTTTGGGCTAATTTGCACTTGACCCCAGTGCTGCAGTCCCTTTACTCCACAATTTTGTGACAAACTATCATTGATTTATCAGTCATGCTCTGTGCCTTAAAAATCAATGATAAAAACCCCAGCAAGACAGTGAGGTCGATCTTGATAACATTTCAGGTCAGGTTTTTATCATAACTTTCTGATTTGTCAAGTTATTTTATCACTAATCATGTCAGACATTGCATGTCGATTTCATATGGAGCAGATTTTGTCTTTTTGCAAACAATTTGTAAGTGGAAGAGAATGCACATCTTTGGGAGAACTGGGAAGCAAAGCTGCACTATGTACAGTGTGGTCCTAAAACACCTGGCTGGACTAAAGGACTCTGCTCTGCTTTCAGGAAACAACAACAACGAAAAAATAGAATTTCTTATCTGCAGTGGTATAATCAAGGGCAAACCTTAATTCGAGGGAAAACATTCCTAAGTAGATGTGCTTGTGCCAAAACTGAAAATTGATATTCTGACTCAACTGAAAGCCTAAACCTTTTCCAGTAAAGACCTTTCATAGAAGCATTTAAGGACAAAAAATATTATTATTCTAAGCTTTTTCATATGGTTACCATTTTCAAGTGGCAAAGGCAAAAGCATTTCTAGAGCAATGTCAGACTGAATTCCACTGTGTGTACTCTATTTTTTTTAATGACTGTCAGAATAAGTCCTATAATATTTGGAGATGATTAAAGTTTGTCTGTTTGCCTTAATTCAGGCAAACTATGAGAGAATTCTCTTCCCTTATGGCTTTTGTTCTTTTTCCATCTGTGTCCTTTTTTATTTCACCAACACGTTTGTCACTCTGCTTCAGTCGTCTTCTGTCTTTCAGCATGACACTCGCTGTCTAAACACACCCAGCTTCGCTGAGAGCAAAATCAAGAGATTTCACTCCTCATTCCTCTCCTGAAAAAAGGGATCCTAAAACTCTGCTGTCGGGAGACAATATCCACTTTGGCTCCCATTACCACCTCTGCACGTGTTTTGGGGAATTTGTGAATCTGTTTGTACATAAGAAGGTAACACAGAAACTGAACATACTCAAGGGAGAGTGTGGTTGGGGTTTTTTTTCCCCTCTTTTCTTTCTTTTTTTTTCTTTTTTCTTTAAATAAGCTACAGAACTGGTTCCAATTACCCTTATGGATCTTCTAAGCTTGCTCATTCATTTACATAATATTCTATCTTCATTGCAGACATAGATACAGAGCTCATAGACAAATGGGGAGGGAAAAAATAGAGTCTTGGGGTTCTTACTCCCAGAAGCACAGATAAATCCTTTTTTTTTTTTCTTTTTTTTTTTTTTTAAGGTTTTAACTGAGTTTCTACCCCAGTGTGCAATTTTACGTTTAAAAGTGATTAAACAAGGTTTACAGAAATATTAAATTATTTCCTTTTTGTAATACTTGCCATAATGAAGTAATTCCACAGATTTCACTTTTTGATCTTTAATTCTTTAAGAAAATTAATATCATAATTAAAAGATTAAAGTGCACAGTTTCAGCAAAGAACATATTCTCCATATACACTATCAGCTTTCACAAGAAAATTCATTTCTGGAGGTGGGGAGCAGGGCTTACTATGGTAGATTATGTAGGAATTACAGTAAAATAAATTCAGTTTAATTCTCAAAACTCTTATTTTATTTTTTTTTTCCCTGGAATGTGCTGGTCTCTTTGCTCAAAGAGAGAAAGGAACGGTTTCAGAATAACTCTGAGCACGGTGACGCGGCCGGCAGCGAGCGCGTGTGTGGGAGCGTGTTCCGCGGAGACAGCTGAGAAGT
The DNA here is from genome assembly GCF_015227805.2 of Hirundo rustica. Taxonomy (NCBI): domain Eukaryota; kingdom Metazoa; phylum Chordata; class Aves; order Passeriformes; family Hirundinidae; genus Hirundo; species Hirundo rustica. The sequence goes on from NC_053460.1 coordinate 17,562,217, forward strand.
GAGCAGCACTCCTCCCAGAGCGAGCTCTGGCTAACACTGATCCTCTCTGCACCAGGCACTGGGAGGAGAGCCATGCAAATCCTTTTGTTTCAGCAGGGAAGCAGGATTTTCCAGAGAGCACCGAAGCACAGAATAAAAACCAAGCGGGGGACGCCGTGGCCGTGTGTGGCTCTTGGACGCTGGCGCACACACAGAGCCCCACGTGGGCTGGCACACACTGCAGGTCGGGACAGACTCCCAGAGCTGGGGTGGCAGGGACCATAAAGCCCATCCAGTCCCACCCCAACCATGTGCAGGGACACCTTCCACTGTCCCAGGCTGCTCCAAGCCCCAGTGTCCAACCTGGCCTTGGGCACTGCCAGGGATCCAGGGGCAGCCACAGCTGCTCTGGGCACCCTGTGCCAGGGCCTCAACACCCTCCCAGGGAACAATTCCTTCCTCATCTAATCCAGCCCTGCCCTCTGTCAGTTTGAACCCAGTTTTCACATCCCCATAGTGTTTCGTTCCAGTTCTAGACAGTGAAAATAACACCTGGCACTCCTATAATACGTCTCTTCTAGGCAGGAACATAAGACCAGGTCTTAAGGTACCAATTAGAAAAACTGCATCGTGTTAGAACCTTAGAACAATGAAAGGTTAAAGCCTTCATCTGTATTTCATGCATTGCCTTCCCCTGAGGCCCAAAAATAAAATGCCTTGTACTGCATCCTCATTACATAAGTACTATATATAGAGAGCATATGAGCTTCTGTTTCAGAGCAGAAAATTGATATAAGCATTTTGAGGAAAGAAAAGGTTCAGTAGAACTTTGTTTTATCCTGAGTAAGAACACTGCCTAGTGATGCCTGTGTTGTACAAAAGTCAAGGCTGAAATTGGCAGTGGGTGGAGATCTCTTTAAGGGAATTAAGTAAGTGGATAATGGAAGTGAAATACTCTTAGTGGGGGGAAAATAATAAAAATCCCTTGAACTCTGAAAGACCATTTTCTTATAAACATTACAGAAGAGTTAATGCAATTTTAAGAGGGCTAAAAAAAAACTTCAAAAAGCTTGAAATAATTTACAGAGAATAATATCCTTCATCTCTTGATATTGCTACCGGTATGTCAAGAGAAGAAAGCACAAGGAAAGAGTAACAGCAACATTAACAAAGGTCAACACTCTCATCTTCCACTTTCCAGCGTCAACACTTGGTTCCATCAGAGATTAAGACACAGACTCCACTGCCTCTACTTCAGAGACTTCATACTCATTCATGTCCCATGTAATGCAATCAGGAACATCCTTTGAGTTTCAAAGCAAAAGCAGAGAAATAGATTATTTTTCTCAACAAAAGAGCAGGAGTTCACATTCTGTAGAGCAGCAGCTTGGAGACCTGCACTCCTAGGAATGTCCTGTAAAACACATGGAAGGGCCAGGGAATAAATGTGCAAAACTCTCAGAGTTACAGTAATAAACTTCAGACCTGCCAGACGATCTATTGCAAATCTCTACCATATAGGCTGTTTTAGTAATGGTAACAACCATTTTTGTTGTTAGAATGCACTTGATTTTGGACAAAACTCTTTCATGCAGCCTAACAAACCGTAAGAATGTGGAACTTTGTCATTTCAGAGGCAGTTCAGTGTCTCTCTTTTCCCCAACATTCTTGGGGAACAGATGAAACATTTTCCTGTGGAGTCAGCCCCTTTCGCTATTCCCTAAACTACATCCAGCCATTGGTCATTTCTGCTACAATCCTCTGTAATGAAAGTTTTCCTAGATTAGGTTTTAACTTATAATTCGTCTTTAATTACCTTTCTTCACATTTTTCCCTCCTATTTCACTCTTTCTCCATTTTTACTTTACTTCTCTTTCACTAATATTTTATTATCTTTTATTCCCTTACTCTCATTGCATTTACCATATTTTAAGCCTCATGTTACTAATTTAGTAGATTTTTATTCATCTCCTGATTAGTTTCCTCTCAAAGTTTTCAATTTTGTTGGGGTTTTTTTTTGTTTGGTTTTTTTGTATTGGTTTTTTTTCCTCCTCTTCTTTACCGTGAATACTGTTTGGATAAGGGCCATGCCTTTATCACAGATTAAAAATATGCTCAGATATAAATTATTTTTATAATAGGCTTTGTGATCAGAAACCATCTTTGCTTTTCTTGCATGTATATTTCTCTTTTTTCCCCTAGGATACTACATAAATCCTATTTACATAAGGAATGACAGCATTCAATTTTCCTTCCTCCTTCTCCCACACTGTTTTGTTTTGGCTTGGTTTTTTTATTTTCATTTTATTTAATTAAGTCATTTGCTCACCTAGAGCTTGGCTGAAATATCTTCTGAAAGCAGGTCCACATTATGTTTGTGCTTCTGTATAATTAAAAGTAACTCAACGTATAAAAGCTATGGTTTAGCAAAAGAACTGAAATGCAGGCTCAAAAATTCACCTATCATTTTTGGCACAAGCAATTTGGCACGATGAAAGTATGAAAATCTGTTGGAGAAGAGCTGATTTAAAAGATGAAGCCTCAGGTAGGACCATGCAGTCAGCACATCACACTTGCATTTGACAATGACTCGGTGTAAGTCTCTGTGCTGTGAGTGAGAGGATGGTTCTGGCTCCTCACATTCCTCCTCTTTTTAGCTAAAGAAGAGAGAGTGGTGTTTTTGAAACTTTGTGATAGGATGCTGCTTTATTTCACAAAGTGCCTTGGCACTCCTTCAATTACCTTGCTTTGACAGATGTAGACAAATCACCGAAAAGCACATTATCATCAACCTAACGCTAAAATGCATTAGAATTTCCTCTGCATTTCATGGCCAGATTTTGATGCCTTTGCTTATGCTGAATTCTTATATTGCCCTAAAATGGATTCTCTTGGTTTGGTGGGTTTGCTTCCCTTTGGCTTCAGCGACAGCTGAAGATGAGCTGGATGTGTGTCACGGGGATTGTCAATATCTGCCTCTGTAGGGACGTTCACTTGCAAACACAGGGACAAACTATAGAAAAGATTCTAATATATTAAGCCATGAGGAAATAGATTCACACTAATCTGACAAAATGAATAAATATAAGTAAAATATATTAAGAAGATTATGTTCTTTTTTTCTGCTTTCTCTTTTCTGCTTTCACACAGTTAATTTCCCTTTTCGCCATCTTTTTTCCACAGCTTTCTCTGCTTTTCCTTTCCATCATCCATGCAAATCCTGTGGCTAATTGGTTAAGTCCACTCTACAGCCTAACCATCAATTCCCAGACACAGCATCTTTCATTTCAATGTTTTTGTCTGATTACTGTTGCACTTAGAGGAAAACAAATAAGTGTGTATCAATGCCCTGTAAGTGTAGGAAAACAACAAACAGATAATTAAACATCAACAAAATATCAATAGGATTAGAGCGTCATGCTGGAGCAAATCTTGATAAATCCTTCTCGATAACAATACTCTAACTGCAGTGTCAGAAGGGAAATATAAATTTAGCCCATTAAAGTGCTGTTGGACAAAGACACATTAATACAGCTGTTAGTCATTTCCTCACTACTGAGGGACTCAACTATTGTACTGCAGATGAAAGCTTCGGCCAAGAAATAATTTGAAAATATGCAAATGAATGCTAACAACATAATAAATACCTTATTATTCATCACCAACTCAACAGCCTCCTGGCAGGGCCAAAGCTGCGAGCAAGGAGAGCCTGGGCTGCCCAGACATACGTACCCACAACAGACATTTCCGGCACCGTGGCGTGGTAGGGGCCCTCCACAAACTCAGGAGCGTTGTCATTGATGTCCTGAACCTTAATGATGAATTCTGAGGGGGGCTCCAGGGGCTGGTTTGTGTCCCTGTCCACTGCCTGGGCTGTGAGAGTGTACTCAGCCTTCTCCTCCCGGTCCAGCCTCTTCATGGCGTGGATGTCTCCAGTCTTGTCATTGATCACAAAGATGGTTCCAGCTCCATCTCCCGACAGAATATACTTGATTTTGCTGCTGCCAGGATCCAGGTCTGTGTGCAGCTAAAAGGCGATAAAAGAAAACAAACAAACAAACAAAAAGGCATTTTAGAGACAAAAAAAAAAGTACACACAGGATTTTGGTGGTTTTTGGGGGTTTTTTTTTGCTTTGCTCTAACTATACATTTTGTCAGCTGTTCCTTTGTGCTTCAATCCCTGCACCAGCGATCCACAGCTCAGCTTGAATACACATGGAGAGCAGGGATTTGTATGCATACTAATCAAAAATTGATGCAATCATGGGCATAATTAAACTTTCTATTTAAAAAGCAGCTGTTATATATATTTTAAGTCCCCATTTTAAAATGTAAATGCCTTCAGAACCATTATCAGCCCAAATGAACAAGTACAAAATGTCCTTAACCTATCAGATCAAAGGGTGAGGGAAGGGTTAACCATAACATATGTTTTCATCTAACTCCTTATTTTTAGTTAATAATTTCAGCTTATTTCCAGGTGACTGGAAATGGTTGAACACTGGCATCTATGGAAGCTTGTCACAGACAGCAGTCACAGAAATTAAGGTTCTTTGCAGAACTTAAAAGGATCTAAACCCTTTATTCTAAAAGTATGTGCCCTGGTATAAAAACCCTTGCACACATCTTCCCATTCTCCTCAAAGCCCCATTGGGAAAAAAAATTATTGAATTTGTATTTGGCTTTTCTAAAAACAAGAGAGGATTATAATAAACTGAAGGACTATGAGAAACATATTCTTTCTTTTGAATTTTTTTATTAATTAAAAACCTAGGGACAAAGAACTTCCACTGACTTTTTGGTAGGCTCAGAGCCAAATACTGAATATCAGAGTATGTCCAATAATTTTTAAGTTGTTTGAGGGAGAGTGTGAAATGGTCAGATCATATGTATCCCTGTCAATACATTCAAAAAAACAGGGTAATAACTTGAACACACAGTAATAGGGGTTTAAATTATGTTTACTGTTAGGTCTAACACACTCAATATGATCAATAAGAAGTGAATAACATCATTAAAAATGGAACTTGCATCTATTATTATTTATCTCTGCCTCACAAAAGACAGTCTGAAGGAAATGAGTACAACTTGCTTAGGTTGCAACATGAGTTACAACCAGTACTAAAGACTTTTTCCTGTTAGCTCATTTTGTGCAGACAGCTCAACAGAAGTTGTTGCTGGTTATGCATTTTACTCTCAATTGATAGCAGGGGTTGCCAGGGCCAGGCAGCAGCATCGTTTAATATAAGAGCTTGCATTAGGATATTAAAATAGGTGTGGAAAAAAGCCTTGTACCACCAGCTATAGCCAAACCACAGGGAGATTTTTATATCACAAGTGGCTCTGCAGGTCCTTCTGTCCAGAATGGCTCACAAACAGTTGTATCTACAACTCACCTGTTCATGAATTCAGCTGTTCAAGAGCTCGGAAAACTCAAAGCTCTGTTTGTTGCAATGAGCACAGTGGACAGCGGCAGCCAGGGTTGATTTCCCCGAAGATCTGGTTTGTTACAGACACAAAATCCTGGCCACCAGTGCATTCCCTGCTCTGCAATAATGGCAGAACTCCCACGAACCACACCAGGTGTGAACTCACCCTCTCTGTTTTGCTGGGCAGCATTTTATTACACCGCCATTGTTCTAACAACTTTTTCAAAGCACTTTAGCTGTGAATATGCATGACTCAATCCAGTTCACTCTTCCTACCCAGCCCACAGGATGTACACAGACATGTCAAGCGACAGCTGAGTCCCTTTTCCAAAAGTTCAGTCTGGTTTTCTTTCTGCACCTGCCATCAGCTCCTGCTCGAGAACAATCAGCCTCATTTACTGAGCTGCTGCCCTCTCCTCTTGGTTGGTGTCACAGTTTGGTCTGCTCAGAAATTTAACACAACTTCTTGCCTCTTAAGATTATTGTCCTTACCGTCCTTATTTTCAAGGCCCCAGAGCCTGCAAAGATCAATCCAGAATCTGTGTTTTAAACAGACTGTTTATAATTTAAGCAGCTGTTTGCTCCCCGAATAAAATCTTTACGGCATTAACATTGCATATGAAGGTTTTGGCAGCATATTGAGAGCTGAGTTAGTGTGATGTAACATCACAGCATTGTCTAGACACCCACAGCTCAGCAGAGGAACTGGGAACATCTCAGCTCACCCAGCTACACAATGAAAAGCTATAATCTGAATTTTTAAGAATAAACCAGATTATTCCACACAGACATTTGAGAAGGCTCAAATGTTCTCGAGTTTGCAATTTGCTAATAAGTAAGAGAGGCTGTCTGTGTAACCTCAGGTTTTACCCATAATATCCAACAGCAGTTATGGTTCATAAATCAGTTCTGGTAGATATTAATGCAGAGCTATAAAAGCTTTGCAGTTCTAGCGAGATACCAACAGTTAAAATGATGAAAATGTCTATGATTACCATTAATCGTTTCCTCTAATAAGTTAAATTCCATTGTATCAAAAGTAAGAATTGCTATTTGCTATTCAAATATTGCTATTTGAAACACTATAAAATGAAGGGCTAAACATGAAACAAAGTACAAGAGATAGGAGCATTTTATAATATTAAAGTTGAAACTAAATCTAATGAGTGGAAGAACAGTTTTTTACCCAAAGATTCATAGTGTCAATTATTTTTTTCTTTTTTTTTTTTTAGTTCCTTAATTAAAAAAACAAGATGTAAATGTGGCATTGACTACAACCTATGGGGAGCATCCAAAGTGACTTAAATGACTAAAATACCTTTTCTAGGTTTTGAAGTCTTCTACTCTCTATTATCAAAATATTATAACAAATGACCCATGGAAGAGCCTCTTCTCCAAAATCATTTTATTGTTTAGATTTAAGATTAAGTCATCATCACCTATTACAAAGTTATACCACAAACTGAAATCTTAACTCAGATAGCACAGCATTTTTCCCAAGTAATATTTCCTCTCTTCTACAAGACATGAATGATAATTTACTGCAAGAGTCGAGCTTCAGCAAGCTGTGTTCGTGTGAAGGGTGAAGATCATTAAACACATAATTATATAGGATCTAGGTGAATGACAGAAGGGCATAACGAATATGAGAAATGAATAGTGCTTTCTGCTCGAAAAGCCTCACAAATGTAAATATGAAACTGCTTTCCACATCTGCAGCTTTATTTGCTACACCTATGCTTGAAAGCTGACCTTTTCCAGAGCAACATCCAGATGCAACAAGAATTTCTGTTTAAAACAGAAAATGTCTATCTATATCTTTCCCAATGTCCCACTGCTAGAGAGGACCCCAAAACAAACAAACACATTTACTGGAGAACTTCATCATGTTCAGAGAGAGGCAAAATCGCTTCCATTATATGAGATTCACTTCATTAGACTTCAAAGGAAGTGAAATCTTCCTTCATCATTGCTCTGCCCATGGGACTGTAAATCCAAACATCTCTCTCTCTTAAAGCACCAGATGCAAGTCCATCACCTAATTCATGCCTGGATTTATGGAAAAAGGAGTGACTTTGGACCATCTCTGAGTTTTAATGGTAATGCAGATGCCCTGTATAAATACCTTACTAATAATTCTCCTGTAGCCTCAGCACAGATAATTTTTTTTCCTATAAAATTAACTTCATTCCAAATGAACCCTCAGACTAGAGCAATTTCTAGTCTTTATTAATTCCTTTGCTGTTCTATCTGATAATACAGATGGTAATCAATGAAGGAACAGCACACACAGGGTGCTGCCACTAAATTAACATTATTTTCAGTAATGACCAATGCACATCTAAAAGTATTGCCAACACACTATCCAAGGGTATAAAATACATTTATAGTCTTTCATGTATATATATATTGCAAACATGTATAATTAAAATCCATGCCAGAGAAACTGCAGAGATGAAACTTATTCTAAGAGCCTCTATATTCTGCAGATGCAAAAGCGCTACTCTGCAGTAAAACACAACTTTAGGAGAGCAGGACTGTTATTAAATTTTCCTATTCCATAACTCTTTGTTCAGCACATTTTAAACAAGGTTTTCTTAGCAAGTAGTTGGCTCCAAACTGCATTTGCAGCCAGGGATTTAATGTATGGACAAAGGCTGGGGGCGAGGTTGGTGAAGCTGTTTTGCAATTCTGAGCAGATTTACGAGTCTCCTCTGCAGCTGGGAGCTGTCTCACCTGCTCTCATTCAGCTACCTGGCAAACCCAAGGCAGTCAAAACAACAGGTTGCTCAGCACAAAGAATTCCATGTGTTCACCATCAGGAAAGTGTATAATGCACTTGGGGCTGGGCCATGCCCAGATGAGCAGAAAGCTGTTGGTTTTCCTCTGCAGGAGGATTGGGCACTTCCAGCCCTCCCTGGTGTGTGGCGCTGACACAAAACTCGATACACAACAGCCCATAATAGATCCCCCATCAGCGGGAGGATCTCCAATCCCAATTTCCTCGTATCATATTGTATTTTTTTTAAAAGCACGAATATAGAGATAATTCACGGGGTGGGGGGGGGGAAGAGGTGGAATTGACACGTTATGAAAATGCTCCTGGACATTTTTAATTAAGGCAAGAGAAGGCAGTATTATGTAGTCAAGTTTTTATTTGAGTTTGTTAGAAAGTAATTAATTCATCCTCATGTAATTACAAGGGAATTACCCCGTACTTGTTTCAAGGGAAAAGGATTCATCTGCCCTTAAAACTTCATTTTAAAATTTGCATCATCCTTCCCTGTCCTAACTCTGGAATCTTTTCTTTTCTGGTTGCCTCACTGATTTTCACCTGATGTTTCACAGACACAAGCACAACACACCACACTGTCCTAATGCTTCAGGTTCTTCTTCTATTTTTTACCTTTGCCTTGCAATAAAATTCCTCATTTATGAGGCAGACCCCATTTAATGGACTTTGAGATGGAATTTTCAGCTTTTTATGACTCTTCTCTGAAACTGCTGGATTCTAAGAAGCTCTCACTCATTCTGTGAAAGTATGGAAGGGTTTTAGTGACTTTTACAACCATTTTATATATACATCAAAAACTGTATGCTGGCCCTGAAATGCTTTCAAAAACTGTAATGCACCTTACTCTTCAGGTGTTTCTTTCCGTACATGGCATTACAGGGGTGTTTTTTTCCTAAAAACATGAACCTCTTCAGGAGTCACAGAGAGTTTTTTGTGTATTGTTGATGTGCCCGGACACATCATGGCCAATGAACATGTTTACTGAGTTTAAAGAGTCATTCCTAATTAAACTATTATAAATAGATTTGATTCACTTGCACACAGCACAGAATTAATAAAGTGAATTTAATTTCAATTTAATAGAATAATTCATTTTCTCCGTGGATAGGCTGATCCCATCTTTAGTAATGGGAATTATAAGTGCACAATGGGGAAGAGGAGAATCAAATATTCTGCACTATTATTCAGAGTAATGACAAATTGGGGCACAGAGTTGATGCTCTTGACATAATGTCGGTCCTTGGAACACTTTCAGAAGGGAAACAGAGATGTCCGTGGATGACAAAGGTTCCATTTAAGATCCAAGAATCATGTAAGCTGAAGCCTCTGGAGTAACTGTCAAAAAACATTACTGCTTGCACTTCTCAGCTGCAGTTCCATAACCAGATTCAAAGGGAATTAAAGCAGTAATATCCCTAAAAATTTCATTTAAGAGAGTAATCTCTGCTTTTGTCTGCCTCAGTTTCCTACCATGTCATTTGAGTATCTTTGATTCCAGATGGCTCCTTTTATGTTTCTGTTTATTCTTTGCTACTGCTTTTTTATTCTATTTGATTTGCTAATTTTGTCTCTGTTTATATTCAGGCTGTAACTGTGCACAAATGACTTTCATTGCTTACCTTTTGGTATCATCCCACAGTACACTGGAGCGAACTGCTGTTTGAAAACTGCAGACAAGCCTGTGTTCTAACAGGTTATTTTAATCCACTGATTATGACCAGCTGATGTAAGGAAAGAGCTCAGGAACCTGCCTGAATCTTACCCAAGTCCTTCCTGATGCTGGTGCCATTGGTCCTTTCTGTATCATGTACTTCTTCACGTATCAAGCCTTCTTCACCAGGCTGAATGAACAAGCTTTAATATCTAATTTTGCCTAACGTCTTGGGAGAAAAAATATATAGCTCTACTTGTTTTTACAGATGGGAGGAATAGAGGAAGAGATAAACCCACATTCAGTCTCACCAAGATTCACATTAGGAAAAGCATCCAGGCCATGGGACCACTCAGGCCATTCTTAGACAGCTTCATGCATTTTTCTCCAGTTAGTCTCGAAATGAACTTACAATTAGAATTTTTACGTATTTCTGGTGTTTCTTCACTGTTGTGTTCCCCCTGCCAGAGGGAAGTCCTAGGAAGGAGGAAACCACGTCCCGAGATTCAAATCCTTCCCCAACTCCACAACCCCACCCACAAGCCCGGTGGTTGTGATGGTAACAAGGACAAGGTGCTTTGCTCCCACCCAAACCCCGCTCTCAGGCTGATTTTTCCTGCACACAGTGCTTACATACCTTGCTGTTTCTGAGTCCTTATGTTAAGCCAGATGATAGCTAAAGCTTTCTGTTTCCCTAGCTCTGGCCTTGGCCCCTTCCATTTGGGAATACCATCTGTCTTCCCTTCTGTCCTGAGACCGCCGCCACCGCACCTGACCCGTGTCCCACCACAGCTTGGCCTGACGCCTCCAGTCCCCGCTTTCCGCGGCTCTTTAACGCCCAAGTGTCCCGTGTCAAGTGGCCTCAGATGGCTGGCACCTTTTTGTAGCTGGCTCTCTGCCCAGCTGGGAGTTCATGCAACTATTTCTGAACCCAGACTGCTGTTCCTTTCCCCTGTTCCAGCATACACCGCTCCTACAAGCAGCTCTGGATTTTTTTAACCCAACTGTTCCTGACGCTTGGAAGCATGCGATGAAGTTGTGCCATGCTGCCAAAGAGGAGTTCTTTCCCATCTCATTTACTTCACTATTATTTCATGTACAGTGAACAGTGGCTCACCACAGGAGATCTGAGAGCTGGGCAGAGAGTGTCTCAAAAATTGCATGCGGCTTTAGTCTTGTAAAACATATTCCCTCTTTTGTATCTTTATGGGGAAAAAAAGTATCTGTCATCTCCCACTGTTTGGGGTCAAGCTCTTACATTAACAATTCCAGTGCTTCAGGCATTATAATTAACAGTGCACTTGTCACTCTCTTCCCAACTCAGTGAAAGAGCAGCAAAGCCATTTACTCCCTCCTCCTGCTTGTCAGTCTTGGACACCAACTACGCTATAGTTCTTGCTACATGTAAGGCTTGTGAAGCCCCCAGGAATGACTCCGGAGGGCTCTTCCCTTTGGGCTGTCAACTGCATTGCCAGCAGAGGTTAACCTGATGATCCGTCCCCAATAGAGACAAAGTATGGAGATGGCTGTACAAAATCACAAGCTGTAAGAATTCCACAGGCTAGCCCGAAGCTCAGCAGCTCCCATATCCCAAATCCTACTCTGTTGTTCATTAAATCATCACCATTTATTCACCATGTTCTGAGCTTTTCTGACATGTTGTCTGAGCTGTATTTTTCCTTTCCTCCCTAAAGACTTCTTAGAACTTGCCAGGCTTCATTCTCAGGCCCAGAGTTCTCTGCAGTTGAGCACCAAGACCCCTTTGTGTTGTTGGAATGATTGCCTCAAGAGAATGTCAAAGCCATATCTCACAATACATAGACTTTGGATTGCAGAAGAGGAATAAAAAAGTTAATCACTATGTATGCACAGCAGTAATTTGAAGGCTGCTTACAAAATCTGCCAAACTGCACAAGCCAGAGCCTAGATCAGCCAAGGCTCAGAAAAGTACAACAGGCCAGACTGGTCAAAGGAGAGAAGATATTTGTATTTATTTAAGCATATTGAAGTTGTCATGATTTTAAAATCCTTCAAGGCCCTGCTTTCAGCTGCTTTCACTAGCCTGGCTTCTTCTCATGTTTTGCTCAAAATGATTGGGAGGGTCCCAGAGATAATATATTTAACCTGTCTTCCTTTTTCATAGAAAAATTTCAAATCCATTCAGGATGCCTTCTGCTTATAATGTTTAATAAAACCAGTCTGAAAGCAGTAAAATACCCTTTTTTTGGAAGGTAATTTTTCAAATTTAAGATTACTGCTTAACATCCTTCAGTGTCTGAACAAGGAAGTAAGTACTGTCTAAAACCACATAATGTGTAAAGCTGGCAGTGCAAATAGAAAGCTCTTCTCTAGCAATTGGCTGTCAAACACAGCTACAGTGCAGAAATATAAACATCAGCTCTGCAGCCAGCTCGAGCTAAAATTGAAAGCTGTTGAGAAGGTAACAGTGAAATAAAGAGAGCTGAAAAATTAAATTGTGGGTACTTACATATTGCTTCTCTTATAAACTATCTGCTTACAGGTGACAACATGACTGATTTCTAGAGCACTTACACTAACCCGCGAACTGTTCACAGGGGTGCAGTAGCAGTTTTTTCTTACTGGAAATATCTTTCAAATTACTTAGAATGTGAAAATAAACACAACTAGGAAATGCTACAAAACAAACTCCTTATGAGATGTCAAACAAACCAGAACCAGTTCTGCAGAGCTGCTCTGTTTGCAATTACATAGCAACATCAGAGTGTCATACATCAGAATAAATAGATATAACATGAGGATAATTTGATTATTTTTCCCTCTTTTCTTGCAGTTAGATGTTTATTAGGGATAACTCATGCGGAATTGTAAGTTATTTGGAGGAACCTGGTTGAAACTAGTTATTATCATTTCATGCAGTTTCACAAGGAGTTATTTGCCTCATCACTTCTGTGGTTTTCAAAGCTTCCTAATGTAATTTCCCATGCATTTCCACTAAGTCATGCATTCCTGTGAATTTCTTACAAACTCACTCGCAAAGGTTATGTCTCTCATAATGCGATCAATTTGCAACACCATTAAATTTGAAATATTCCTTAAACCACTAGAGAAAGATCATAGCTTCTGCCTTTGTTAATGCTCTTCTGGAAGAATTGAATGGGGAGAAGATGCATAAACCACTACACATCGACGGTATTAAATATGCAGAAATAAACCACTGTGCCTGCTCCAGCAGGATTTAATTCCTAGTGATGTATTATCTCTGATTCTCTAGCAACTTGTATTGAGCCCTGCAGTCCCCTGCCCAGGACATTTGGAGACTCCAGTCTCAGGGAAAATTATCACCTTTTTTTTGGCACATCAGGTAACCAGATTTGTTTCAAAGGAAGCAAAATTAGCAGTGCTGTGATTATAAGTGTGGGCACTGTTTGGAGTATTTATGTCATTTGCTACAAGCACCTGAGATACCTGTGATTCCAAACATCCAAAATTTGGGGTCAGCATCCCATCAAAAAAGAAGCTCTGCCTCAGCATGGATACAGCCAACTTGTATACAAATCAGTATCCCAGGAGCTGGAAGTGTGTAACATATGTCAATCTCAAACCAGCCAGAATCTATATAGACTTAGCAATGATTTAGTCTAGACCTTCATCCAAATTGTCTGAGCTCATGGAAAGACTCCTGTGGGAGGCTGCGGGAGACATCTGTACTAATTTAATGATGGCTGAATCACTGTCGGTTTGCTCTGCCCACACAAGCCGGGGAGAGCTCGTAGCGCTCTGTGAGCATGGATCAGCCAAAACCCCATATGGCCCTGTCCCCATTCAGCTGCTCCCTGCCATTCCCTAATGCTCCTCTCAGGAAGGGCGGGAGAGCAGCTGTCCTGCATTCCCCTCTGCTGGGGCGGAAGGAGAGGATACTCACTATGGTAAAGAGAGGAGGCAAAGAAACCCAGAATGGGTTGGGTTGGGTTGGGAAGGGCCTCAAAGCTCATCCAGTCCCACCCCAGCCATGGGCAGGGACACCTTCCACTGTCCCAGGCTGCTCCAAGCCCCAGTGTCCAACCTGGCCTTGGGCACTGCCAGGGATCCAGGGGCAGCCACAGCTGCTCTGGGCACCCTGTGCCAGGGCCTCAGCACCCTGCCAGGGAACAATTCCTGCCCAAGATCCCACCCAGCCCTGCCCTCTGGCACTGGCAGCCATTCCCTGTGTGCTGTCCCTCCAGCCCTTGGCAATTGTCTCTCTCCATCTTTCCTGCAGCTCCTTCAGGCCCTGCAAGGCCGCACTGGGCTCACCCCAAAGCTTCTCCTGTGCGGGTGAGCAATGGCAGCTGTGCCAGCCTTTCCTCCCAGCAGAGCTGCTCCAGCCCTCTGCTCATGCTGGTGCCTCCTCTGGGCTCTCTCCAGCAGCTCCAGCTCCTCGCTGTGCCGGCCCAGGGCTGGGGCAGCACTTGAGGTATATAAAACTAAATAATGATTTCTGAGGACCCTTCAAATACACAGGACATATATTTGTCCTTCAAAGAACTGATCATCAGGCAGCTCACTGAAGAACATAAATTCCATAAAAGAAACAACAAAAGCAGGAAACAGCTGCATGAGGGAAAACTTCGAAGATCTCCAAGGACTCTGCTGAGGATTCTCTAATAAAATGTGTGTTCACAGTAAAAAGTCCACAAAAAAGCCACCTTTAAAAAGATGAGGAAGAGGTACAATACTGAGAAGTGAAGCTGAGTTCTTAAATGATCCATATCATACCCTGGATACAAGAATGAAACAAAATCCAAATATCTTATGAGGGTTCCTGCTATTCCTGCTGGAGTTCCTGAGGGAAATCTACTGAGAACACCAAATGGCAGCCGGGCAGAGGACAACTGCAGTCAGTACTGAGCTGTAAATAATGGTTATTAATTATCTGTACTGCAATAACACATAGAGGTCCTTGCTGTCACAAGGACTCTAATAATGTATGCTACAGCCTTCCCCAGCTTACCTCACTCACCTCTGTTGATGGGGAAATAGTGAATGGGGTTTTTTCCCCTTCCCTTTTTCTAAACCAGAGTTAAGGAAGAATGAACCCAAAATAAACCATAAAAGCCACTCCACCTTTCTAAGACACAGGCTAATTTCTACAGTTGTCACCTATGGATTCAGTATGACTCAAACTTAGGGGAAAAATAGAGCTGAATGTCTTCCCAAATTTCTAGTACTAAGACAACTTTTTTTTTTTTTTTTTTTTTTTTTTTTTTTTTTTTTTTTTTTTTTTTTAAATTTGAATGGGTTTAGGGCCTGATACAAACACTTCAGTAGGAGTCTCTGTCTCAAATTTGAAGAGAGAAAAGTCTATGAGAAGCACAAAGACAAGAATGATACAGAAGCAAAGACGCGCCCCCCAAAAAAACCCCTGCGCAACATCTAGTTATTAATTCATATTATGACTGCACAATTTATAGCCCAGTTAAAGTCAGAGTTTACCACTGGCCTGCAAGTTTATGTTTTATATTTTTTCTGATAATTAATAGAGGTGTAACTGACTTCCATACAAACAAGATAAATAATGAGATTACCAATTATCTGTCTGGGAGATAATAAAGTGTTGAAAATAGCAAGACTCTGAAGTAAAGTAAAATGTTTGAGATTATTTATCAAGGCAATGAAGCTGCCTTTTCACATTTACTCAGGATATAGGAGATGGAATGTTTTGTTTGCCTATGGAGATGGGATTATTGGGTATGTAAATGGACACTGATGGCAAAGTTAACTGAAAAAATAATCTGCTGCATGAAGTTCTTCAACAAAATATCAGCAGTGTCAATGCACTGTTGGTCAGTTTTCCTAGGAATATTCTGACACAAAAACTGATCGAGTTAACAAACTTGGCTCATCAAAGATTAACTCTGCTTTGAGACAAGCTGGAACCATGACCAGTCAGAAATTACAACCACACCAGCATTAAACCAAATTCTTTTTCCACCCACACTAAAAATGGCAGGCTATTTAAATACCTCACCAGTGATCTGTGGGTTGGTGTGTGTTTATCAGCTGGCCCGGAGTTCCCTGTCTCAGCTGTGCCAACTCCACTAACTGGTAGCTGCTCTCAGGAAAAGGCAGAAGGATGGGAACGCTTGGAGCCATCATTTTCTCCAGTCTGGTGCATAACTGCTGCTGATTATCCAGCAGCAGTGCTGGCAAAGGGGCTGAGCAGGGAAACCCCCTGGGTTCTCCAGTCTCCTTTTCTCTCCGAGTGTGCGACGAGGAAGTGTGAATGCAGTGCTGCAACAAGCTCAAGCATTATTTTCAAGACAAAATAATCAAGTTGAACGAAACCCTACACTTCTAACCAGCACAAAACCCAAGAGAAAACACACATCAATTCTGTGGGATTGCAGCACTGACGTTCCCAATAACAGGAGAGGAATCCGTAAGAAAAGCAGAGTTCTTGGGCCAGTTATGTATTCTGCTTTGGTTTCATATATTATTGATATGCAGGTTTAACAAACGAGTCCAGGTCTGTGAAAGAATCCAGAAAGACAGGAAAATTCTTAGGTTTCAACTGTTACACGAGCAGCCCCTTACAGATGGATCCCACTTGTGGAGACTCTAGTATCAGTAAGGATGGATGGAAATCCACATTTAAAGATCCAGGGCCACCAGATCCATGGACACCTGGGATTTCTTACAGCTGACCAGGATTTAAATCTTGCTTGCTGTTTCCCACTCTGGACTCTATTCAGTCTAGTTCTAAAAGTTTAGAGGGGCATCACATTAATTCTAACCATTCTCTAGATGTAAAAAGAATCCGTATTTTTAAGGCTAAATGAAAAATTGTGAAATTGTATTCTATGCAGTGTATTTACTCTTCATCCCTCAAAAAATAACTTTTTATATAAAAGTTAAATAGTTACAAGCCTGACATCTATCCCTTACTAATAAAAAGGAATGAGGTTATGCAGATTAGGAGATGGATAATAGAGAAAAATGTAAAAAGCCTCCAGCTAAATTATGCTATATTGTCACAAGAAAAAAATAATCTTCATATCTCAGCTTTCTTTTATCTGTTGAAATGTCATTCCAAAGGGACACCAGTAGTGAAACTCAAAGGCCAAATATCAGCCAGCTTGGAGGCTGAAAATAACTAAGAAAAAGAAATATCTGGAGTAAATACATGGAAAAGCAGGAAGAAACAAAAGAAAATGAATACCAAGCATATATCTCCTAAAACACACGGAAAAAAATGTTACAGGAATGTTAAGCAATTTAAATCTTGCCACAGAAAATGAAGCTGAGAATACTTAACTTCCAGATGCCAGTTCATTGATTACAATGGTTGGATGGTTGGAGCTTTTTTTTCCTTTTTCCTTTTTCCTTTTTCTTTTTTTTAATAGAAACCAAACAAACCACAGGCTTCAGCAAAGAGAAAAAACACCCCAACAATCCAGGAATGCCTGCGAAAATATTTACTCTAAGGGTTACCTGGAGAGTTTTACATTTGATAAGTACATTTCTTTCCATTTCCTGCTCTTGTCTACAAGAGATTTGACAATTACTGAATTTTTAGGCCTGTGGGGAATTACTGGAGAAGCAATCCCTCACCATCAGAGTGATGGGGGAGTTGCTTGATGGGAAGAAGCTTTTACAGGGAATCTGCATGAGAGGAAATTAGGATAGCAGCTGGTTAAAACCAAGGAGAACACAAAGAATTACATTCTGTAAGGTGGGCCACAAGTTTGCAGAGATAACATGGATTTCAATAGCTTCTTTGACTGCAGAAGAGATGGATAAGGAGCCTCTGAGCTGGTTTGGGTTTTTTTCCCCAGAAATAATACCTCATTTGGACAACATTCTATTCAACAGTGATTGTAAATTTTTTGCTAAGAATACTCTCAGACTTTATTTATTCTGCCTTGGATCTTGCTGCCAAGCTAGTTTCTTCTCCTTCCCTGTGGCTAAAGCTCTCTTCTGGCTTGATTCCCTTCCAGAAGTGACACCTTATATTGATAGCCCAAGCAAAGAGAGTCATCATCAGAGTGGCCATGTCATCCAGCCCTGGGGTGCAGTGCTGGGTGATCACTCATCCTGAACACCAGCAATCCACTCCCAGCTTTCCACAAACCAAAACAACCCTTTTATTTGTCTTCCTGCAATCAAGATGACATTACCAACATCCAGATGTGAATACAGGGACCTCATGTACATCACTCCCCATGCCAAATGAGCCACCCCAGTAACTTAGAGAGGATCTCCACACCCCTGCTAAGCAAAAATCACATCATCTGCCCATTCCACTGCTGGGGAAACAGTCACAGAAATGGAGGCCCAACATTCAGAACAAACTGAGCAGTTAAAGGTCCTGAGGATGGCTGCTTAGACCACCGAGAAGACACTCCCAAAATTCCAGCCTTACCCTCAGAGCTGCATAGGTTTTTTCACCTGTTTTTTTTTTTTTTTTTTTTGGGGGGGGTGGTGTTTGTTTGTTTGTTTGTTTGGGGGGGGGGGGGGTTGTGTGTGTGTGTGTTTTTTCCTGAACAAAAATAATTATTCGGTGATGCCAACTGTTCATATTGCTAAAATGTTGACCTAGGAAAAAAAAAGAGTTTAGAGAAGGACCAAGGCAGGATTTTTTTCTGAACATGCTGTTTTCTTCAATGATTATTTTTCATTCAAAAGCTTTTTATACCTGGATATGCATTAATTTTATTCTTCTAAAGTGTTTCTCTTTTTTAGTTTGTTTAAAATGTAAACAGAATGTTTCTTTTTAAAATAATGTTATTTGTTATCGTGCAAGGGGTTTCATTTTTGTCCAATTAAAATAGTATGCTTACTCCAAAACATTTTTTGGTATTTCAGGAGTTTGTATTTTGAGTGACAGAAAAGTATGTTTTCTCCTCAACTTTTCAACTGCACATGAAATGAATATCTGTCATTCATCTCAGAAACAGCACTCAAGTTCTACGAGAATTAAAGTCTTATTTCCTTTAAAAGCAAAGCCTTCCCTACTGCCTACACAAATCCTGCAATTAAACCTTTCCTCCCAACAAAAATAAAGCAATTTCATTTCATTTGTTTATCATAATTTAATTATTTTCCTTATTAGAACCAGCTTTATTTTAATGTTTTAGTCCTTTTAGGTGATGACTCATTCTGTAGATATTAGAGCAGCTTTCTACCGTGCCTTTACTTCTGCACATAATTAAAACACATTTGCTGTGATTATATTTCAGCACATACAGATCAACATGTATTTTGCTCTTAGGTAGAGAATTCCCATTGTTCATGTAATTACTAGGAGGAAATAATGCAAATGAATCTGCTGGAGACAATTATCGGACTTTCTTTTTTAACTTTATAATGTTATAAACAAGAATTGGAATTCAGCTGGGGGGTGGACAGCACATATTCATTTTATTGAGTGCTTTAAAGACTTCATGGACTCACAGAACACCAGGATGGAAGGGACCTCAAAGATCATCTGGTTCAACGTTTATTGGCCAGAGCATGGTAAAAGCTCAGTATAGACAAGACAGCCCAGCACCCTGTGCAGCTGAATCTGAGAAATGCCCAATGCTGGGGAATCCACTACTTCCATGGGGAGATTATTCCAGCAACCAACCATTGGGCTGGTTGTTCACACTGTGAAAATTATCCCTCTCATGTTCAGCTGGAATCTCCCCACAAAGAACTTTTACCCATTACCCCTCATCTTTTCCATGTGACTCCTGGTGAAAAGGGGGAATGGCTTCAAACTGACAGGTTTGGAGTAGAGATTAGGAAGGCACGCCCTGGCAGGGTGGGCAGCCCTGGCACAGGGTGCCCAGAGCAGCTGTGGCTGCCCCTGGATCCCTGGCAGTGCCCAAGGCCAGGTTGGACACTGGGGCTTGGAGCAGCCTGGGACAGTGGAAGGTGTCCCTGCCATGGCTGGGGTGGCACTGGATGAGCTTTAAGGTCCCTTCCAACTCAGGCCAACCCATGGTTTAAGATCTTGCCTGCAACTGCCATTTAAATACTGGAACACGGTGATAAGTTCTCCCCTAAACCTTCGTCTCTGAAGGTTGAACTCAGCCTCTCCCAGCCCTTGGATTACCTTTGTGGCCCTTCTCTGGGCCCTCTCCAGCCTGTCTACCTCTTTTTTGCAGGGAGCAAAACTGAGCCCAACATTCCAGGTGTGGCCTGGCAAGCACTGAGTAGAGAGGGACAATGACTCTGTCTCTGGTGGTGATGCCCTTGCTGGTGTGACCCAGCAGCTTGTTGAGTTGACTTTCTTTGCTGCAGCCCCCACTGGCCACTCATATTGAGCCATGTTGTCACCAAACTTCAAATTCACAGAAACTAAGTAACCACTTCCTAATCATTTGTGTAGTACATGCTAATTTATCACTAAAATAACATCTTAGATTGTGCTCCTGAGTTATACAGATATCTGCTATTAATATATCTTAACAAACAAAATTGGTACCGTGTGTCTGTGCTAAAGGACGTCACAACTATGACTCGGCATCTTCTGCACAATTTGAATAAATAATCCCAGCAGGAAGAGTTAAGACTGGAGTAAATTCCACTTTTAGAACACCTACTGAGACTCCTTCTTGTGTAGGATTTAGAAAGACCTTTAAATTATTACTTTTTTTGTAGCTTGTAATGAAAATCTTTGAGCTGTATCACAGGATGACAAACATCCCCATGTTATCTCCTCCTAAATTACATTACATCATTCCCAGTGACAGGAGTCCCTTCCAGTTCTTCAGCAATCCACAATGAGCACAGAGAAATCTCACCTGTGAAGGCAATAATCTTCCCCCAGAAAACATCTCTGGAAATCAATAAACATGTTGTCAGGTCCCAAGGAACAGGGAGCACAGCGCAGGAGGCTGTCTCGGGGAAGGATGGCCACAATTGATTCCTGTGCTTGGAGACGGCAAAGTGACAGGATCACCCCACGGTGTCACATGTTCAAACCAATCTCTCAAGTTTTGTTTTCTCCCTTCTTTTTTTTTTTTTTTTTTTTTTGTGTGTGTGTGTGTGTGCTTTTTTTTTTCCCGTCATTTGGGGCACCGTGCATAAGGGAACATCCTGCTGCTTTCTCTGAGACCCATCTGAGATTTGTGACGGGGACTGTGCTGCACCAGAGGAAGGGGGGATGAAGGATCCCTTCCTCAGGGTCACACTGGTGTCAAATATTGATCTCCAAAGCACCACAGGCAGTTCCATGGTGGTAATCCCTCGGCTCCCATCACCACAGACTAAGTGCACAAACACTACAGGGGATCCAACTGCGTATTTTCTTCCAGGGATCGGAATATTACATTTTCAAAACATATCCTCACCTTATATAGGATATCGTTAAGAGTCAAGTCAAGTTTTCATAAATAGCAAATACCATGCAGAAGCGTGAAAGCTGATGGACTAAGTTTTGGGAAGGGAAAAGAAATTATTAGACTTGATATCTCCTCAGTTCTTTAACAGTCTCTTCCTAATAATTTCTTCCTGCTTATCTTTCACAGACCCTACCTTGACCAAAGGATTCTGGATTACAAGTTTTGATGCACCCACCCACCAGTGTCCACAGCCCTTTCTGGGATTGCGTCGAATATATTTCAGTAGCAAATGAATTAGGCTGAATTTGCTCTCGCTGTGGAAATCTCCGGCCACAAATCTGACACTCTTTTTGAAGCGATCTATTTGTGATCCGTATCTGGCCCATATTTCTGCTCTTTGAAAAAAATGATCAAAAGAAAGGATTCAGCTCTCCTCTGAATGTGTCACGATGTCCAGCTGAAGTACAAACTCTCAAAACTGGAGATGCAAACAAACAAAAAAATTAAAAGGTAAAAAAAAAATTTTAAAAAAAGCCATTTTAACCTTGCTGCCCTTGTAGGCTCTGCCATCATTTCAAAAGCAGAAACACACTTAGATATCTCAGTATGCTCTGGAGTAGCAAAATTTTGTCTATCCCTATGCTGAACAGAAATCCAGTGTTATAGTAATTCTGACATTCTAAGAATCTCCCCAAATGCCTGTATTGACAAAATTGCTCTTTGATGCTAAATCTCAATTTATATTTTAGTGATTTTTTCATTTTATTTTAAGCAAGAGAGTGGGGAAAGAACCCAATTATATTTGTTCACATGGAAAGAAGACACATTTTTTGACAAAACTAAAATTAAACTTCAAGAGCTTTGATATGTTTCCTTTTTTTGTGCTTCATTGTATTACAAAAACAGAAAGAAATTTTTAATTGATGCATATCTAAACTCCTCCAAGTTCTGTAGTACATATGCTTGAATTAAAATCAGAATTATTTTTGAAAAGCTAAGGAGTGCTACCATAGTTTAGCTCTGTTCAACCAAGCAGCGCCTGTGCTTTGAACTGACAGAAGCCTTTAAGTGCAAAGGCTTAGATAAGCTGATAAAGATGGAACCAGCCACATCTGCAGTTACTTAGATCCAATTCAATTCAATTCAGTCGTAGCATACTACAAATCTCAGATATTCTTGCACATTTTACAGTAGCACTACTCTGGGGTAGTAAATAACAAGCTTGCACAGATAATGAGACCTCAGGCAAAAAGAGAAAACCCAATAGATTATTTCTTCATTGCTGCTTCCTGGCATATAAATTGTTACCACCACAATAAATTATCATTGCAAATTAAAAATCCCCAAAAAAAATTTACTGAGTTAATAATTAGGAATTTCCCCTTTAACATGGAAAGAACTTTCCATTTTCATATAAAATTATTCAGAACAGCAACATATTTTATTCATTTCCATGTTGATATGTTTCTATAAGATCAAGCACTGTACATACAGGAAAAAGCAACAGTGCCAGGGACACCTTCCACTGTCCCAGGCTGCTCCAAGCCCCAGTGTCCAACCTGGCCTTGGGCACTGCCAGGGATCCAGGGGCAGCCACAGCTGCTCTGGGCACCCTGTGCCAGGGCCTCAGCACCCTCACTTCTTCCTGCCGTCTGATCTAATCCACCCATTCCATCTATTCATCTACGTCCTTAATGAAGATATTAAATAACACTGGCCCCTCTCTGGCCCCTGAGGAACTCGTCACTTATAACAATTTGTGTAGTTCACTTTCCAGGAAACAAAACAGATTTTGGGTCCGCCAGCCCTGAATACGAAGGCCATTGGTATTAAATACGCTGGCCAGGCACTTTCTTTTCAGAGAGCTAAACTGCACAATACCAGGGAAATAATAACAGGAAATATAATAACAGGAAACGCTCTATCCCTGCCACCCGAGCATTCCCAAACACCAGGGTAATCAGGACAGAAATGAGTCCACACAGGCCCGTGGTGGCCAAATCAGTAAAAGTCTTTGAGCAACGTCTGGCCTAACACACTCGAGCTGCATTTTACCCTCCTTGGGCACCAGAGAACAATATCAACTCCAGCTGTAATCGGCCCCGCTGTGCCCTTACCAAAGTCACTGCAACTCCACAGTGCCAGTAACTTTTGTGATGGCTTTTAATTAAAGCAAATGAACAATGAGATTAACATGTAAATTACCAAAAAAAAAACCCCACCATTCAGATAATTCCGTGTTGGTTAAGCTTTTTCTTCTATGTTGTTGCCAAAAAGCACACAGGCAATTTAGTATTTCAAACTGATTTTGCAAATAGATTAGCTGTTAATGTAAAATTGTTAAACAAATCATTTCAGGAGAAAACCATTCCGGGGTACAGACACAGGAAGAGGTCACATATGCAAAACTAGGCTTTGCCCAATTGATTTCCAATTATAAAATCAGAGGCTCTAGAGTTCGTGGTTAATAGTCCTTCCCTTTAGCCTGAAAAAACAAACTTGCAGCCCGTGCTCCCAACAAATCCACATGCAGTGCTCCTCAGTGCATTAAGAGCCGAGTGAGTGTCCTGGCACAGAGCAGCACGAGGGAATCACAACGCCCCACTGAAGGCCAGCCATGGAATTAGGCCGACAATGCCTCACTGATGACCAGCTGTGATACGGCAAATTGCTTCCCAGAATAAAGCTACAATAATGTCTGTTCAGAGGGAAAAAGGAGCCACAGGCAGATTCTACAAGGGCTGAATAAATTTAAATGCCCATACTGTGTAATTGCATAATGTTATGTTTTCCTTTGCAGAAAGATACTAGCTAAGAATGTCATATATTTAATCCATTCATTCTTCAGCACCAAGCGTAGACTGCCAGGACATCTGAGTCTCTTGTCTCTTTTAATATTTGCATGAAACTGGACAATTCTCAGGATGGACAAAAAACCAAATAGCGCAGTTATACTTATTAACTGTGCTCAACATAAGGACATATTTCTGAGTACATGCTGCACCTCCGTCACGGATTGAAGTGGCACAAACACGAGTATTCTTTGTCTACAGCAGAAACAAATTGGGAAAATCTTTAACATACGATGTGCAGGAGCATTTGATTCACAGGTCTGCCTGTCTGGTTTACATTATAGCTTTATTCATTATACAAGCATCACATTTTAGAAACTAATGATTTTTTTTCTGAGCTCATAATTTTCTAATGATGAAATACTAATACATCCATAAACATTGCAAATCTTTTTCTTGGGGAATCTAAATCCTGTGTTGTGCTGCATGATTACTCAAATAATAAATCACTACTCCTCATGACAAAAAAAGAATTGTGATCTATACAACTTGTCATCTCCATCACTGATGTTTACAAATGAGTACATTTAATGATTCAGCTGCTAGAAATTTCACCTTGTAATACTTGCTAAAACTTCCTCATCTTCATTATTTTTCTCTCTAAAACTGTAAAAAGAAATATTTTTATAAAAAAAAGATATTTTCTGGATAAATCATAACTTTCAGATCTGCGCTTGATTTTCTGCTGCATTATTCCACTTGCACATCTATGAGAGTCAGCAGAGATGACATTTTTTGAAGAAGCAGGTTTTTCCTTGCTCTGCTCCAGTCCTTTTATCACCCATTCAAAGCTAGACAAAGTAATCTGGAAAACAGTGCCACGAATCCAGTTCATATATCTGAACAACAGGTTTTTAATCACATATTGATAGTAGACCAGCTTGCGAGCCAGCAGTCAAATTTTGTGGTGGCATCACCCACAGATGTTTCACAGAAAGTCAGACGCGGGGAGTTGTCAAGCCACTGTGAATCAATTTATTCATTCTCACCAACTCTCCAGCCAATTTCCTCCTTCAAGGTGCAAATTAGCAATACAGATGTATTCTCTGAAAAGATCTCCAGCTCCAGGTTTTTAAGAGCAAGTTTAGAGCCTGTTGGCTCTCATTCAGTGGAGCATCAGTTTAACACTGGAGGAATTCTTCTGCAGGGAGCCACATCCCCAACCTTGAAGCAACCTTTATAAACATGTATTTTTATCAGTTATTATTTCTCTGCAGACCTGTCTTAAGACTTCATAGCCACAGTCAAGACCTGGTAAAAGGCTGTTGGGTTTTCAGCCACTTCTACCACAAGTAGAGTAAAGCTCTAAGAATTTGCCAGTGTCTTAAACCATGTTTGACATTGTTAATACCAGGGACCAGAACTTGGAGGAGAGCAACTATCCAGAACTACTGCACAAAGGAGGAGCTTTAGTAATTTTAAGCTATGTAGAACAGTGAGATATCTTGCGTCAATTCAAGATGTATTCCCTCTGCAATGACCTCAAATGGAAGGAAAAAGGAAACTGGAAGCTGAGTCGATAAACTACCCAATAAAGTCATTAAGGTCTGTGGTGAGATGAGATTAGCAGCAACAAAGGATAAACAATGGTGTGTTACGTCTGTCGCACACAGTCTACGGCCTGTAGAGTGGAATTGTGTCCTTGTCATTTGTATTTACTGTGAGAATTGTCATGGATCAACAGAGAAATAAAACACAATGAGTGAGGCCGGAGGCTGCTCTGGTGCCACCTCCGTGCCCCAGCAGGGCCGTCCCAGAGCACAGGGCACAGCAGTGTGTGCAGAGGGCTCTGCAATATCCCCAGGGAGAGAGGAGCCTGCACAGCCTCTGGGCACCATCTGCTCAGGGCTGGGCGCTGCCAGGGCAGCAGTTGTGCCTCCTGTGCAGGGGCAGTTCCTGGGCTCAGCCCCTGCCCCTGGCTCTGGTGCCATTGCTGGGCCTGGAGCAGAGCCTGGGCCTGCTCTGCCCTCCCTGCACACAGGGACACACAGACAGACAGGGACAGACAGACAGACAGACAGGGACACACAGGGACACACAGGGACAGACAGGGACACACAGGGACACACAGGGAAGGACAGGGACACACAGGGACACACAGGGACACCCAGGGACAGACAGGGACACACAGGGATGGACAGGGACACACAGGGACACACAGGGACACACAGGGACAGACAGACGGACAGGGACACACAGGGACACAGGGATGGACAGGGACAGGCACACAGGGACACACAGACAGACAGGGACAGACAGGACACACAGGGATGGACAGGGACACACAGGGACACACAGGGACACACAGGGACGGACAGGGACAGACAGACAGACACACACACACAGGGACACTCAGGGACACTCAGGGACACCCAGGGCTGAGGCCCCTCTCAGCTGAGCTCCTCTCCAGGCTGAGCAGCCCCAGCTCCCTCAGCCTTTCCCAGGCACGGAGATGTTCCAGTCAAAAGAAACAATAAAAGTCTGTCAGATTCTCTACTACTCCTAATATTTAAAGATTTTTTTTTTCCCCTAACATTGCAGGGTGATATTAATAATGGTATAAATCAGTTTGACTGATAGAAATTAGATTGAATTTACCTGCCTAATTATGCCTCACTTTGGCTTAACTGTGAGCACTGTGTAGAACAGACAACTAACCCCAGTAGGCTGCTCCGGTGTTCTGCTTTAGTACTAGCAACATTGGTTTCTCTTGATAAAATATTTCAGAGGATCAAAGAAGAAGACTATGTAGGTAAGAATCAGCAATGAAAATCTTTCATTTACAAAATACTTGGCTACCCATTTTTATTTAGCTAAGAGAGCTTGGAACAAAACATTTCATTTTCACTCAGAGATGCTGTAGCATTTGTATTAATATGCATTGTTCTCATGGTTTTTAAACCCCACAAGACTGCATCTAAAATAATACTACCCTGGACCCTTAGAAAGTATTTTGTACCTGTCACAATGGCACTGCTCTCTCTTTTTTTTTTTATATTCACCCCTTCCCCTAATATGCAGATAATAACTATCCATGGCTATATAAACATAAATACCAGAGAATCCGTTTTAATCAGGACACATAAAACAAATACGCAGAGGTATAGAGACCAAGCAGTGCCTCACAGATGTAGGCAGCCATACAAACACACAGTTTACATGTTTATTACTGCCAGTGTATTCTTGACTCATTCTTGCAAACAGCCTCAGGGTAGTGACTCCAGCAGGGTGAGCATCGGCTAAATCCAACAAAAGGAAGCAAAACAATACATACATTTTTCATTTTTCTTACGGCACAAGACTGAGCACTCTACTCTGGGCAAGAGTCCCTCAAGAATATGAAGAATATGCGCTACAAATGGCTTTAGGGTGCTCATGACTGACTGTTTCCTTTCCACCTACAGAAAAGCTTGTAATGGATTCTTCTGTCTCTAGGGACACTTTTAAAACCAAACCAAGATTTCAGTATTATTTTGCAGATAGAATGAATTTGTTGCTGTAAACCTAACTGCAGATGCACATATTTAATTTGAGCCGTATTTTTAGAACAAAGAAGTCACAAAATCAGTTTTGAAGGGGTAAGCTTTTATCGAAATTAATAGGGCAGGACATGCAGCTGGCTGACGTATGGCTAATGTGGTACTTCTCAGAGCTTTTAACACACTTTGCTGATTGTTTGCTCAAGGCATATGGTTTGAATGAGCTGGGCAGTGCACAGTGCAGCTGGCAGACTAAATATCCAAATTTGGCAATAAGACCCACAGTTATGTGGCACTAGGTATCAAATTTGCCTGAATTTTATGTCCAGAATTCTGCCATAACCATGGAAATTTGAAGCTACTTCAGACTGTACTACAGTAGATGTCAATGCTTCTAGTCTTGCAGTAATAACTGCAGCTGACCCATGTGGTGGAGGAATAATCTGAAAAGGGCAAAAGCTTTTTATAGAGCAAAAGAATTACAAAAAGCTTTCATTAAACAAACCCAGAATTTTCAAAATGGGCAAGCACCATTTTCTCTAGCACACAGACTGGGAAACTGTGACAGGTGCTGTTCCAAATACACATTCATTTCAGTCAAGCAAAGAATAAGAAGGTTTTGGCAGCTTGTCCTGTTTTCACCATTACCTCCCATAACCCAAGTCAATGGTTTCAGCCTCAGCTCTGATATTCAGGAAGGTCTACAAAACTCTCTAAACTATCTGAATACAATTTTTGTATTAATTTAATAAATGAAGCATCATTTTTGGACTCTCAGCATAATAAACTCTCATTTGCACTGAGTAGATTCATAAATTCATGCTGTTAAAACTGTTTTCATCAGAAATGGGCAAACCTCCTGTGGTGCCCATTCATATTCCAGTTCTGAACTGCAGGAGTGTGTTTGCCAGTCACAAGTGCTCAGTTATTATTGCAGAGTTTCCTTTATTGCTGCTTGAAAAGCCAATATAGATACTAAAAGTGACTCTCTCATCTCAGGGTACACACAACTGCATATTTCTGAGGATATATTCCCACATTTTCAGTGAAGTGTATCCCATTTTTATGCGACATGAACCCAGTGTGATGAATTAAGATGAATACTAAGAGGAACAGAGAAGCAGCAAGTTCCCTGCTCCAGACCTGCCTGGCTGTGTCAAAGTCTTGATAATAAAAGGTTTGTTTGTTGTAATGCAAATGTTCAGTCCAAAAAATTCCAAGAACAATGAGTGTCTCAAACAAACAAATATAACAGCACAGAGTCTCTATTCAGCTCACATATTAATCTCCTAACTTTAGAAAGAAATTTATTTTCTGACATTCCTGCTTTCAACAGAAAAAGCCTCATCCATTTGTGAGGCTGACCAGCATCTTAAATGACAATGAACAGCTGGACAACTTAATAAAAAAAAAAAAAAGTTTATTGCTTTGAAATCTTCCTTTTTGCTATTCCCACAATCCTTTTTTCCCACTCCCTAAGTTGCCCTAATGATAATACTGAACATGAAGTCAGCACAGATATGCTACACTTGGACAAATTGAAAGTAAATGGCAAAGGATTTTTAAAAAAAAAAAAAATATTTCTCTCAAACTTCAGTTTCCTTATCAGCATAAAGCAATGCAGAGAAGGAGAAAAGTAAGTATGAGGAGCAAAGGTTTCATCATCTTATAAGAGAAGTGCTCCACTAAGTTCCTGAACCTTTTGAAGCTGACCCTGTGAGCAACGAATTGAATGTGTAAAGGAGACTGTTTTACAGGACAAAAGGATACAAAACACAATAAAAATGTCATACACACTGAAGTGAAGTTTGTGGAAGCTCATTTTAGTAGCAGGGAGGCACAATGCAGCTGGAAAAGGTGCATGATACCGTTTCCAGTTCAGCAAATAATGCAGAGCTCACCCAGCAGCTCTTTAGAGAGATGTCACTGCATGCGTTCTGACTTGTGCCAGGGACTGAGCCACCCCTCTGACCTCCCTGCTGTGGCCTTTGCACTGTCTGCACTCTGAGGGGGGCTTTTCATTATCTTAAATTTGTATTTTAAAAACTGAACACATTATCCAGCCCTAAGACTTGACAAAATGTGCAAATACACATTCTTTTATCTGCAAGCCCTGATTTACAGACAGGCTCAAAGCATGTGCAAGCTTCACAAGAAATACTGACTAATGCTAAGCCCAGCCATATATAAAATGGTCTGAGGTATAGTTCAAAGAATATTGAGAGGAAATAAGGAGTATTAGAGGTCATCTCACCTACAAAGAAGAAGTGCCATCAGAGGATGACAAATTTGATTTCCTAAGCAACACCCAGGTCATTTAGCTCGCGGGTCCAGGCGAGGTCAACTCTCTAGTGCCAATCTGGACATTGGCAGATGGCTTCTGAGAGTCACAGAGACTTAGAAATCTATCCACCAGCAGCCTCAGCAACTCCACCTGAATTCTCTCTAGCTCTGAAACAACGAAATGCCTTTTTCCAGGCTGGAAAAGAGCTGTCAGCCATCACTTTGCACAAATGTGAGCCTTCCTCATCGCTGGGGAGTAAAACCAGCCACACCCTCTCACAAAGGGCCTGACGGACAGAGTTCCATAGCCAACCTTCAGAGAAACAGGAAACGTGCTGGCCATGTCCTCACCCAGGATTTTACCCATATAATAAAGCAGGCATTTGAAATTCCTCTCCCCAGGACAGAAAGCTGAAGAGTTTTTCAATTCCCTTCCCCTTACAGTTACACCCTTTCTCCTTATCCTTGGTCTTAGTTCTGCTCATGATGTTCAATTCTTTTCTGCAAAGGTAAGAACTTTCAGAACAGAGCCACCTCAGACTGTCAGGACCTCTTGGAAGAAGGTCCTTGCTCCTCTGGAGATGAAACACTGGCCTGAGCTATGAGCCTGACTCAGGAGAGGATCAAAATCAAAGTTGTGTTACACAAGCTTCCTACCTTCACTTAAATTCCAGACAGAGACAGGTGATCTGAGCTTGTTCCATCAGCAGATAAACCCAACAGATTATCAGAACTACTACCAAGTCACCTCATCTCCACTCCTGTTTCTAACTCAGGCTAAAAATATAACTTCTGCATTGAGGGCTTTTATTCTTTCTTGGGTTTGAGGGTTTGTTTTTGTTTGTTTTTGTTTGTTTTTGTTTGTTTGTTTGTTAAATCATACTTGCACCACATTTAAAAAGCCAATTACTGACTATCCCATTTTTACCAATGTTTTCACAGTGAATTAAGGCTATAATTAACAAAAAACTCACTAAACATATTATCTTAGAATTCAAGTATTACAACTGGAAGAACTCAGTGGATATTCTCATAGTCATGCAAAACAGAAAAATCTTGACCCAAGCATATAAAAAACAAATTCTGACCTCAATTATCAGACTTTACATAGGACAGCCATGGAATAAATTAGTTAACCGTAAATGGAATTTAAAATCATCCAAAAGCTGGTCTTGAAGAATGAGCATAATCACACCACAGAATTCTGAATTAGCAACTCCTGTATTTAAAATATGCAACTAAAGTCAAGCCAAACTTTTAAGCTAGAATAGAAAAAAAAAAGTCTTCCTAGAGTCTCCTTTAGCTTAAGCACAGTGAACAGGGCAGCTATCTTGCTGGGTTATACACTACACTACAGAATGATGAATTATTTACAGCTAAGGACTCAAATGCTCTCTCAGTATCATCTTTCCCTGGGCTCTGTACTCACCAGAGCCCTTGATACTGAAATGAGTGAGAATAGAAATGAGAATGTTCAATTTCACAACAAACATGGAGGCTGAAAGGTTTCAGTGTAGGTCCAGCCCAGATTAAAGTGTCTGCTCAGCCTGAAGCCAGTCCTCAGCTTTGTATCTGCAGTCCCTTAGGGCTTCCTTGTCCCCCCTTCAGCGTGATTTATGTCAGAAAGTTTGGAATAAATTAACTGTTCTGCTGGGTATTGCAACTGCGAGGAATCCAAAGACATGCTGATTTCTTTCTTTATTTCCCTCCCCCTCACATTTATTTTGCTCAACACAGTGAGATAAAACCTGCATGAAGATGTGGTTTGGAGTTCTAAGTGGGCAAAAATAGAACTATTTAGAAAGGCTGTAAACTTCTGCTATAAGCCAGTGTTTAAATAATGTATTAGACGTATCTATATATAAACAAAGACACAACACATGGACTTCGACTAATATATAGTGTGTGTATGTATGCTCCCTTGCAGTTCTGTATTAATCAAATGGAATATTCTGTAGTAGAAATACAGTACTAATAACTCAAAATAGCACTCCTGTTCAAGTTGCTTGTACAAGCTTATTTGAGTTCTAATTGTGTGCTGAAATTCTCCCCTTTAATGCCTCGGTCTATTTGAAGGTTAGCTTTTGGTCCCATGGAGATAAAGGAAAATGTGCCAACATTTCAGAGATTTGATTACCTGTATAAAATTATGCTTGCTCATTTTTCCTTGGCAAGATACTCTTGGGGAAAGTTATATTAAAGAGGGAATAGAAATAGTGTACATCCAAAGAAAATATTTTCCAATTATGCTTCACAAGATGCAGAAAGTATTACTTGTTATAGAGGATTATGAATGAGATAATTACTGAGAGCCTAATGTACCTAAAGCTACAATAAAGGACAGAGAAAATCATTAATAAGTGGTTATTGACTGTTCTTCCTGCTCTTTGTAATAAAAGGCCAGAACAGTAGCAAGGACAAACCTTTCCCCAGTTCGGCTGTGACAGGTTATACACAACAATACCTTTTCTACTTACATGGCCCATCATTAATTCCTATAAGGGAAACCATAGCAGCTTTGATTTAGCACACAAAACACTTTATGCCTCTCCAAACAGCCTTAACAAGAAATGTTTCATACTAAGAGTCAATTGAAAATAGTGGAGATTTAGAATGAGGATGAACGTTCCCTCTTTTAAATGATTTCATTGCACGCATTCCTAATGAGCAATCTGCACTTCCAAAAGAATCCAGACCAGTGTTCCGTTGGTAAGGCACAGAATGACAAAACACTTTTAAAGATTAAAGGATGTCTCATTACCCCTTTTTGATACTCGGATGAATTAAATGATAACCCAATTATTTCTGAGAAGCCCAGCAAAGAATGTTTGAGCTCCCACGCTCAGGATTTCAATGCAGGTGTGATCAATAGGGGAGATTATAAAATAAAGGATTTCTGAGCGGCCGCAAATCTTTTCCTATTGCAAAGCAGAACATGGTACCACGTTCAACATTACCTTCAGTGCATTCTCTTTGTTTTTATTTCCTCTTTCCCTTTCAGCTCCCAATCCTGCTGCATTGAGCATGAAGGCACAGACACTAGAGAAAAGTTCAACAGCATTTCTAAAAGAATGAGAAAGGTCACAAACATTACAGGGGTCAGTCTACATGGACTTGCAGTGCCTGAAGGAAGCCCACAAGAAAGATGGAGAGAGACAATTTAGAGGAGCCTGGAGAGACAGAACGAGGTGGAATGGCTTCAAACTGATGGATTTAGGTTTAGATTGCTTTATCAGGAAAAAAATTGTTCCCTGGCAGGGTGTTGAGGCCCTGGCACAGGGTGCCCAGAGCAGCTGTGGCTGCCCCTGGTTCCCTGGCAGTGCCCAAGGCCAGGTTGGACACTGGGGCTTGGAGCAGCCTGGGACAGTGGAAGGTGTCGCTGCCATGGCAGAGGTGGCCCTGAATGAGCTTTAATGTCCCTTCCAATCCAACCATTCTATGAAACTCCACCCTGGACAGATCTCCCAGCGTGGGCAGCAGGGCAGGGGGATTCTGTCCCTCGGCCCTCAGGTGAGAGCCCAGCTGCAGAGCTGCCCCAGCCTGGGCCGGCACAGCGAGGAGCTGGAGCTGCTGGAGAGAGCCCAGAGGAGGCACCAGCATGAGCAGATGGATGGAGCAGCTCTGCTGGGAGGAAAGGCTGGCACAGCTGGGATTGTTCAGCCTGGACAGAAGATCCAGGGTGACTTCATTGTGGCCATTCTACCTGACAAGGAAGCCATCCAAGAGCTGTGATTTTCTTGTGCTCCTACACTTACTTCATGCCAGAAAGAGCAACAGCTTCCATAATGAAAGCCCTGTCCCACTGGTTACTGTGGTCCCCCTTAACAGAAATCCCTTCAATATTCCCTTACACACCCACCAACCTGCTCATACATGAGACACACACACACCAGTTTTCATCTCAGCGTAGTCAGTGCTCTTTGTTTCACCCCCCTGGCTCCACCAGACCCTGCATAAACTGTACTTTACATTAAATACATTAGGATGGACTGCATGCCTAGAGAAACTGGAAAACCAACCTGCCACATCTGCCTGGTTTAGAGCTGGAGAAGTATCTCCTGTGTTACCCAGTTATTCATCAAGAACTTACAAATGTATTCCAGGTTCTGAATAGATGTTGTCCGTGAGATACATACTGCCTCAGTCATGCTATGGTTTTTCTCACTCTGTAAGTACAAAACACACGCATTTCATCTCCCATTCAAAGCACTGCAACGACCCTACTGTCTCAGAGGTGACCTCCAGCCTGACAGAGCAAAGTTTTCCTTTACTATCCATCAGTCTGTCCCCCACAGAGAATTGCCTGCTACAGGACTCGTGCAGAATGCACTTGATTTAGACAGAAACATTTACTGAAAAATTCCCTTCAAAATCCAAATACTTGGTTTTGCATACAGACTGCTCAGTTCCATGCAGCCCTTGGCTTATCAGCAATAGGCAGGAACAAGCAGGTGGTCTTTTGGAAGGTCAGAATTTAGATCGATTACAAAATAATTATTTCATAGAATGATCAGTGCCATTGCCGTCTACACAGAAAAAAGAAGCCTAATGTTGTCTGGAAATTTTAGTGTTGTCCATTTTCTTTCTTTTTTTTGAGCTATGATAACTCCACTGGCCCAACATTTCGAAGTATACACGTATTTCCTATTATATCTCATTTCAGTTATTAATAATTACATATCTCGATTAGACAGCAACAGCTTTGAGGCAGGAAACTACTCAACAAAATGGATGAAAATTTTAGCCAAGGCTTCTTGATATAAATGGCAGCATTAACAGTTTTCACATTTACTGCTACTCGGTGCACCAGTCCTCATTAGCTATAGCTGAGGGTGCCTTGAAGATATATACAACATTTAACAAAATTGCCCAAGAAACAATTTTACATTGAGATTTCTTTCAAAACCCCCATAGTTTAAATATCAGTTTGGTCTTCAGACCAAGTAAAATCCTGGAATATGATTTAAATGATTAAAATAATTTCCATTTGTTAATACAAAAACTCTATTTAAAGTCCTTGTACATTTAGAGCACCTGCCCTCAGTTCATGTAGGATACTCAACAGCATAATCAAGACCCACTAATTAGCAGAAATAAATG
Organism: Hirundo rustica; assembly: GCF_015227805.2. Classification (NCBI taxonomy): domain Eukaryota; kingdom Metazoa; phylum Chordata; class Aves; order Passeriformes; family Hirundinidae; genus Hirundo; species Hirundo rustica. The sequence goes on from NC_053460.1 coordinate 17,597,075, forward strand.
AACAAGTTGGAAATATTTTGTTGGCATTAAGTCTTGTTTCAAATGATTTTATGTGAAGAAAGAAGCACAAGCATTTTCCTTTTGCCTCTGGACGTATTTTCTTGTCAGTATGGCAGGACAACACCAGGAATTGCAAAGTGTGCCAGTGGTCTACGTGAAATGCTTTAGACTGCATAATAATTGGAGAACAGGTGGCCTGAAAAACAGGCAATTTAAAATAAAATTAAAAAAAAAAAAAATAGGAAAGAGGAGTGAAAAGGGAATAGCAAGATAGCAAGGATGTCAGTAATTTCATTTAGAAACCCTATTCTGTAAAAATACAGCAGATTTTTAATAAGCTCTCAGAGGTGAGCACTAGGAGATCCCAAGCCTTTTGCATCATGCTTTAATGCTGCACCAATTCTGCTGCAGATTATCCCACGCTAATTGAAAAATACGGTGGTTTTGCCCATTCGCTTTACAATCCTGACTGCTTCGGCTGAGCGTACAACATGTCACAGATCCTGATGATGCTTGTGGCATCACCACCTTAGAAAATAACGGGATGGAAGCGGTGTGGTTTGGTTCAGCTGCTCTGTCCCTGTGCACTGCACAGCTGGATGCCCACCACCAGCTCTGCCCAGACTAAAATCCCCCTTTCCTCCCTGGCAGCAGTACCCCATGGCACACACGCAGCTCCCTCGGCCAGGGAAAGCAGAATTAGCTAATGTGGCTTCTGGATTGAACCCAGTAAATGACTGGGGCCCTCTGAACCGCTCTGAAATCCCTTTTGCTGGGTGCCTGCAGCGCTGCTGCTTGCCTCCAGCGATGCTCTGCGAGCCAGCCTTTTATTCCAGCACATTCCCAGGCTGGAGCAAACCCCAGCTTTGCCTCTGCTCACCAGGGGCTGGGTGGGAAGCAGTTACCGAGCTCAGACCCCGGAGCAAGGAAAGGGATGTCTTCTGCGGTTCCTAATGATTCCTGCGGTTAATTCAGGAATGCCACTGACAGTCTCCAGGGAGAGCTACACTTACTTTTGCTTAGCTGCTGGCATGACTGCTGTAAAATAAAGGCTTTAAAAGAAATCCTTGCAGGAGAATTTTTACACTAAGAGGGAGTGCTCAGGAAAAAGGAAAGTTATAAAGTACCTTGTATCGCTACAGGTGCTCCTCGGGGATCTCCGAGAGGCTATTCAAACATATTAATATTTGCCTAAATATCTTCAGGAAAATTATCTGCGTTTATTTCACAATTCTACATGCCTCATACATTGCTTGCAAATAATAGTTACCTTCAAACACAGCCTAAAGTATTTATTGCAACAAATTATTTCTGTAATGAAACGGACAGGGTAAATTGCCCAACATCAACATCCCTGGCTTTGTCACAAAAAACCCAGAAACCACGACCAAAAACAAAAGCCGTGCACCAAAGACCCTCAGCTGTGAATTCCTTGGTCTGTTGCATCACGCACGCTGTGGCTTCCTTTTTCTTCTTTGACTTTACCAGAATAGGAAGAAAACCTAACTTTTAAAACAGAGCTTTCAAGAAACAAAATTTATGCAAACTCATTCTCATTATTTTCACTTAAAAACTTATTTTTCTTGTGATCCCAGTGATTGTATATTTATTACATCCTAAAAATACAGTGCTGCCCAGCAGCTACAAAGCCTTTCTCATGTGTGGCTTAGTTCATGAGCTATCACCCATTTCAGCTCCACAGCTCTTACTGGAAGCCTACAGCCACCAATGGAATTGGTCCCAAAGCATTTCTCATTTTAATACAAAATTAAGGTTTTTGTCACACAAATCCATGGCAAATTGAGGAATATCCTATCAGGATGTGAGAACAATAAAACTTCCCTTTCACTTTACTGGTTGAAAGACACATCCTGGCGCTTTTGGGAAATCACAGCTACCTGAGATCTTATGGATGGATGGGAAATACGCTTGTCAAGTTCAGCGAGGACAAACTTCTAGCAAAAAACTCCCCTCACAATTGGCACTAATTGGTAGTTAAATTGACAACTGGAACTGAAGCATCCTGACAGCACGAGGGGTGAGCCCTACAGGTAGAAATTGAAAACCATTTATTGAAGCAATGTTGGAAAGACTAAACGATCATAGGGCATCTCAGAATATCCCGGGGAAGGCTCAACTCAATTTTTCATAGTGTCACTTCAGCATTTTGCATGCATACTTGGATAACATTTCACTGAGAGAAAGATAAAGTTTTCAGATCAATATATTGAAAAGCACACAAGCTTCTAATTCTTTACAAACAAACAAAATGCTCAATATTAGCTACTCTTTTTTCAGAATATCAGAAATTTTTGTGGCTCTAGGAAAACATGACAAAGAAATTTAAGTGAATAATGCTAAAATAACCTATACCATTCCTTTTTATTGAAAAAAGAAAATTTAAAAAGCACCAATTCCAAACATATTTAAAAACAAAACAAAACAAACAAACAAAAAAAAACACGCGAAAGAAAAAAAAAACCACACTTGCCCATCTTTTAAGGTATTCTTTACACCATAGACACTCTCCTACTCCATGAAAGAAAATACAGGCAGCTGAGGGGGTGCCTGGTGTTTTGCAGTTTGACCCTTTAAGATGTTGGATTCATAAGCAACTGATAAAATGCCTCTTTGAAGTTATTACCAGTCCTGTTCTATAGCTGATGTTCAAGGGGTTTAAGTTGTGTCTCTGCTTAAATTGTGGTTATATCATGCCCCAGGCTGGAGATGAAGGAGCTTGAAAGTGTTCACTTTATTCAGTAATACTCCCAGAATATACAGAAATGAGATTTTCAGTGTCTGGAGATATGCCTTGTTTCTTAAATCTTAGAGAAATCAGTAAAATATTTTTTACACTGTAGTAAAAAATGTAGACCCTGTTGGGTCAGTCAACCTGTTCTTGCTTAAATGTAGGTTTTATATTTAAATTTCTTCTTGGAACATGTTCTCAGCTAAAAAACGAAACAAATGAAAGTTGTGCAGGCTCAGGAATATTTTTTAAAAACCCAATACTTTTATCAGACTTCTCTAAAATGCTGTCTGCTGGTTTTATTGTCTTTGCAGTAACATTTAATTACGCTAGTTATACTCCTGCTTACTAAGCCGATTGAGACTATGCAAACTGGAGCATTCTGTGCAGTACACAGTCACCTCTTCCCTTTCAAGCACACAAAAGGCAGGGGGAATTAGTATTTTTCATAGAGAACACAGTAGCAAAATAATTGATACATTTCAGCTTCTGGGAATTTATTAAACTTAAGCAGGAAAATTAGTGTGTAATTATGGCTGCAAAACAACAACAAAAATCTAAGGCTCAGAAGGCAGTGTTGACTTTGCAACATTTCAGATACTGAATATTTTATGGCATGCATTTAAGTCATAGAAAAACATACAAGTGTGTATCAGGGAAAAAAGGATAGAATCTACTTAATATGGTGTTGTGATTACTGTTCTGTTAAAACTTTAACAAAGCATTAATGTAGGACTATGTTACATCCTATGAAACTTTTGCTAGGACTTTGCTACTCCTACGTGTCACAAGGATTTTTTTCACTCAGGTAAACAGCGTGTAATTCATCCCTCAAAACACTGCTAGCCTTAGTTATATACATTTCTGGTTTTCTTGAGTCCAACAGTATTTCCAGGCAGCCACCATAATCACAAGCTCAGGGCAGGAATGAAAAGTAAAACGTGACAAAGGAACTTGTTTAATTAAAACCTTATTTATTTCACCTATTTGCGCTTCAACAGAACTAGTCATGATTTTAAATAAGTAACATTTTACCATTTCCTGGTGAAGACACAAAATGCATGTTGGTGAAGAAATCAAGGATTGCATAGAGCATGGATAACGTGGAACATACAGCTCTGAGCTATTTATAAGTGCTCTGTGCATTTCCAGGTTGGGGTTTTACAGTAGCTCAGCCTGAAGCACTCGACTGTGAAAACAGGATGCCTCTCCACTGCTCCTCCTGCAGGAAAATTGTTTCTCCTCTACAGGCTTGAACCCAAGCCCCAAATATCAAGGGAAAAAATCTCTGTTGTTCCAAACAGCAAAAGATGCCCAGCTCCCTCATCCCACAAGCCACACAAGAAAAGCTGCATTTAACGGAGTGAAAAGACACAAACCACATAATTTAGAAGCAGTCACAGATGGAAAACGCCTCCCTGAGCTCACCACAAGGAGCTGTCCTGGCCAGGCTGGCTCTGAGCCTCACCTGCACCAGTCTCGCTGGTTTTCTCCCATCCAGGATTTTCAGAGCACCTTCTCCAGAGCCCTGAACCAGGCACAGATGTGCCACAGGGGCTGCTCTTCCCTGCCATGCCCACTTCCCAAATCCCTCCTCACAGACAAAATAGGCAATATGTTCTCTTGGGACCGGAAACAGGGAAATCCAAAAGGTCTGGGGGAGGTTCTGGGACAACCTGGGAAGTATTGCCAGTGGAGTGGTGCGACACAGACAGCATCAGCCTGAGTGACTGCTGGTGGATTTTTGTGCCCAGACCTAAATTTGGATTAATTTACCGGTAAGCCAGAGAACATAAATACAAACAAACAACTTCTGTGGCCTTCATTCCCTCTTTTGTTCTCACCATGCTTTGTGAGGTTTAACAAAGACAAACAAGTGCCGGATTCTGCCCCGTGGATGGAGCACCCTGGATGTACGGAAGGCTGGAACAAGAATGAGATGACACAGGAAAGGTGCTGGGCACTGCCCAGGCTCCCCAGGGAATGGGCACAGTCCCAAGGCTGCCACAGCTCCAGGAGCTTTTGGACACCAGGGATGCACAGGGGGGATTGTTGGGGGGTCTGGGCAGGGACAGAAGGTGCACTTGGTTAATCCTTGTGGATCTCCTCTACCTGAGGACATTCTGTGATTGTAATTACAAACAACTGCTATTACGTGAACTATCCCAGATTTTTGCTTAAAAACATCCATTAAACCAGGTCCTAACCCATTTAAAACATCATGAACAACACATGTTCCATAAAACAGGAGCTGCAATACCCCAAATGCAGCTTCCTAATGCTTTTTCACTTTATTACCTATGTCATTGTGAATTCGGAGGCTGTCTCCTGTGAAAGAACAGTGGCATTTGCTACAGCCCAGATTTCACAGCACATCTGCCGTGGTGCTGTAAGTGCATTCAGAGGAGAAGGAGAAAATGCAGCAGTGTATAGCAAGTAGAAGTTCCACCTAACTAATCAAGTCCACAGGGACAGCATGCAGTGTCACAAGACATATCACTCTACACTTGAATGAGGTTGTCAGCCACAGGGAGGCTGCAAACTGCTGACAGCACTGTGCAGGATGGGGAGGCTTCTAAAGCAGCTTTGTAAAGTAAGTACCTGCTTCTGTGGGTGAAGGGGAAAAAAAGAAATGAAGCACAAAAGGGTATTTGCAAATCTGTCGCTCAGTATTCTATTGCTGGGAATAAACCCAAACTCATTCGATGTGTGATGCACGAACTCAAAAAATGTTACTCTGCAGGTTTCTCAAAATGCACATATACATTTTTACACGTACAGATCAAAACAATATGGGACTGATTAAAATAAGAGTGATATAAAGCTATTAGAGAATGTCCAAAGGAGGGACACAGAGCATGAAGCTGTGCCAGGGGATGGTTATGCTGGAGATCAGGGAAAGGTTCTGCTTCCCCAGAGAGTGCTGGCACTGCCCAGGCTCCTAGGGCATGGGCACGGCCCCGAGGCTGCCAGAGCTCCAGGAGCCTTGGGACAGCGCTGCCAGGGATGCACAGGGGGGATTGTTGGGGGTCTGGGCAAGGACAGGGGCTGGGCTGGGTGATCCTTGGGGATCCCTTCCAACACAGGATATTCTATTCTGTGATCCTATGAAAATTCCATGTGGCAAAATAAATGCAAAATGAGTATAGCCAAAAAAAAATAAAACTAGAATATTTGTGGCATTTTATAGAGAAATCTCATAAATTCAGGAAGCACTTCTTTACAGATATGTAAACTTGGGTTGCTCATTTTGAGCTCTATCCTACCAAACATAATGACAAAAATTGTCATTAAAAGCGCATATTGTTCAAATTTATTCTAAGAGGTTCACGAATGAAAGCAAAAGATTTGCTACGGTCCTTTACTCGAGTCATTGAAGAAAGACACCACACTTTAAAAGGTGTTCACATTAATTCCTCCTATTAGTCTCACCCCAGATTACTTCATTTATTACAGCAAATACAGTGGGAATGCGTTTATTACTCTATATCCATGCAGAACAGTAATGAACAAACCCCTTTGAAGTGTGTGCAGTTGCACTGCAACACTTAAAACTCTGGAGAAGAGTCTTTATGTCTGGAAGCTGCTTCGCCTGGAAAAACTGAGCAGTTTAATAAAAGATACATCAGACCTCTGCAGTCCCGTCTTGCTAAATTTCTCTGCACTTCATAAACTTTGGTATGAGACCTTTTAACCAACAGGAGGAACTTGCAGACTCTGCATTCAGGCTTTTATTTACAAAGTGATTTGTGTTCTGTTTGTATCCTATAAAATTAATCTCAGTTTTCAGTTTTATTTTGCTGATATATTCTATCAATTCCATTAGGACCAAATGCTTCTACTCAGTGTCTTTCCACCCACTAACATGAAAACCATTATTTAAGTATCAGTTCTATTCTGAGCAATTCTTAAGAGCTGAATTTTCAGTGGGTTTTAAAGGTACATTTGAGAACTCTCAACAAATTATGCTTGTGTGTGTATTGTTTCTGTTTGTGCAAAACTTATTTTTGTATTTATTCTACAAAGCACCTAATTAAATGTTTGTACAAAACATACATGACTATGAAAAGCACCAGGTACACTCGACAACAGTGCAGAGGCAAAAATTGTAACAAAGATCTACATAATTAGATTTGCTCCTAGAATGTTTTCTTTGAAGCAATTAAGCACCAAATAAAAGATTTGTTTGAAGATTATACTAGAACTTTCAACATGTAAAAAGCACATGGCAAGCAATACTGACTCTGTAACAGGACAAAAGCACATTTATATCCAGAAAATGCAGCAAAAAATGGGGCAGACATTTGATATCACTCTCTCCACAATGTTAAGCCTCTCTGCACTAGTTCATTATATCCTGTTTTACTGAGTGTCCTTCATTCAAAGTCTGGCAAAAAAGGAAAAAAGAAAATTGAGGTAAGTCATTGGGCAGAAAAAATAGTCAATAAAGTCCCAGAACAAAGGAGATACCCCAGGTGTGCAAATCCTTTGGCAGGGGAAGAACTCAAAAGGCTGGAGGGAGAGTGTAAGGGGAGAAGCCAGGAGGAGGAACCAAGTATGTGCAAATCTACTTCGAGTTCTGAAAAGCAGGTTCTTTTTAAATTGTACTGGGTAAAAAACCAATGAGGGTGACAGAGGAAAACCACTGCACAACTTCACAGAAAAGGAAAGCATTTTGCTTGTGGCATTCTGTACACCCTTAAGTTTTGGGAAGGATAGCCAAGAAGTATAATTGAGGGAGCCTCTGCTTTCCAGTCAGGAAGGACTGAGAGCAGCTCTAAAAGCTGTGGAGTGCCTCTGCACCCCAGCCTGAAAACACTCTCAGTACTCACAAGCCTTAGGAAAGAAAAGTCAGAATTAGGGATGGTTTTTCTGCAGAGGGAGAAAAAAATAGAAGAATTCCAAAAATATTCTAAGGCATTTTAATGAATAAACCAAAAATTTCTCACTATGGGAACAAACTTTGCTTCTTGCTCATTTCCGTCTATAACATGCAGTGTTTTAATTATGCAGCAGTCTCAACAAATAGATTGTCACAGCATTTTAGCTAAACTCTGTTTAAAATGCCAAAAGAAGATGGGATAATGTCTTCCTTGGTTTGGCTCAGTTTAACCTACCCACTTCTATTCTCCAATGACTCAAACAATTCAGGATATTATAACTACCAAAAAAACCCCCTTAAAATAGTAGAAATATTTAGACCTGGATATATCCTGAAAATTAAAATACCACAAAGGACAAACCCAGGATTCTCCCCAGCTACTCAAAATAATTTTAAAAGCTCTACTAAAATATTCCAGAAAGAATGGGTTGAATAAAACATTTTAAGATGTGAAATATGCTCACTGCTGTCTCTGTGAAATTGAGATACGTTACTAACCCCAGAGAAACAAATGAGAACAGATACCAAATACCTGATAGAAATGTAAATTGACACAGCACCCAAAGTCACTGGATAAAAAGCTCATTACACCTTCTGACCTGAGTCTCTCCTGGAAAGTGGCTACACTAGGGAAGATTTGGGAATGCACTTGATCTGTGTTCTCTTCAATACAAGACAGAGCTATTGACAGTCTCTATATTATACTATATGCTATTCATTTATCCATAGAAATTCCAAGATTTCCATGAAATTAACTACTATCCATAATTTTGTCTACATTTTTTTTTTTTTACTCAACCTCAGTAGCCAGCTAGTAAGACAATAACGCACTCGGTTGTTCAGAGGGAACTGAACTTTAGTGATAAACAATTAAGATATTTATACCTGCTCTCTACCAAACTGTTTGTAAATGCATTTACGAACAGATCATTCTCTTCTAAGAATAATTCTAAGGATAATTCATCCCTGATGGATACAGATGGCTCATACAAGTGCAAGGCTGATTCACCGACTGGAGGTAACACGCTGAGCTACGGAAAAAACTAATGCATGGCAACAAGCAAAGCTTTAGGGCAGCAGAAAATCTGGGACACTGAAAAATATGGTATTTTGCCCTGTTTTATTTTCCTAACTTTGGAAGTGAATTACAAAATCCGTGGCAATAATGTTACTCTACATGTGCGTAGAGACCTCCAAATAAACCAGGACCTCATAAATTGCTGTACAGTCCACACTTTCCTTTTTGGTTCTTGTTTTCTAAAAACCCTCAGAGCGTAAAAAACTCGATTCATCAGGCTGGAGATAGAACGTGACCTACAGGTGTAAGAACCTTTCAGAATGCACAGGAACACATTGCAAAGAGCTGCTTTGGTAAAACTCTTCAGCTGACAGAGGTGAGGAGTGGTGACTAATGCTACGAAAGAAAGGATGTGAACACACTTGTGGGGTTTTTCAACAAATGGAATATGCATATTTTTGTTGGAAATACCAGATTAGCTAACTAGGAAACCACGTCCTTACAGTCACGTACATTTAAAGCACAAATTTTGGAATCACAAAGCACCTCAGTCTGAAATTCCTTAGAGGAGTCTGAATGACTGAAGACCTCCTCACGTCATACATTTATACATTCAGAGAAAAAAAAAACCAAATCTTGCCTTACCCGGCCAACTAGGATTGGTTCAGGTCCAGAGAATTCTTCCAATACAAACATTTGATTCCAAACCCAGCCTCTCTTGGAACGGTGCAAAACTCTCTGTTCTTCATTTAGCCTTCTCAGTCCTGTACTGGATCCACTTGGTAGTACTTGAGATTGATTCATTGGAGCCATATAAATGGAAGGAAGGACAGTAATCCATAATATTATTAATGGAGTCCATGTATCCATAAGCATTTCCGTTAGTCTTTCTGGCATTGTACCTCAAGCTATGCAAATCACCACAGAAATGAAATTATTATTTTGCTTTCCTCCAGACTGTAGCAATCCAATTCATCACGCAGTACAGAACATTTACTTACAGCTCCTCCGTGTGTTTACAGCACAGTCAATGTAAAAATAGCTTAGATGATAAAAACATGATCCATTGAGTTTTCCAGTCATTAAAGATTCCTGGTAGGGAAATGAAAAAAAAGAAAGTTTAAATCAGTGACTAAAGAGTTTAGGAAAGTATTCTGAAACATCTTATTTACTTTTACATCATCAATAAACCATGTTAGGTTTTAAATTTGTAGCTCATAATATTATTGCATAGTTAAATTGATACTGTGTATTCTTTCATTGCCTGAAACACAGAGAGAAGACCCAGAGGAACGATTACACACTTAGGAAGATACTTAGACCTAAGAACTGGATGGGGTTTGCAGCAACGTGGTCTAGTGGAAGGTGTCCCTGCCCATGGCAGGGAGGTGGAAATGGAGGGTCCTGAAGGTCCCTCCCAACCCAGACCAATTCTGGGACCTTGCAAATCCCAGATCTTGCAGTTCATCTGAGGGTCTGACAAAGCTCCCAACCTTCTCACTACCCTGCTCTGTTCATGTGGTCAACTACAAACACATACTTTGTCATATAAGCAAATCAAAATAATGTTCTTGCATTCTTATGTTCCTTTGCTCCGTAAGAAGGAAAAAAAAACCAACGCACAAACTCCTCCTGAGTGTACAAGGCTCCAGCAGCCCACTGTCTGTTTTGCCATCACTTCCCTGCAGCAGCACCACTGCCCAGCAAACCCTTCAGAGCCCAGCAGAGAAACAGCACTGCTAAACCCTCTGCAAAATCACCACCAGGACCTAAGGAAACACATTTATGCACATCTGCACTACAGGTCTCACTGTCTCTCCTTCACTTTCAGAGAAAACACACGGTCGTGTTTCATTTCAAAGACGTTTTCCTAGATGGACACTTGGGAGCATTTTGTCTTTCTTTCCTTGCGCACCCTTTGATGTACGAAAAGGTCACACCAGGTTTCATCTCAGAGTAAATATTCCTTGAAATGGAAAGGCAAGTTAACATAGAAGGGCTGATGCCAGAGGGATGGGCAGACCCAGAAATGCAGCTGTGGATCACATGGAAAACTAGATGGGATGTGGCTCAGAGAGAAGGGCTGCTTTACAGGGTTATGGAGTTCTGTGAAGAGAGTCTTGATACATTTCTTTGATTCATATGCAATCAATCTCAGGAGAAACCACTATCTATGAGAGAGTAGCAATACCTATTCTAAAACTTGCACTGTATTTTAGGCTGGTTTTCTTCTACTTTAAGGTTAATTCCTAGTGTTGCATGCTTATGAAAATCCTGAGAGCTTAGGTGGGTTGTTTTGGGGAGGGTGGGGGTGGTTTGTTGTTCTTTTTTAAGGTTCATACACACTTGTAGCATAAAACATGCAGAACACCTTTTACATGACCAGTAAAAGTCAGCTGTTCTTTGAAAAGCAAACCATGTTGAAAGTTTTATGGTTTTTTTTAAACTTCAGTAATTGCCAAAGCAACTGTGAAATCTGTTGCATGAAAACCTGAAACTGTGAGAAACTTGTCTTGTTAGAAGGAGAGAGGAGCTGCTACCAAAGTGAAACTCAATCTCTCAAGCAGCATGGAAGAATGGTGAGCTAATAGTGCAGTGCTTTGACAATGCATCCAGAATGAGGGGAATATCCATTACAGGGGAACCTGGAGCTTTATAGGCCTCATTGCCAACTGGGGTGGAAATAAACGAATCAGAGAATACAGCAAGCTCTTGCAAAAAAGTTTAGGGGAAAATGTGAGAGAAGCAAGAGAGGCTTGAAATGTCTTGATATCCTCTCAATCCCAGAAAAGGAAGAGGAGCAAACAGTTCAATGATGGGATGCATCAGTCACCCTCTGAAAAGCCTCTTCAGTGCAGGGAATTAAATGGAGTTTACTGCTGCTGCTTTCTGGCACATGTTAAACAGAGATTTCTTTTCGGGGGCGTGTTGGGTGGTGGGAGGTATCAAAAGAGACAAACAGCCAAACTTGCAGTCAAAGTGATTGGTTTAGCTCAAATGGGATCCTCTTTATATCTGACTGGAGGAGTGGGTGCCTGTGCCTGCAAGAACACAGATTTTTCTGATTTCTTCAATGGACAAAGAATCAGAGCACAGGAGAAATAGAACCACTGTAAAACAGAGCAAGAGACAGCATCTTCAACCAACATCCAGGATTAAATTCAAAACAGGGGGCAGAAACTGAGAACACAACCTAAGGGTCCTTTTTAGGGCTTGAACAGGGCAAGAGGTGACACACTCCTCTTTTTAGCGTGACTCTGCTTCTGGGTGAAAAACCACTCTGAATATAAACCCTGAGAACCCCCCAGAAAAAAGGACCCAAGTGGACATGACTGACTTCCTTATACTTCCAGCACAAGGTCGTATAGCTCTTTTCATCAACAGGACCAAATAATAATAAAGCACTTCCATTCATATTGAAGAAGCTTTTTGAAAACAATTCCTAATCAATCTCCACAGCCTGCCTTCTAAAAGAAATGAAATAAATGAGATAAAACAATACTATGCTCCCAGAAACATTTTTGGTTGAAGAAAGAACAGGATATTTGGTTTTCACACTGCCACTCTCAATCCTTAGAAAGCATGAAGTTCATTTCAGCGCATCCCTCCTCGGTTCCTCCCCCAGACTTCCTGCTTGTTACTCTTCATTTACTCCAATCCAATGTAGGTCCTATCCTCTCACACTGAAACAGAAGATTTGCTGTGACTGGACTGTTCTCACGGTAGCTGTGTGTTCAGCAGTACCTTAAGGCAAACGAGTCCAAACCACATCAGAAATATCAGTGATGCACACACCATGCCATTAACCCCCCCTCAGTGAAACAGCCCCGTGAGGAGCACAGTTACACAAGCTCAGAGCACACAGAGCTGGGAGATTCTGAGCACTCACAGCAAAGCTGAGCAGTGCAGGGCAGAGGAAAAAAACCCAAAGGGACTTTGGCACATCCCAGTGCTGCAAAGGAATGTGATCAGCATGGAACTATTGAGCTGAATAAAGTTCTCGACAGCTCAACCTGGACTGCAGGAGCCTTGTAAGAGTTATTTGAGAAACAGACTCTCATTCAGGCTCTGTCAGTGAATCAGGGCATACACTTTATGCAATGCATGGAGGTGGGATTGCCCCCAGATTTCTTCACCAAAATTGGAAATCACTTCTGCGCCCCATTCCAGGGAGCAGAACACCATGTATGTGGCTGGGAGCCGAGAGAAGGCATTTTAAATAAGTGGCCCAGCAGTTTACACATTGACTAATAGGAAAATTGAGAAGTGCTCAGCAGTTAAATTGTAATCCTCTGGATTAGATGTAGAGGATGGGATGACAGGCTCTTGAACCAGGCTGTGATAACATCTAAAAAACCATATGTAAGGGCAGACTCGGAAATCAAGGAAGACCAGAAGGTGAGGCACAGTAGCACTTTCCCTTCCTATATTATGCCATGGTCTAAAGCAGTGGTATTGAATAACAGCAAAATTATTCCAGTGAAGCCAGAACAACCTTTTTCTAAGCAACAAAAAGAAGAGAAGCACGTGGCCCTCAAGAATGTATTTCACAGAATCACGGAATCCCAGAGTGGTTTGGGTTGGAAGGGACCTTAAATGCATCCAGTGTCACCCCAGCCATGTGCAGGGACACCTTCCACGTCCCAGGCTGCTCCAAGCCCCAGTGTCCAACCTGGCCTTGGGCACTGCCAGGGATCCAGGGGCAGCCACAGCTGCTCTGGGCACCCTGTGCCAGGGCCTCAGCACCCTCACAGGGAACAATTCCTGCCCAAGATCCCACCCAGCCCTGCCCTCTGGCACTGGCAGCCATTCCCTGTGTGCTGTCCCTCCAGCCCTTGGCAATTGTCTCTCTCCATCTTTCCTGCAGCTCCTTCAGGCCCTGCAAGGCCGCACTGGGCTCACCCCAAAGCTTCTCCTGTGCGGGTGAGCAATGGCAGCTGTGCCAGCCTTTCCTCCCAGCAGAGCTGCTCCAGCCCTCTGCTCATGCTGGTGCCTCCTCTGGGCTCTCTCCAGCAGCTCCAGCTCCGCGCTGTGCCGGCCCAGGGCTGCAGTGCTCCACCTTCATCAAGATTATGCTGGTGTTGATAAAAGTATAATTTTTGCTTTTAATCTCCACATGTTTCAACTGCCCTGGGCTGTTGTCTTAAACAAAACTTCAGTGATCTGAGTGGTTTCCCAGTACACTGTCGGATATATACAACTCCAGATCTACTCTAATCCAGCAAAGCTGTTTACAAAACAGCTCCAGTTCTCCATTCATGCCTGAAAGAGAAGAGTGATATTTAAAATACAAAGAATGTCTTTAATGTAGCAAATAGATGAAAGCAAATGCTTCACTATGTCATGGAGCAGAGATTCGAACAACTGCCTTATGTTTTCAAAAACTTAAGACTGTATTTATAAATTTTGTTCTCCATGCACAACCTATAGAGAAGTGCAGATAAAGCTGAGTGGTTTGTTTTCCCCTCTTGTGTGCTGATAGAGTTTTAGAAAAATATTATTCTGTTCACAGGAACTTGCACCTTGGAACATTGCACATAAAACTCAGCCACAGAGTGCTTAAGTCTTGTACAACACCAAGTGATTACAGAGAGGTTTATAACCTAATAGGAAGACATAGCCAGCACACATCTTCAGAAAACAATGTCATACACACTGGGACCTCTTCTGGAGCTCAGATCTGTGCAGGTTACAGCTGTGAGCTCATCCTTGCATAGAGTGAGAGCCAGGTATGGCAGTGGACAATTACAGAGATACAAAGCTCATTTTGAGTATGAGTGGAGGAAAGCACTTGTGATAGAGCTCATTTCATTAAAACCATTTTAAATTCATCTTGTAGCTTTAAAAGGTGACCACTGGAATGCAGTAATTTGTTAAAAAGATTAATAAAGATAATAAGAGTAGTTGAAGGTATAAACTTCCCATTGAAAAAGAAGCAAAATAAGATCATAAAAAGCTTTTAACAAAGACTTTTCTTTTTTTTTTTTTTTTTTTTTTTTATTTTCAAAGCACAGAGTATTCATCTGGTCAAATAAACCACTTCATTACAATGCCAGTGCATTGATTTACACCATGAACTCAGTTTAAAAGATTTTAGAGCCACTCTAGTGTTTCTCCACACAAGAGACACGGAGGGTTGTCTTAAGAGCTGCAGGAGAGTTTTTTCATTATTTCATTTGCAGTGATCGTATGCAGCATCTCAGCCCTTTGACCTCACTATTTCATTGTGATGGATTTTATGAGTTACTAAACAACTGTTATTAAGGCAAAAATAAACCTTGGGTGCTGCTTTCTTTAAATGAGTTACATCTGAGATACAAAAAAACCAAACCAAACCAAACCAAACTAAATATTATTTTTGCCCAAAAAGGTTTTAGAATTTTCAGGATCAACTATATTTTGTACATTAAATACGTAATTTTTATCTTAGATACTAATTTAATATAAGCAAATCCTCAAATAATTGATGAGGGGCCTTCATTTAATGACCACCTAGACCGTGCCAGCCAGTGCCTTTTCTTACCCTTTTTTTTGTCCCCACAGGTGTGGAGTATCTGTTGATTTCGTTTTTTTTTTTTTTCTTTCACTTCTTCTTTTTTTCTGTTTCTTAAACTTTTTAGGTTTGTTCGTACCTCTCTGGTACGTAGGTACTATGTACCTAGGTACTGGCTACACTACAACTTTTGCTTCCTCACCCCTTTTTCTCAAGGATTCAGAGAAGGTCCTTTCCCTCCAGAAGCAGCAAAATGATGCAAAGCCTTCCCACAGTGGGAAGAGTGATTATCTTTGCTTCACTCATCCCTGTAAGCCAGCACAGCAGAGCCTTACATTTTCAGGGGAAAAAAAAAAAAAAAAAAAGAAAAAGAAGCCCTTAATGCTCCAGCCCCACTTGTTGGAATTCTTCCCCTTCTTCACAGAAACCCAGACTGGTTTGGGTTGGGAGGGACCATAAAGCCCATCCAGTCCCACCCCAGCCATGGCAGGGACACCTTCCACTGTCCCAGGCTGCTCCAAGCCCCAGTGTCCAACCTGGCCTTGGGCACTGCCAGGGATCCAGGGGCAGCCACAGCTGCTCTGGGCACCCTGTGCCAGGGCCTCAACACCCTGCCAGGAAACAATTCCTGCCCAAGATCCCACCCAGCCCTGCCCTCTGGCACTGGCAGCCATTCCCTGTGTGCTGTCCCTCCAGCCCTTGGCAATTGTCTCTCTCCATCTTTCCTGCAGCTCCTTCAGGCCCTGCAAGGCCGCACTGGGCTCACCCCAAAGCTTCTCCTGTGCGGGTGAGCAATGGCAGCTGTGCCAGCCTTTCCTCCCAGCAGAGCTGCTCCATCCCTCTCTCAAGAGAACTGTGGTAAAGGTTTTTAATTTGCCTTTAAAGCAGAACAAACCTCAATTCCACCAGAAAACTATCAAAACACCATCTCCAACAAATAAACTTGTCATCCTCACCCGCATAACTTAGCTCCATACCCATCCTGTTTCCAGTACATATCTATTAAATTGTACCTGTACTTGATTTAAATCACCTTGGATAAGGCAGCATGCTCGTGTTTTCCTCTGCAAAGGAATGAATATTTCTTGCCATAAATAATAACGCTTGCTCCCCCGTGGATTACTCGTTTGTGTAAAGATTACTCACTTACTCACAAAACAGTCAAATTAAGAGGCAGTTCTCCACCTAAGAGCACGATGAAGAGGGAGTGTTCAGCCAGGCTGCCATGGCAGTGGCTCAGGTCCTGCTCACAGTGCCCACTGCAATGTGCCACTTGCATGCCCTGGCTAGACTCTCCTTCCTCTTGTCTGCCCCGAGAACTGAGTGCAGTCACTCCCTAACCCAGTTCTGTCAGAGTGATCTTGTTAACTTAAACGCCTCTAATAGTAAGGTGTTTTTAAAACCAAATCATTTTGACAGAGTTGGGTTAGGCCATTGCTCATGCTATAATTCCACCAAGAGCAATTTTCATTTAAGAGGCTCTTACCCCCCTCTCAGCCCCCACAACACGCAAGCTACACATTCCAAATAATTGGTCTCCATTCCCGTTCCTTCTCCACTGCAGTTTACTGTCCCTGCAGTTGTGCTATTTGCAATCAACACTGTAAGACAGGCCATTGTAAGACAGTGAAATGTGGGTTAATGCAAATAATTTGCAACAAAATCCTGTTCCAAAAAAGTGTTTTCCTTCAAGATTCTAACCCAGATGAATGCAGAACTAAAGAACCCACTGACTACAGGACGACAACGGGAAGTTTTGAGAACAACTGTGCTGACAAAAAGCATATGAAGTTTCACTGTATACTTCAGAGAGCAGAGAAATAGTTGAATCAACAGAACGGAGTGGAGGAAAATTTCTGGAGGAGAAACAGGCAATTAGGGATGGCAAACTACCTAAATAAATGTCTGATGGACTCCTGCTATCCAGTCAGGGTATCCCACCGTGGTTCTATTCATGGATGCTGGCAGGTTTTAGGGACAGAAAGCTCTCCCCCAGATGTGCTGCTCTGAGACCATCAGGAGGGAGCTCCCGTGGCCCAGCACACCCCAGTGCCCTGCAGAGGGGCTGGACACAGCCCAGAGCCAGCAGCCAGCCCAGGCATGGCCCAGGCACCACTGCAAAGCACCATCACCCCGTGCAGCTGCAGCAGATTGCACTAACAGTGATTTTAAGGGACTGGAACGTCACCTGGAGTTAGCTGTAACACGGAAAAGCATTAAAGCATTACCCACGCGTCCCTTCCCTCGGCCACGCACCTGGAATTGCACAGGGGGGGAAATGAGAGGGGAAACGTTACACGAACTCTTCTATTGCAGCAGGGCCGGGAATCCTTGGTGCTGTCGGAGCTTCCTGCCAATCCAAGTGCAAATCTATTGCACGAGTTTATTCTGATGTGGCAATTTGCTTATGGCTACCTGGGAAATCAAAAGCAGATTCCTAAAGCATTATTTATTTCAGCAGCAATGGCAACAAGCACCACTTTTCTCCTGTTTTTGTCTTAGGTGTTGTGCCCTACCCACACACAGAGTAATTCAGCCAGCAAAGATATGTCACTTTATTTTTTTAAGCTTAGTCATGCTCTGCTACTCTTTAAAGACTTCTGCACAGTTCTTTAGGTTATTAAGCGAGCTCCTGAGCTTGTGTCAAATGCTAAAGGACTCGTTTAGGCACAGTGTTAGCTTCTGCATCAGATGTAGCTGAGGGAATCCATGCACTGGGAAAAAATGGACATGCAGCTACAGAAATGCAACCGTTTCTTCAACTTTTAGAGCCCTAATAGATTTATTAATCTATCTAGATTATCATTACCAAAAGCAGGTTACTTCAGTTTTAGGAGTCTGTTTCAGAGGCAGACGGAAAGAAGGTTTAGAAAAGCTTTTCTAAGATAAATTCCTCTTCCTTCTTTCCCTTACTTTGGTGCTTTACCTGGGAAATGCCATTACTTGGTGTTCTGGAGTGGAGATGAGGCTGTTTTAGGATATAGGTCCTTATCTGTCACAGCTCCACTGAGGCTTTGGGATAGAGAGCAAATGATGACATCCATCACACTGAAATATATCTCCATTATTATTATAATAAATTATTTGTTATTATGTGCCTGCTTAACGTGATACTTTATCATATCTACAAAGTCTGCTTTATGTGACTAATTTTTTTTTATTCATTTTTGACAAATATTTACTATCAGGAAATCCTTTCTTAAAAAAACCAAACCACAAAAGACTCTCTTGACCCAGTGATATCATGCTTATTGTACAGCTTCTCTTGGTATCAACATAATTTCTTATTTTTGTTACTCTTCGGTAGTAAAATCAATATGGGACAACTTTAAAGCTGTCAAGGCTCAGACTTTTTGTATATAAAGCTGTCAGTCTTTCCAGAAGCAGCCACTACTTTATAGAACCAGAATGCTTTTAAAGAAACCCACCAAGGGTGTCGTCAGAACCTTCAATCTATTTTTATTCTTTATTATTCCTTGCTCTGTGCAGTGCTCTGGACTTCCAGTGTGCTACACATGCTCAGGTACAGGACAAAGAGACAGCATGTGCCACTAAGTTTGCAGCTGAAGGCGAAATTTCCTCCCTAATGAAATAAGTATTTAAAATACTTTAATGTCATTTTGGTTTTGGTTGGTTGGGTGGGTTTTTTGTTACATTGGGTTGGGTTTGTTTTTTTTTGGTGTGGATGTTTTTTTCATGACAGCTGATACGAAAGCCATAGGTATTAAAATGGCAATAGAGCTATTTTAGCTCTACAGAGATGCAAAAAGAAATTGCAACCTTCCCTTTCAACTTCTTATACTTAGGCAAAAGGGAAGGTTTGGGTTTTTGGGAGTCAGAAAATCCACCAATGCGTGTCAGAACATCTTCGCATGACGTAGCTTCAAAACAGAGACGAGAGACAGACAAGACTTCCAGAGCGGTCCAAAAGCTTACACAGAAAAAAAACAGTTGCATCAGCACTGTTTCCATCCTATAGCAAGAGGAAGAAGTGATCTGAAGTAATTTTTATTCTCTGCAGTCCACTGATTAAAGCGATTTTCCTGCCTAAAACAGAAGCGCAGCGCACAGAGCGCACCGCCTCAGCCCCGGGCTGTGAGAGCCCTGCTCTCCTCGGAAGGTGCATTCCATAATTTGAGACTCCATCACTCTGACAGGCGAGGAGGGAGAAAAGGCAACTCCTGCTCAACACGAAGCCAGCTCATCAAAAGGCAAACAGATTGGCCGGCGACTGAGAATTAGGTGTTAACCGTGCTCTGCCTGGGGCATTGTTTATCAGGAGACTTTCAGCAGCTGGGATGTGCTTATCCTCTACTTCCTGAATAAAAAATAAAATCTTTAAATATTAATGGAGGACATAAATAGCTTGCTTTCTGGGCTTCTTTTTCAGCCTTTTTTTTTTTTTTTTTTTTTTTTAATATATAAATATGTACAACAGAATTTTTCATATTCATTTGCTTTGTTTAACGAATATTGGGTATTCTCTACAGAATTAAAACATAATACTTAAGGGAAAACCCACAAGTTTTCCTGACACGTATTCCAATTAAACTAAGCTTATAAAATTATGACTGGACATCATGACTTAGTGAAAGCTACATAAACTCACCAGCCATATGCACGGGCGTGTGTGTGTATTAAAAAAATCTTTAAAGAGGAAAATTCTGAACATACCTGGACTTTTCTAACTGTATACAGTATGGCTGCAGGAAACCTCAAATCTCTACTGAGATATGTGAAATTAGAAATGAAGGTTTCTAATTTTGCATCACTCAATTTGATGGGAGTTTTACCATCAATTTAGATGAGCCATTGGGGAAGAATTAGGACTCTCCAATGTTAAATTTATTTCTTTGGGAGTTGCCAAGCTGAGATTTTGTGGGTTTGGTGTTTTTTTGTTTTTTTGTTTTTTCCTCCATTCATTTGTTTTCATCTAACTTTTGGAAACACACAAAAAATAAAGGTCAGAGACTAGAACACGGAACTCAATCTAAGCTTCAGTGACATTAAGTTTTGATGCTCTGTTACTTAAAGGGCAATGATGGCTGTTACATTTAATCCATAAGAGAGAGTCACATCCGAAGTGTTGTGAAATTCAATTAGAGATTTGCACTCCTTCTTGAGTACATGCACTCCATTTGCTGTAGTATTTAGGGCTTGGTAATAATATATATGTATAAAAATGTTTAAGTTTTATATTTATACTTTTATAGAACATAAATACATAAAATCTGTGCATATCATTCTGATCATCAGTGACTACAAAGGAATGGGTGTAAATGGGAGCTCTCAAATGAGGCTGAGCATTTCTTCCCTGGAAAAAGCCACTTTGGGTGAATGTACACAAAAGTTGAAACTGTGAACTAGGGACTGCCGAGACTGTTTTCATAATGTTTTGAACTTCCATATCTGTTACAAAGACCTGACCAAGACACACTGAGAAACCTCTGTGAGCTCATCCAAGGCTCAGTCAGCGCAGGGTACGGGAGACCCTTCCCATGGGAGCTTTCCCTTCTCAGATCTGGGACTGGGAGACATTGCTAATCTCAAATCTGAGCCAGGGTGCTCATCATTCTCAATTTCAAATGATTTCCACAAGACACATCATGATCAACACCTTGGCAAATCAATTCTGTGAGTGCTATCACTGCAGCCAACCCATGGATAAAGGCTGCTCTCATGGCTAAGGCAGGTGGAAATCAGATTTTATAGCATCTGACTCCAGGTAAAAGACTATCTCTTGATAACTGAAGTGGTTCACAGATATTTTTTTCTTTTCAGCTTGCACTTACTACACCAGGTACCAACAGTACCCAATGTATTTTGGGAGCAAAATTTTATTAATGCAGTTGAAATGCCACTGAGTTGATGTTATTTTATGTGACTGACAAAATGAGAAACATGCTGAACAGATTCTAGAACAAAGGAGGGGGAAATAAATGTGTGTATATATACAAAGACACATTTGTAATCTCAAATTGGACTTATTTTGTTCTCTGTCTGTCTACTGCTCAAATAGTTATGTTCAGGAAGCTCTGAAGTGAGCCACCTTTTCTATGGCAACAACACTAAGAAAAATGTTAAGTTTCCATGATCTAATTTAATTCTATTGATGTGATCTTATGGTAGCAATGATGCTTAAAATGTTCCAAGCTCAAATTGCCGTAGCATTTGCCTCCCACTGAAAGAATTTGGGTTTTATTATTTTATACTCGTAGATGGAAGATTCTTATGATACCACTTTAGTGTATACTACAAGGATGCAGTTGTATTAATAGTAGGTCAGGGTTTAATAATATTAAAACAGAAAAGGACTACTGCTGAGACATGGGGTATCTGATAAGTACGGGCAATTTATAAGAATACCTGCATGAGCAGTCGCTTTCTGTCACAAAACATGCACAATCATCACTTAGAAATACACAGCTCCGAGAAATTATTAGGACATGTTCACATCCCTTCTTGTCCATGATCTCAGAGATCAGTATTTCTCTCCCTTTAACATCCCTCAGGTTTTGGAAATCGAATGATCTGTGCGTACCAAGTGTCAAGTGGGTGGGTTCCAAGCCTCTATTTTCAATAAATGTCTGAAATAGTCCCAGCTAAAGTCTATGGGAATGGTCTTCCTAAGCGAAGATTTAAAAAGATGAAATCTGCAACTGTATGAGAGCAAACAGAAAATTCAAGAAGAGCTTCAGGGGCTAATAGACCGAAATTTATGTCCATGGTTGACAGGAGTTCTCACTTGAAATGGTTCTACATCCTGTAGAAGGGAGAAGGATTTTTTTTTTTTTTTTTTTTTTCAGAGAAGACAATGCATCATATGATAACAGTGGAGGAAAAAAAGGGCCTGGGGATCAATTAAATTGATTTGATAAAGGTGCAATGTTATTGGAAAAATCCTGAAGATCACAAATGACAAAAATTCAAAAGTAACAGATGTCACAAAAAAGTGAATTTAAGTCTGATTGTGGGACTACTTCCCCCTTTAAAATTCTTTTCTTGGACCTCAGTAGCAGCAGCTGATGGGAATGACTAAATAACATTCCAAAAGCACAGAGAGACTTCATCTAAGGAGGATTCTACCTCGCCTCACAGAGATGAAAACTTCTGTTTTATTTTAAAGGAAAGGCATAAAAGGAGTAGCTGTCATACACAGCCGTGCTTCTTATTAAAACCAGTTGCAGTTGTTAAGCAGGTGCATGGAGTGTTATTGATTTTTTAATATTGAAGAAAATGTCCAAAGTTAGTTTCTTGGCCAGCAGCCTGCCCAGTTAAGAAATTGCTCACCTGGATAATTTAAGAACCAACTTACATGAAATGCTTCAATCTCCAAGGACATTGAAGGCCCTTAGCTTACAACTAAGCATAGAAATCAAAGTCCTCCATGGCTAGGATGCAAGTTTGGAAAAAGCAGGGAGTTAATAAATAGCTTAGGAGGAAGCTACCAGAAAGCTGTGCTCGTTTTGTAAGCAGTGAGGTGGAACAGTAAGGCTTAAAGGATGAAAATATCATGTAATAATCACTTCCCTTCCTAGGGTTCCTCTGTCACAACCATCCATGCAATCAGGCAGGGAGGTAACACCACAGAGAGCTTTTGGGTTCTGATGTTATCAGATTCTGTGGGTGTGAAATCTGCTGATTTCACGAGTATGCCAAATACTAACTTCCTCCTGAAGATTCATCATCTTGTTTAAGACACGTAAAATGTATACGGGAGTTATTTCCCACTCCTCTGAATTTATTTTTTATTTACTTATATATACTGAGAAGCCTATTGTGATGTCTCTACTTGTTCAC
Organism: Hirundo rustica; assembly: GCF_015227805.2. Taxonomy (NCBI): domain Eukaryota; kingdom Metazoa; phylum Chordata; class Aves; order Passeriformes; family Hirundinidae; genus Hirundo; species Hirundo rustica. The sequence goes on from NC_053460.1 coordinate 17,620,017, forward strand.
AAGCAGTCTAGTATTAAACACAGAGGGGGAATACCACTCACACAAGAGCACTGCATATTTCTCCTTATCCTTGTCGCAGAGAAACTCTTGAAGAATTTCCAAAAGAGGATGAGTGAAGTTAAGAGGATTTTTTATCTATAGCTTTGGTAGTTATCAGCTCTATTCTTTGATTGAAACTGAAGTGAGCAGCTGTTAATTTCCCTCCCATTAGGGGCTAACACGCTATATTTGAAACAATAAACAGTTGTCGCTATTTGAGTCCTTGCAATCAGCACCTCCCAAAAAACACCTGTCCGCGATACCCAGCGCCACAACGGGCGAGCCGCTGATGTGCTCAACTCGGCTGTTTAGAGGCGTCAGCCTCTATAAAAGTTGTATGAGTGTTTCTTCTCCCTTCGGAGAGGAGACAGACTCGTTTGCATGAAACAGAGAGCGTTTGTGCCTGTCTGAAAGGGAGGAGGGCGAGGGTAGGGTTTGATACCTGTTGGCTACGCGAGCGGGTCTGTGCAGCGCCGGTAAACGCCAGGTTGGATTGATTCCACTCTGTTTAGCCTGCTACTAAACGCAAACTGTTTCAATTGAGACAAATTCAAGACGTGACTGAACGGCGACGAGCCGCACAGGAGTTCCTGCCTGTGTTAAGCAGTGTCACCTTCATGGCGGTAGGCAGAGACTAAATGAGGATTTGGATTAATCTCTTTTATATTACCCACCCAGAAGCTGCCACAGGCTCCCGTGCTGAAGCCCTGCGGTGCCTGCCAGCCAAGCCCGGCGCTGGTGCTGCCGAGCAGGGACGGTGTCTGCCGGCTCGGGGCTCCCGACTGGGATGCTGCTGCCCAGCAGACACCGGAGCCAAGCAGAATTGAAGGATGGTTTCTCCTCTGCTTTCCTCAGAGAGAAGATGAAGCGTTTGGTGGCACAGCAGCTTCAGGGGGCCCCAGGCTCCTGCGTTTCTGCTCTGGGAGCCCTGGCGGCGCAGCAGCCAAGGCTGGGGCTAAAGGGGCTTTCTCCCTCTCCCAAGTTTCAGCTGGATGCATCCTCTGTTTAGTCAGCCAAAGGGTAGGAAGGAAAACAACTTGTGGGACAGGGATGACTCTTGGCTGGTTATGACTACAGATTCATTCCCAGCTCAGCTTTCAAGAAGAGCAGCATCTCTAGGATGCTTTCCCCAAAGTAGGAAAGGAAGCTATGAAGCCATTCCTATTTATTTACTTACTTAGGGGGTGCAAAGCTTTGGGGGGAGGGAAGGTGATAATAAATAGGGGGGATTTCCCCCCCCCCCCCCAAGGTTCTTCCAGCCTCCTCCTCCCTCATTTACATATCTGGCTGGTGGGTGATTTTTATTCTCAGCACGAAAACTGCAATCTATTTCAATGCATGAATGCAGCCCTGCATCCATTCAACACAGTGAAATAGCCCAGGGACTTATTGTACTAAATAAGAAAACAGGGAGAAGAAACGGGTTCGCCAGCCTTAGAAGCAACCCTCTGTGATCCAAAGTCCTTCCGATTCTTTAAAGGAGGGTTGTAGAACGGAAGGAAAAATAAACCTCCCCCAAAAAAACACCAACAAGCGGGAAGACAAATACAATTATCGCCACTTCTCCTCCCTAGAGAATAATAATGATAATAAAAAAATACTAACAAGCATCTCACGACATTTTCATTATCGGCAATTTGAGAACATCCGACCCAATGAGGCACCCCTGTTCAGTCTAATACCGCACCTACGGACGAGGAAGGCGCTCACCCAGCGCACCTTGCACGCACACAGAGCCCAAGTCAGCCAGAAACCCACGGAGCGAGAGCCCTCTGCCAGCCAGCCACAAATTGTCTGAATAAAGCCAATACTCACTCTTTCAAGGAGCAAGGGAGCCGCTCGCCCGCAGCCGCTTCACGCACGGATTGAAAGGGTGAGGTAAAACAACATCAGCCGGTCCCTGGGAACGGGCAGGGTGCTCCAGATTTTCTCCTCATGCTTTCCGAGGCTGCCGATGCTGGCGGAGCCGCTGGTTGCCGGGCTTCCCGGGTCTCTGTGCCCGCATGCCGGAGCGCGGTTACGAATTTCTCCCTTCGCACAAGCCAGCGGCAGCCGCACGTCTCCAGGAAAGCGAGGATATTCCAAATAAATCCGCTAATTCCGGGGCTGAGCGCGCTATACCGCGCCTGCCTGCCTGCCAAACGTAACTGTGAAGCGATGTGGAAAAGTGAGCCGGGAGCCTCCCCTGACAGCTCTTATTGGGCTGATCTCGGAGGCAGGTCTAGCGCTGGGAAATTCGTGTGAGCACTTCGGGGTGGTGGTTTTCCCCCTCCCTCCGCCGCCCGCCTTCCCCCCGGCAGGCGCGCAACTTTTCCAGGGGCGGCGGCGCCGCTCGCTCCCCGCGCTGCTGCCGGGCGCCCGGGCCGCCAACTCCGCGCTGGGGCATCTCCTCGGGCCCGGAGCGACGGAGGGAGGGGAGGAGGGAGGGAGGGCGGGGGTGGGCACCGGGCGGACCCGAGGCGGGGGGGCCGCGCCCGGAGCGGGGCCACCGGGGACGCGCACGCCGGGGCTGGGACGTGGCCGGAGCGTCGGCGAGGAGGAGCACCCCCCCCTTCTCCCGCCCCCGTGCTTTGGGGTGATGCCCGCCGGGAGAGGGATGCGGGGTGGATGCGGCAGCACCCCGAGGGGCCGCGGGCAGCCGCTCGTCTCCGTGCGACAGCGCTGCGGCGGGCGCCCCGGGGACAGGGAGGGAGGGAGGGCATCCTTTCAAAACGCTTTTCCCGACGCGGCCCGGGGAGCTGCAGGCGGCTCGAGGTTCTCCGCAGGCTCGGTGGCCTCGGGCGCTGCGCGGAGCAGCCCCGGGGCAGCGGCGGCCGAGCTCCGCGCAGCGGGAGCTGGATGGAGGCGGCACCGAGCAGTAAGTCCTTGACCCTCGCCCCGTCCCCGAACAAATCCTCTTTGTGACCGACAGCGCCGGGATCCTGCCCAGCCCCGGCTGCTGGAGCGCTGGATGCGGGCTCGGGGAGCGCAGCGGCGCGGATGTCACCTGCCCCGGGCTGCGCGGAGCTGGGGGGACAGGCCGAGGAGGACGGGCAGCACGGCCCCCAGCCCGCCGGGGACAGGCCGCTGCCAAACCCCGCTCACCCGCCGCACCCAGGGAGCTTCCCTCCTTCTCGTGTTGCATGGGATATCCGTTAGCAGATAAAATGTATTGTTTTTAATAATACATCGTAACTCTGATTCTTCCCCAAGTTTGATGTCTGCCGAAAGAGAAGGGGTAGGAGTACAAGGTGTAGACACGGTCACGTACAGGCAGGGACTTTTAAATGGAGAGCTGGTCCCACGCTGAACTGTGCTGTTGGGGAAGTTTAATTGCACTCAATTCCATCCTTCTCCAGCTCTCCTTGACCAGCAGGATGTCGTGGTTGAAATGAACATTCTGCGTGGTTCTATATTTATGAAGCAGGTTCGTTGCTCAGTTTTATTTTTAAGGGGCTGGTCATCTGAACCTCCTTCAGAGCACCTGAAAACCTCTCCACCTTAGGCAAGATGACTGCTCTGTTGAAGATCTACTTAAGATTGCAAAAAGTGGACTCAAATATCCTGCTATATAGTAAGAATACCATATAATTTAGTTCCATGGTTGCTAATTTTATTTTCCATGCCGATCCTATGAGTGCATGCCCATGTGTAAGACGGTGCATGAGACCCTCCATGTGTAGCTCTTACCTGCTCCACTTTATCTTGACTAGAGGCAAGCTATTGCAGATAACAGGTGCATTTCTGCTTGCACAAATCCTCCTTCTGAAAAGTCTCAGACTCATGGGAATGTAGCAAAATGCACCCAGAATGTCCCATTTTTCAAGGTCAATGAAGAAACATCTAACTATCACTTTGTTTCCTCAGCCCAAGTGCTTACTTTCTGAGATGTGAGCCTGGGAGGATTCCTTGGAGGAGGATGGATATAAAAATACACAATACTTGAAGCAGGCAGAGAGCCTTGAGGGAAATACAAAACACTTGGCTGTGCAATAGATAAGATCAGAAATGTGGTTTCCTTTTACCTGGGGTTCTGCTAAGGCAAAGGTATTTTTCTCCCCCATCATTCCACCAACTGAGCAACACAGTGAAAATACAGATCTTGTCACAAGGAAAGAGTGGGGATGCTCAGCCTGGCTTTACTCCTGGGAATTAATGCCAGTTTTCAAACTTCTTTAAGGTTTCAATAAGAGTGGTTGCACACCTGGTTTTAATTTCCATTAAAAACACCTAATGGAAGCAACCAAAAATAAAAGTTCTTCCTAATAAGAACCCTTGTGTCCTGGCTTTAAATAGGCAGCACAGTTGTGTGTGGGAAGAAAGCTAATGGTAGAGGTTGTACCTCCAAGTGCAGCTTAAAAGTTTAGGGTTTTGTTTTGATTTCAACCTTTGACTTGTGCCATTTGTTCTATGTGACCTTTCTTGCAATTGGAAATTACCAGGGCAAAAGCTGTGCTCTTTCATCTGCAGGTTGTAGGAGAGGATGGCAAGTGCCTTGTTAAAATGGATTATGCCATCCATGGATTCCCCTGCTGGAAAGCCTTTCAGATGATGGAGTAAATCTTGACAGGAAGCAGTGTATAGATTAAAATTAATGTAAAAATAAGCTTGGAATAGCAAATGAACATTTGCAACTTTCTGCATCCTATCCAGATTAAATGATTTAATGATATTTATCATAGGGAGATATATATATACACACACTACTGCATAACACTGATGAATATGCTGGCTAGAAATGGTTTCCTCTTAAATAAATATTATAAGAAAGATTATTCCTCTATCTCCTAAATGGCCATTTCATTTTTTAAGCAAAAAGCAGCTCTGACTCCAGTTGCAATGGGATGAAGACTTTTAGTTTAATGACTGTACTGAAGAAAGAAGTCATCTGCCAAATGCATACAATTGAATCCCATTCTGGATCAAACTGGAATGCAATTTTTCATATTAAATGTTGGGATCAGGGGAAAAAAATTACAAAATGCATTGGCTTGTGGTATGGGTTGGTTGTTGGTTTTGTTATTTTGGGGTTCTTTTTCATCTTTTGTTGTGGTATTTTTTGGTTACATTTTTTGTTTGGTTGAGTTTTTTTTCAGGGAGTTGCATTTTTGTTTTTTCTTTTAGCTGGGTTTTAGTTTTTTGGGGTTGTTTTTGTTTGGTTTTTGAGTGGTTGTGACAGAGAACTGGTAAAAAGTGAACCTCAGCTTGGAAGAGAACCAGAAGACTTTCTTCTACGGTGCTTTGCTTTTATGAGTAAGAAGGATTAAAACCCCAATGTGACTTCCCATGCAGATACAGACAGGAAGTATCTGTCACCTAAACTATGTGGCATAATGGAATTCCACCATCTTTTCTCACTTTCATGTTTTTGTGGAAACAGTTGTCGATTGTTATTTAATTCTTTGTTCCTCAACGGTGCAATCAACTGTGTCCTGAAGACAGAGAGTTGAAACCTTACTGCTTAAAAATATTCAATAGAAGTGGCTTGAAATGAGTTCTTCAGGGGCAACTCAGTCACAGCACAGCCTTGCCAGGGTTACTGCTGGACTCAGTGTTTGGGGTCATCTCATTAAAATAACAATGCCAAAGTCAGGGCTCGAGAGGGGAAAAGAAACGACTGTGCTAATTCCTCATGTTCACATTTTATTCCACCAGATCTCCTACCACTGAGATATTTCCCTCAAAGCATCAGTAGCTGATTTCAGTTTTTAATACGCAAAATGGGGCCTGATCCAAAATTACATCCAATTAATGAGTCCAGAGTGAATTGCTTGATCAAGATAAATGACTTTATTGCAAGCTACATTTGCTTACAGGGATTGCCACTAAAATGCCACTTCAAAGCAATAAGAAATTAATAACTGATTTGAAAGTTACTAAAGCAAGTTTATGGACTAGTGGTGTCACCTGCCATTATTGCATTAAAGCTTTAAACACATTAAGTGCTGTTTCCTTAGGCAATACTCACTCTACATCATAGGCACCTTTTGCTCAAATTACATGAGGGATCATTCCTTAATTTAATTTGTTTTGTATGCTAGAATTGACATTCCATAAATTAATAAGAAACAAGAAGGTTTGTGTTAAGTCCAGAACATTTCTGAATAAAATATGCACTTTTATCAGCTCCTTGTGCCAGCACACAGACATAATGGCTTCTTATCACTGTCTTGCAACCTTTAAAACCTGCTTGCATACAGTTATCACAAGTTGGTTATCAGGAAAAATAATGATCTCCTGTATTTGGGAAGTCACTGAAGACATCTGTAACTTGAAAAAAAATCCATTCTATAATGCTTACAAGTGATCCTATAGATTAAAACAAGGGAAATGATACAAGCAGCCTGTGAGATAAAGGCACAGGGTTGGAGTAGGTTTGGTTTCAATTTTTTTCCCTCTAAAAGAAATTCATGTTTACACTTTAATGGGCAAGGCTAGAAACCCTTCGAGACTTAAGTGAGGGATTTGCAAAGGAATGCCAGATTCCTTCAGAGATCACACATGGTTAAAATTCAACATCCAACACTAGAACAGAAAGCTTGGAAAACTCCACTGAAGAAAGAGCAGCAGCAGCCTTAAGTGACAGAAGTGATTCTCAACCACCCAAAAATCCTTGCTTTTGAGTCTGGGCCTTCTGAGAGCAGCATCTAATCCAACTCCATTCCCTTGTTACTCAAGACGTGAGGAGAAGCAGATGCATTGATTTTGAAGTTACTTCTGCTTTGACTGGACAAATACATTCCTATAACCATTCCAATTCCTCCTCCAGCCCAAGGAAAAGTCTGTTCTGTCAGACAGAAACAAAAGTTTAACCCAGCAGCCTTGGGCTTGTGGGCCCCTGGCACATCCTTTCCCATCCCCAGACACTTCATTCGGCCCTATAAAACACAACTAGCCCTGAGCTGCCTCCACTCTCCAGAGAATATGAAATATAACCCCCCAACTACTAATTTGTGTACCTTTTGCACCAACAATATTATGGAGTGCATGAAAACAAGAATGCATCGTCTGGTTTTATTATTCCTCAGGCACTGTTTGCAATTTTGACTAGTCGCTGTCAGGTTGGCTGTTAGAAAAAAATTATTCCCTTTGTACATCAAACACTAGGAGAAAGACAAAATTATATCCAGTAAGGCATTCAACCTTTTTTTGTCATTGTTTTTTAGTACATAAATGTACAGAAGGATACAAGTTGTACAGGATGCAATTGGGGAAGTTAATATTTCGCTGTGGGTTTTCACTCTGCCTTGCGAGCGTCGGGAACTGGATCGGTCGCAGGAGCTGTGCAAATATTGTTTGCTCTACCTCAAGTGCCCTCTAGTGTGCAGTAATTAAGCAGGTTAAAATAATTTTTTCTCCTTTTTTTTTTCCCCTAACAGCTACTCTCCTAAATCCCAAAGTAATATGTAACACTGCTTTTCTTCGGGAGGAAAGAGAAATTCAATGTTCACTGCATTAATTGTGTGGCTATAAATGAATTATCTCCTCCGTGCAAAATCCAATCACCCCCGTTGCTGTCAGATTCCTGTTCTCAGAGGTGTAAGTTAAATAAAGCCCCATAATTCCTCTGGGCATTGTGCAAATGTCAAAGTACAAACAGTTCTTGGTGTTACCAGAACCAAAACAACAGTTTTCTCTCTGCTATAGGAAATTACCATATTCATCAACAAAACACGACCCTAGAACAAGATTAACAACAAACTCTCTAATTATGCTTCTAGGGTCTTTTAAAGGTACTTTTTGGCTACAGTTTAGAAACCAGGCAAGTCTACATGAACAGAAATGAAATAACGTCTGGGGCACACATGTAACAAGCTCTGCGTGTTCTCATCTGTCCCGTAATGCCGATGTTCTCCCCCAAAATTCTGACATCACCTGGCTGGACAAACCCAGTCGTGTCTGTCAGTGAGAGCGGGTTCTGTGCTGCAGCTGCCAAACAACAGTGAGAGGAGGAGAAGTGAGAAGATGTTGGGAGATAAAACTGTGGAGAGATAAAATTGCCAGCTGCAGCTCCAAGAACAAAGAATGAAAAACTGTGAGGAAGCATATCTGCTAGAAGAAGTTTAACTTATAAATAAGTTTAAATAATAATTTTAAGTAAGTTTAACTTATTTGAGATTATTTCTAAGAGCTCCCCTGCATTTAAAAAGCAGGCTTAACACTTGAGTTCCCCACATAACTTTCTCCTCTGCACAAATGAGCTCATTTTGGGGGGGAGCCATTGAAGAGTTTTCCCCCATTCCTCATTTCACTGTGGCCTAACCTCAAAGCCAAGTATTCACTTTCAGGCAGGATTTACCATAAGATTCCAAGATAATAGCAAGCCTAAGCCTACTCAGAACAGATTTTTAATGGACTTCTGAAAGCTGAGGTAAGAGGGATGGGTGGATCCCAGGAGAGATGAAATGGTTGCCTATAATAGGGATATACTACACAAGGTGAGAGAATTGAATCTTTTATGAGTTGTAAAATCAGCAGGACTTCCTGTAAGTGGAAAGAGTCATCATCACTACCTCTGAGCTGGGCTGTGGTGGCAGAGTTGTGGTTTCCAAGTGAGGTTTGTTTCCCGTTTGCCAGCTTGGCTTTGCTGAAAGTTCATTTTTGTACCTTGACTGTTCCTCATGCATTTTGCAGAGAACACACAGTTCTGCTGCAGTTTAGCATCCATAGGAGGCAAACAGGACAGAGCAAAACACCACACTTTGCCAAGCCATGGTTCTCTAACACAAAATGCCCTATTTTAACAGCCACACTGCACCCAGCACCATGCTGCCAGTAGCACAACAACAAGAGTTATTCCAGAAACAATGCTGGAATAGATGCTCTCATAATTTAGAGCTAAAGTACATCAGCGTTAGACAGGTCTTGGCAGTGATCTGGGCAAATAAACAGCCTTCATTTCCATCAGATTTGAGTAAACTTCCCCAGGTGTGTTCAGCCCTCATCACTGCAGGGATAAGAGCGAAGTGCTCTCCCAGCAGCAGCAACTGCACCTGCTCTGGGCATCGGGAGAGCAGCAGGAAAGGGAAAAGCCAGGCAGCAGCAAGGGCAGCTTCTTGCTGTAAAATGGATAGCTTAGAAATGGACAGCATTCTGCCACCTCTGTCCTGAAGATAATAAATGCCTTAAGTTTAGCCCAGCTCTTCATGAAATGCCTTCCTTATCTGGAGGAGAAATAGCAGCTCTTTGGTCCCTGTGAGGTGACAATTCCAGCAGGCAAGCAATCCAAAGGGACCTGTGGTTACTGGTAGAGGGGAAAAAAGCAGAAGGCCAAGTTTCAGCATGGGCCACCTGCAGAAACTCGCCCAGAGGTACTTTTTGCACACCTCATAACCCGACTCTAATAGCAGCACAAGCTGAAATTTGGCTGCTTGCTCAAAAGGTGTTTGTTTTTCCATTCGGAACGCAGTGACAGATTACGAGTATATGTTTATTTCAAAGCACTTTTCTCCAGAGAGTTCTGCTTTGTTTTTTTATTTAATTAAGGAGGTAAGTCAACATATTGCCCATAAAGTGATTTTTTCAGCAGCTGCTGACATTGTAGTTTGGCAGACTGATTTAAAAAAAAAAAAAAAAAAAAAAAAAAAATTGTAGTGGTGTGGTAAAATAAAGCATCCATTTCCCCTAAAAATATTTCTGGTACATGTGTAAGAAATACTGCTAATGAAGGAAAACATCAGTCATTTAAATGCACAGGACTCCATGCTGAAGGACTTTTCTTCACAAGGAGCTAAGGCAGAGAGCATATAGAGGGAGGATCATGTTACTCAAAACAACTGGTTTTAATGCCAGTAATTTAATGAATCAAGTAAATATCTCCTGAAATATATTCTATATTCATTTACCAATGCTGATAGGAGGTTTTTATTGTCAAATGCAGTAAAATCAAGTGCATAAGTATCTGAGACTGAGAGGATGCAAATAAAGTCCCCCAGAGGAGACAACATGGAAATGATGTGGCTTAAAGGCTTCTTTGCAAGCCTTTAAAAGTGAGGGGAAAGTAGTAATAGATGTGTTTTCTGTGGGTCACTCAAATCAAAGAAGCCAGCTCTGGAATAACTGGAGGAAGAGCAGGGCCTGACTCACTACCGTGCTAATTTTGCTAATTCCAGCTTAAAACCAGAGTAACACTATAGTAAAACATGACCTATATTTTTATTTAAATTAAAATCTCTAATAATCATCAAATATTTAGAAGAATATATAACAAATAATTGTGGCAAACATTGCATAATAAAGATGAAAGGGAAATTAACCTTGTGAATTTTTAAACTGAAGAATAAAGACCATTACATTAATAAGACTTAATTATATCATTAAATATTTAAAATTATGTCCTCTAATAAATGTTTTTATTTAACATATTTCTTTTTTATCTATTACATTAGTAAAATGCCTTTAAGATACAGGGGGAAAAAAGGAAGGGTTTTTGGTTTTTTTTAATAGCCATGCAAATACAGAGAAAGTGAGAAAGGAGCCATATTACCTTTTCAACTCAAGGTCAGCTCTCGGGAGAGAACAATCTGTACTTCCACAAGCCTCAGCTCCCTGCTTGGATGGGCTGGTGAGGGGCTTTGTCTTTGCTAAGCATTTTTCTTCAATTATTCTCTCCTTTGTTAGGTCCAGCTTGGCTCTCTGTGTGCTGATGAACTTGAGTTTGTCCAGCACAAATAAACCTTGTCTCTGTCCATGTTTGTAGCATTCCACTGAGCATCTAACCTGTCCCTGACAGGACAGGGGGTGAAAGCAGCACTTGGGAATCCTCAAGAAATCCACAGTAAACAACAGGAAGGCTCCATTTGATAACAAAGGATTCGGGGGTACAAGCTTTGCAAGGGGTACAATTCCCCCTCATCCCTCTGGAGATGTCACAGACTCTTTTCTCAGCATTAATTCAGCTCACTTCATCTCCCTAGATTTTTCTAATTATTCTACAAACAGCAGAAGAGTTAAAGCAAAAAGCTTCTGAATCAACCCAAATTCAGCCCACAACGTTGCACTCCAACCGGAAAGAAGTTTCTTTTTTCTAGCACACCTCCAAAACTTTTAGTGTTCCTCTCTAATTATGGCACTCCAAAGCAGCATTTCTGTTTCTTCAGTGTGCTCCAGTCACTCTTTCTGCCTTGGCTGTGCGCACAAACCCCACAGGCAGGGAGTCTTGCCTGTCTCAGCTTTCCCCTTGTCCTGGGGTGACTGTGTATCCCCAATCGTCTGTTGGGTGCAGGGGGGAGGGCAAGCACGGTTTGTTTTTCCCCAGGAAAACTCTGCTCATCGGAGTGACCTTGAAGCAGGAGAGTTGGAACTCGGCAAGACGAAAGAAGCTCTGTTGTTTTTTCCCCGGCAGTTAGTTAGTTTAGTGCTAGCGTAGTTAGACGCTGTAGAATAGCTGAAGCTCTTTGCCTTTTTTTTTTCTTTTTTTGTCCTTTTTTTCCTTCCTTTTTGCTTTTTTTGCCCTCTCCTCGGAACTGTTCCAACCTCTCCGGACTAAGGACCTGGGGAAGCACCGGGGGCCTCCACAGGGGTCTCACCCCACCAAGACCAGCCCTGCACATCTCCTTTTCTCCCAGCGTCAGCAGAGACGGAGCGGTGGAGCACAGTGACGACCCTCCAGAGGAGACTTTCTTTAAGTTTGTTATCCCTCCGTAAGTGGCACGAAGCTCTTGTCATCGGGTATTGTGCTGGGAGTGCTTTGCCTGTTTAATAAACAGGTTTTTTCCACTTCTCTCTGAGGAAGTCTTTTTCCCAAACCGGTTGGAGGAGGGGAGGGGGCCCCATGGGAGGGTTTCTCCCAAAATCTGCCTGAAACCACTACACCCCTGAAACCCCAGGTTTTGCAAGCACTCGCAGAAACACTGATTAAAATCAAATGGCAAACAGTGACAAATCAAATCTGACTCATCAGCATTTCAGATTTATCAGAGGCTACAGTTAATGATGCTTTAGTGGAAATTCTCTTCATTTGCAAGCACACAAAATTCTGAGGCCCTCTCTGTTTAGTTACTGTGCTTTTTGCAGTTAAACCATTCTTTCTGTTTACCACAGCAACACTTACTCTAATCTAATTCCCACAAGTGGTTTTTTTTTTACTTTTGTAATACTTTTCTGACTTCTGTAGATTGTGGGTTTGGTTGCTATGATTGTCTTCCTGCTGTCCCTCAGCATTTCCCACTCCTGTATCCATCATCACCCATCCTGTAATTACAGAAATGTTATTTTTTGATAGATGCATGGGGCTGCTGGCAGGAGTACTGCCATTATGCAGTCCAAATGCTGTGCAGAATATTAAAGAATCATAGGAATCAAATCTTAGTGAAAGAACAATCTTGTGAATTATCAAAAAGTTTGAACTAGGTCTGGTTTGCTTGTTTACACATGGGATAACTCACCTCCAGCTAGGTAACATTTATCTACATATAGCAGCTAGGGCTGCACAGGAGGTAGAGTCTTCTAATTAACACTCCTGATGCTGCAAAGATAAACAGGGATAAACACATATTCCATTATGTGTAGCTGCCACTCACATTGCCACAGTATTCTTTGCTTTTCACTGCACAAGTAAAACAATGCTACAAAGCAAACAAGCACTGAGCTTTCACTTCAGTACCTGCCTAATAATGTCATACCTTATTTCCAGGAGATTGTTTATTTGGAAAAGTTACCAAAACAAACAAACAAACAAAAAGCAGTGTCATATCCTATCGCGTCACTCAACTAAGGCTCAAGAGGCTGTAGAAATAACATGAGAGCTTCCACTAGTGTTATGTTCTACTGTGCTTTAAAGTTCCCACAAATAAGGCTCCTATTTCTGCCTGGCAAGTACACAATAGTGAAAAGTGACACTGTGCTCACAAATAAAAAGCTTAATCTGTAGGACAAATGAGGAATAAAATACATACCGTGAGTCCAAATGGCTCACCACTGAAATGTGGAGTAAAGCAGTCTGCCTAGGCACAGGTACAGCCCAGCAAGGTGAAGGGAATGTGGAAAATTCCGTGGCAACCACTTCCAGCTGTGCCCCCAGCAAGATTTCACCTGGGTATGCTTCAGGGATCTACCTCAGCACGGTGTGGAAGGGCCCCTGCCTTTTCCTCTGTGTGTTTGGGCTGATGGGGAAATGTGAAGGTGCTGCCAGCAGGGACAGGAGGGTTGGAACCACGCAGCTGAGGAAGCTTTCCCATGGCAATTCTGCCTTTCCTTTTCACTCCAGGGTGACTCCCAACATGGTTCCCAGGCTCTGTTCTCCCAAGCACAGACTCCCAAACCATACCCACGTGCACAGAGGGCTCAGTGTGAGGTTTGCAGTCCTTCCCTCTGAACGGTCTGTGGCTGCTGTCACTGGGACTAAGGCAGGGTTTATCATTTCCTCTCGTGTAGGACCTTTCCACACAGCTCTCTGAAAGTGCCTTCACACAGACCTCCAGTCTCCACACCACAGTTCACTGCACACCCTTACCCTGAGCTGTCTCATATATAATTTAAATGGTTAATGTAAAGTAAAGCTAATGTTAACAATATGTATTTTTGAAGACTGACAGTATAACGTTTTATTTCCTAAAGGAATAACTGGAGTGATCCGTAAGCAAATAGAAAGGCAAGTAATACCACCTGAACAGATGTAATTTGTGCTCATCCTTGAGAAACCTTAGGAGTGCATACATCCCTTCCTTCTTCCCAGCCAGGCAAGGTGGGATTGACTGTGGTTTTCTTTCAGATGAGGGATGAAAAGCTGCAGAGCACTTTGTTCCACACCGGTATTAATGATACCTTTAGAAGTGGGATGTCTTTGATATCTATTGTGTGCTGCTGACTGATGGCTCTTTCTAGCTGGAAAGGTACCTTGTCTTAGCAGCTTTGTGTGGGCTGACAGTGGAGGCCACGAGAATATTTTGAAGTTGAGGAATTTTAAATTAATATAAAGTATCATATCATTAAAGCTGAGATAGTAATACCCTTCTAAATTTGCCCTAAAACTTTCTTTGTCCATTCAGGAAATTATTAGATATTATCCTATATGTTCTGGATATTCTTTATTGCTGTTCATTCTCAGAGGCAGTGGATGAGAATCCCCACGAGCAGGAGCAGGGACAGCAGAATCACTCTCCTTGTGCACAATCTCTTGCTGCAAGCCCCCTACCCCCGCCCCTTCTTCTATAATAAAACACTCAGAAGCAGCAATTCTGGTAATTGTCTGACTAATATCTTCATTATCAGGAAGCGTTATCTTTCACATACAACAAATGGAGAGAGAGGTAACTTCAGCACTGAAAATAAGGATTAGAGAAGGGGAACAACTCATCAAAGAGAAAAATAAACCACAACGGTAAATTTATGGCACATCTTTTTCTTTACCTGCTGCCTATATTAAGGAAATATTAAACAACAATTTGTAAAATTATATTTTTTAATTTCTTTGACTATACTAGTAATACTTAAAATAATTTTGCATGAGAGAAGACCCACATTCTGCTCCTAGGTTTCAATTTTGCCATCTGAAATGAGCAGTGGCTAAGAGCACAAAAGGCTGGAGACAGAATGAGAAGGATTTGTTGGGGCAGGAAATCAGATGGTTGTTTGGCAGTGCAGGCTCGCAGCAGTTCTGCTGGTGAGTGATCAATGCAATGTCTGGGAGGAGCTGTTTGCTCTGCAGAGCCACTTCTGCTCTGGCACTGAGCATCAGTCACCTGGGCAGGCTCAGCAGGAGAAGGGCTCTGGGCTGCTGGCTGCACTCCTGGGCTCAGGAGCAGCTCTCGAGGTCAGGGCTGACACCAGCATGGGGAACAATTGGGGCTGCTGCCCACGCCAAACCTGCTCTATGAATAGACAGCCTCATCCTCTACGCTTGTCAATCTGTCACCCAGAAAAAAAATAGAAAGGCAAATTAAAAGGTTATGATGTTATCGTCTCCAAAAATAGGATTTCAGTCATCCTGGAGAAGTGCTGTGCTGGGATATTTTCACTCAGGTTCTGCTGACATCTCCCAGCTGTCACCAGCACTGAGCCTCCTTTTGGAACTGCTAAAGGTCACGGAGCACCAGGGAGGTGGAGGCAGACCTCCACTTGGGTGACCACGGGAAAATGTTTTCAGGATGAATCTGAAGTAGAAAGAAATGAATCAGTTTGTGTGTGTTTCTCTTTGCTGGTGCTGACAACACCCAGAACAGCAGTGCCTTCTGTTCTTCAACACTGCCTCAAGTTCCACCGAAGACCAAAGGTTAGTTCCTAAAAAAGGAGCTACTGCCTGAACCAGTAGCTCAGTTTTCTTATATTTCAGAGCTAACATAAAAAACAAAGGATCACAGCATGTGAAAGCAGAACAGACTAGTAGAAAACAGGCTAAGAATAAAAGGAAAACAACCAGTAAGTCTCAAACATTACCTTTGAGACTGAGGAGAAACTCGTAAAGGCCACTACCCGCTTTACTTGGAAAGATAGAATTCAGCTGAGTCCACTGGAAGAAAATCCTGTGCTCTGAAGGCAAAGTGAGGGACTAATTCAGTTGCCAGGGCACAGCAGAGGGTGGCAGGGGTAGGTGTGACCCCCGAGGTGCCACGCGACAGCCCGCGAGCTCCGAGTGCTCAGCACTTCTGAGGGTCAAGCCCCTGGCACGCTGGCATTTGAGATTCAGTCTCTCTATAGATTAGGATTGATCTCCCCTGTCTCTGGATAAAAAAATAAACAAACTGTAACCTTGAAATTGCCATCCAAACCTGGAGTCCAGCCAGAAGAGCAGAGACAAAATCCCCTTGAGAAGCAGAACAGCAACCCCAGAGGTCACTATCGATGCGTCAAACAGAAACAGAGGATTTTGATACCGCAAGGACTTAAATAATTTCATTTTTCATTCAAAAACTAAAAGTGTAATCATATTTTTTTCCCCTGAAATGCAGAATTGCATCCATTTCCATTTAAAAACAGCTACTCAGAGAATACCTTAAATATTCTCTTGGAATTGAACATGCGCATTTGAAAGCAGTGCAGTTACAGAAGACAACATTCTCCTCCATGGCAAGAGGACGGTGTTTTACTGCCCTCTTTGTTATTTTGGAGAATGGAGGGAGTTACCAGCAGCTTCAAAACTGTAAGGAGGGAGCAAAGCATATCCGAGCTAGGAATGGCTCCAGTTAACTCTCCAGAAGGAGGGATTGCAAGTGGGCAAGCTTTTCTGGTCCACTGCAAAACAAAGGGATTTGTTGTGTTGTTTTGGGATTTTCTAGCTTTAGATGAGGCCATCTTCAGATGAATAAAGAACTCAGGCAGGCTGTAAGCCCTGTGTCAACAATAGCTTAAAACTCTCCTTCAGATTCACTGAAAGTGAGGAGAAAGGTATTTCAGGCGTTTGTGCTTAGATGTATGTCCTGGTTTGGGACAAATTTGGGAGAAAACCCCTGTATAGGATCCCTCCAAGGAAGCAAACCCACGTGGCCCCTCCCTCCAACCGGTCCGGAAAAAAAACCCAAAACCCTCTTTGGAGAAAAGTGGAAAAAACTATTTTACTAAACAAATGAAGTGCATACAAGTATAAAGAATGAATAGTATGAAACAATAAAACCTCTGGTTCTGAAGTGAGATGGCAAATTGAGAAAGTCCTTGCCGTGGGTGTAGCTCGGCTCTCTCTCAGCGTCTCCTCAGTCCCAGTCTCTCCGGCGCTGCTGGAAAATGCCGAGGTCCAGGCCCCGGTGGGCCGCAGGTGCAGCCCCCAGTGCTCCCCTGGGTTTTCAGTCTAGAGCAGGTTTAAACAGTTCCAAGAAAAAGGAAAAAAAACAGTCCAGGGAACTTCTCTGCCCTAGCTAGCTGAAACTAACTAAAAGCAAAAAAAAGATCTCTGTCCTGCAGTCTCTCCAAGCCTCCGCCGAACGCCCCGTCCGCAGAAGAATGTGGAGGAGTCAGGTAGTTTTTCTCAAAACAAACTCCGCGCTTCTCCTTGCTCTTAGAACCAGTCTTAAAGGCACAGGACTCAATATACAGCACAAACAGAACAGACGATTGGGGATACAGGCATCATAAAGTTACCCTAGGACAATGTAGCTCATGGCAATGTGTGCATCCAATTTCATTCCTTTCAACGGGACAGCAACCAGCGGGCCCCAAGCAAATGTGCAGCCGCACAGGAAAACACAGCCTCAGGTCCCAGTGGTTACCCAAATCTGAAACTCCAGACATTTGAACCTCGTTCTGGCAGAATATGGCAGTCTAAAAACAACAACAACTGAACAACAACAAAAATCTCCACCTGCTAATCTCCCCCCAAAACGCCCCAGGAAAGCACATGGCAAACCATGCAACAGTACATGTCATAGATGAAAGAGCTGCAAAAAAGCAAAGTAGGAGGCCCTCAAAGAGTCAGCACGATATAAATAGGAATAAACAGAGGCAAGCATTTTGAAGGGAGGTGGAGGGAATGTGATTGCTCTGTCCCTGACTGTGTTGGTTACACTGTGCACCTACCAGGAATGCATTTTATTATCTAATATTTATCACTTTTGATGGTCACAGGTGTTCCTACTTCAAAAAGATTTTAGCAAATGCCCCTAACTGTGTGACATCTGGAAACTGTCATCCCTGTAACAAAAGGTAACTTTTGCAACTAGGCTCTGCTCTGGCAGATGTGGTTTTAGTGCCACTGTTCGTTTCCTTCCCTGTTAAAATGCAAAACATTAGCTTTTACTTACAAACAGACATAGCCTGTTCTATTCTACAACGTGAAGTCAGATCCTTTTACATTCTTAGTCCACCGAAAAGCACATTAACCAGGAAAATGTTTCACTTGCTAGGATACTGTGTTAGATTCTTGAGTAATATAAATTAAAGACCATGAGGTTATTATGATCCTGGAACACCTCCCCACCCTCACAGAGAGGAATTCCTCCCCAGTATCCAACCTCACCCTGCCCCCTGGCAATGGCAAGTCACTCCCCCTTGTCCTGTCACTTCATCCCTTGTCAATTGTCTCTCTCCATCTTTCTTGTAGGTTCTTCGGGGACCACAATTAAAAAAACAGCTCTTCTCCAGGTTGAATTGACACTTTTTGTTAAATATTTTTATCACATTCTCCATGTTGTAGGGTATTTAACAAAACAAACAAACAAAGAAAAAACACAAAAACAAAAAAAAAAAAAAATATAAAAAACAAAAAAAACAAATAAAAAAATCAAAAAAAACAAAAAAAAAAAAAAAAAAAAAAAAAAATCTTCTGTAAACCTGTAGAGGAAAAAAGCTGCTTTGAACTAAGGCGCTAAGCTTAATACAATTTGCATTAAATATTTGTCACAAAAGCCTTCAAAAATTTTAAATCCTTGGAAACTTATTGTTCTTGGAACCCCATATGTAGCTGAGTAAAATTAACCTATTGGTAAATGCCAAAGATTATCAGTTCCATTCAGCTACTCAGGAACTCGGCAGGGCCAGGGGAGCCGTGCCCTGGGGACCAAGTGTCTTCTTATCTCTTGCAAAAGAAAACAAAACTACACAAACAAAATCTAAACACCTATAGTAAAAAACCAATTATCTGTGCTGGATGACTGTCACGTTGGGAACAGTGCTGAGGGTTGCTATTAACTGCAGAAAAAGACAAGAGAATCAACAAGTTTGTGATTGGTGCAACCCACCACAGATCTCCACAATCCAGCCCGAGCAAAGAACAGGAGTATTTTGAATGTAGAAGAAAATTATGGGACGTGTAATGAAGGAAAATACTAGTTTGTATAATACTGAAGATGGACATGAACTTAGACAGAGACATTTTTTGAAAGTGTGAACATCAAAAATGCAAATAAACACCAGAGGTCTACGGAAATTCCAGTTCTATGTAGTGTATTAACACCAGCCTGTGTCAGATTAGACAACCTGTAGTGACACAGATAGAAATTCTATTCTCCGATCTGAGGGGGTTTTTGCATATTAAATGATATAAAGCATTCTACACCTATGCCCAATTCTGCAGGAAATTAAAGCCTATGATTATCACTTGTCTAACAGCATCAATGTAATAAATTAAAGGCTTTGAATAATGGCCAGCAGGCCTCTCAGCCATATTTCAAACTTTTAGAAAATAATCCATTTTTGGCAGATCATCTGACAAGTTCACAACTTTAGATCAAGGCTTATATTATGTGTCATCAGTATTCTTTTGTTCATCTCATACCTATCAATTTTTGTTCATCAAAACCCAGGGCTGTTTAAAACATGGAAGAAATTTGGCATGTTATGTGGGTCATTTATGGAAATCAAGAACATGATTTCACATTAATATACATAAAAATGACTAGAAATTATGCACCATGAATCCAGATCAGTTTGTGGCTTTTAAAACTCCATTGTGTAACACAAAGCATTTTCTCCGTGAGGGACAAAAAAATTCAGGTGGAAAAAAAATAATTACCAGATAGAAATCTTAGCTTAGTTGAAGCTATGTCATATATTAATGTTATTCTCAACACAGCAGGACATTGGTAAATAAGATTTACATCTCTGAATGTTAATTTTTAAAAGGAAAAACTAACATCTCTCCTTCAAATGTACACTAACATTTGGGTGTATGAATTTTGGGTTTGTGAATTCAGGTAAAATTAAATGTAGAGCTATAGGACCACTACATATGGGATGATCCTTGCTTTTAAAAAGGAGGAAGCAAATAACAGGTGTTACGTTGACTGAAAAGAAATGCCGGAGAAAGTTGCTTTCAATATGTGTGAACAGCTGAAAAGAAGACATTTGGAAAATAAATGTCTTCCACTGGAATTAGAATCACAGAATCTCAGAATGGTTTGGAAGAGACCTTAAAGCTCATCCACTGTCACCCCAGCCATGTGCAGGGACACATTCCACTGTCCCAGGCTGCTCCAAGCCCCAGTGTCCAACCTGGCCTTGGGCACTGCCAGGGATCCAGGGGCAGCCACAGCTGCTCTGGGCACCCTGTGCCAGGGCCTCAGCACCCTGCCAGGGAACAATTCCTGCCCAAGATCCCAGCTAACCCTGTTCTCTTCTCCCCAGGGCTGATCTCAATCACTTTTCCACCCCACCGGTACCTTTGATAATTGCTAGAGAAAATATCATTTTCCCAATTTTGGGATCCAGCAGGCTCTAGACCGAGGTGAGAACAGAAGCCAACCGTGAAAAGAAAGCACAACCAGAGCCCAGCCTGACTGACTGATGATGTAGGAATCAGCCGAGCAGAGCACAGGGCCAGCCCAGTGTCACCCCTGACCAGCCAGACCTTGGCTTCAAGGCCTGGGAGGCATCTGTCTAACTCAGGGTGAGCCGGAGAGATCCTCCCAGGACCTTTGGGGTTACTGTGTTAATGAAGCCAAGTTCAGTTCCCCTATTGGTCGCTTGTGTTCCATATTTGGTAATGTTTCCAGAATTATCTACCCCCAAGTTTATATATTGGTACTCCTGGTCTTTGGAGTTTTGTCCTCATACAACACGCGGTTTCTGGGCATTGTCTTTGATTTTATTTCTTATTAAAGTGAATTTTTCTTTTTGGGCACTCCATCGTACCCGCTCCTTTCTCTGTGCCTCATTTGCCCTGGAGTCAGAGAACTCAAAAGATTTGTCGCGGGTACCCTCACTGCGACATGACAGCACGTGGAGTAGCCAAGATATTCCACCTCCTTAGGGTTTAGTGCTGTCCTGTCTTCTGCCACTGACTTATCACAACTATTTCTGAAGAGATTTTATTCCATGGCTAAACTGCAAATACCTATGTGCAGCAATGAACCTGCACAAACTGAACACAAATTACAGGCTCCTTCCAGCCCACAGTCAGGTGAGATTTCTGCATTTATTAAGTTTTTTGAAGCTAAGAGAGTTGAACTTGGACACAAGATTCCTGTTATACTAGGAATGGTGGCCTAGCATTCGTTCTGTTTCTTCATTTCATAGTTTCAAAACCACAACTAATTTGTCCCCTTGATTTTCTTCCCCTTTCTGCCTTTGTATTTGGCTCTCTGGAACATTAAAAAGCTTTGAGTAGGGATAGGGGTTCACACAAACCACCAAAAACTAAACAAACAAACAAAAAAAAATCAATCCATAAGCTCAATATATTAAGGAGAGTGTTTTGGTCCTGTGTGATTGTTCCTTCCAGGCTTCCATAGCACATCAATCTCCTACAGCCACATATTCCTTGTGTGCAACCTGTCCTGGCTTTAAGGTGTTTTTCTTTTGCATCATCACCACAAAGGAAACTGCTGTAACAAAAATAATGCTGTAAGAAAGGCATCAAAGAGGTTAAAACACTTCACTGGGGGAAGCACACCCAGGGAGCTGCAGACCATGTTCCGGTGCCTGGGAGCCGTGTCAGGACCAGCAGGAAACCCGAACCAGTCACCTGCTGCAGCGCTCCAGCTGCACATTCCCCGACTGCCCGCTGAACAGCCAAGCACAGCTGAAGATAAGCTCCCCAGATTCCTCAGATTTCGGATATGGCTCTTCTCTCCAGAGTCCTATTGCTCAAACCCTGCCCAGGAAGATGCCTCTGGGGTTTTACAGCCCCTTGTGCCATCTGCACCGCTTGGCCCCGGTCCCGTCCCTCAGCACACAGTGCCATATTCCTGGAGTGGGAACATCTGAGTGCACCTCCGTCTCCGGAGCTGGGGGCCAGCAGCCAGGCCCATGGGGGGAAATGAATGGCTGAGGTGCTGCACTGGGACTGCAGCCCGGCCTGCTGGCACCGGTGTCCTGCTGCTTCCATGAAACGCCTCTCGTGTCGCAGCTCCGCATCAGGCGTTCAGCACAAACATGATCCTTATCCAAAAAGGATCTCTGCTGCGGCAAGGCTTCGCTCTGCGGTGTAATTGCCAGGGAATTGTGGAGTCTTTGCAATAGTGCTGTTCCCTCGGTGCTGCCAGAGCAGCCCTGCGCTGGCTGGAGCCTCCCAGACCCCTGCCCTGGGCTGACATCAGTGACAGCCCAGCCTCCCACCACCAGGCTGTCGCCAGGACTAATTGAACATCGGTTTGTGCTAAGCAGGGTGACAAATAGGTTTGGGAATCAAGGTGTGCTGCTGCCACTTCTTACCATTACTGTGGGCAGGCAAGACATCGAAATCAGCCCTGCCATGGGTGTGCCCAGGGACTGCCTTGCCCAGCCAAGGGGCTTGATGCTCCTGCCCTGGATGCTCCTGCCCCTGATGCTCCTGCCTCTTGTGCTCTGTGAACACTGAACCCCTTCATTCCCCTGTTGGACAGCACATCTCCCCGTTTTCCTTAGCACCAGAGTGTGCCCATGGACACAGGGCTGAATTCAGACTAACTATAGAGAAGTCTGTAACCCTGCTGACATCCAAATCAACTTTTTTTTGTCTTTGCCGTTAACATCCCTATGAATCATGTCAGTGCACCAAAATCTGTTTTACTGAAGATATATTTCCTCAACAAGCAAAAAACCAAAACAAAGCAAACAAACAAAAACAAACAAAACCAAACAAAAACAAACAAACAAACCAAAACAAAACCCCCACACCTGGCATAGTGAATCCACCTGTGTAGTGTGTTCCCTAACTGGTCTTCTCACACAACACCTCAAGTTCACAGACTTATTGCCCCACACAAAAGAAAAAATTACTAACATGGTTAAACTCTTTCTGTAGGACAGTGTAATGTCATTCCAGCAACTTATGTACTGCTCCTTACTTCCCTAGATTTAACTCTTCTTATTTCTTGACATACTTCAACTCGGATTCTGACACTCTAAACCTCAGAAGTCTAAATTCAGAAATAATGTGTAGAAGATATGTTTCATATTTTGAAATACCTTTTAATATCTATTGAAGTTAATTTTCTTATTACCAAGTATATATTATTGACTGCCAAAATAAATACACTCTGTTCTTATAAACTAGGTATTAATGAAGTTCATTTTGATATGTCAAAGAGCTTTTTGCATTACTGTAATTTGTGTTACACTTTCAACCTCTCTCAATAATGCAAAACCCACCTAAATTCCATTGGAAATGCTGAACAAAAAGTAAAAAATATTAAATAAAAGTTATAAAAGAGATACAGCAAACAGCTGTAGATTGTTTTCTTGGATATATTCACATTTGGAAAAAAATCTGCAGTTTAACATTATATTAGATTACAAAAAAAAACCCAAAACATTTCTCAAAGGACAAGTATTGCTGTCATTTATGTTAAATATTGAGTGTCTGGGGATATAGAGAAAAAATAATAAAACCATAACAAATGCCCACTATTTCCTCCAAGTCCGAGACACCCAAGTTTCTGAGTCACAATCATAAGACATTACCGTGTCTTTGCAAAATCGACAAAGTTTATTCTGAATCCACTACTGCTCTTTAAACTTCTGATTTTCTGATGCGACACCTAAAGCCCACTTCCTTCAACATGTTCCATATAAACGATATGGGAAAACCATAAATAATAAAAACTACAGCTCTGGTTTTTATCTTGCTCTGTAAAAGCAAAATGTGTTAGCAAGAACTAATCCTGCAGACTGCTGCTCTGGCTCTCTTTTATCTGCTTTTTTGTTTAGGTTTTGCTGAAATCAACACCTTCTATCAGGGTAAGAATTCCTGTTTCATTTGTTTGCTCATTAGGAACAAGAAAGTGCATATTCCAGAAAGGCTTGATGTACAGATGAAGCTGTCAAGAGCAATGTGAATTCTAACAGAGTCGTTTCTCAAATGTGATAATTACTGTTTATTTTATAGGCTTACACATGACATCCCATTATTAAAGTAACTCCCACTTCAGCTTTTATTATTACCCACACTTTTCAATCTCTTATCGACCCCAAGCAAAACTGTATTTTTCTGCACAGCAACAACAAAAAGCTAACACTCAACATTTACTTTACCAGGAATTATTCTCCAAGCTATTTCCACATCTTAAAAGGTGCCTCATTTGAAAATACCGATGGCTTCCATTAGGGATTGAAATTGCCCTTTAGAATAGACTAGATAAATCAAAGTGTGGGGAGAACCAGTAGGACTTTCAAAAGCATTTTGGAGCTAGTCCAGCTGAGCTCCCACACAGATCAATGAGGAGTTTAACATCAGTTTCCAGGACAGTAGCAACAGGAAGGGAAAAGCCACGTAGTTACCTTATGCAGAATTCCATGCCTTGGATAATTAGGGGAAAAACACAAACCACCTAAAAATCTGTACCTGGTACACCTGGGCCACCCCACATTCTTTGAGTCCAGAAACACAATGTGGGGCCCCTGTGCTTCACAGGAGCTGATGGCAGGTGGTCACAGAACCTCCTAGAAGGGTTTGGCAGCAGATCTTCTCCCCAGACATTGATACTGTCTCCTTTATTCTTTATTCTTCCATGAGTGTGAAGTGATGGCCTGTCACAATTTGGTTTAAACCATGTTTCTCCTGAATGGAATGCTAGTGCAAGTGGAGATAACACAGCTGTTCCACCAACTACACACAGGAAACACAAAGCTCTGCAAACCCCCAGGGGTGACGCTCACTCTTCCCTATGCTTGTGTCACCATGGCAGGAGAGAAGGGAGAGGGAAAAAAATGGCATCCAAAAGTTAAAACTGGCAAATACTGAGTAAATAAAAAACCCAATAACAACATCAGGAGAAGTCTCTATCAGCAAGGGGGAAAAGTGGAAATCCTGTAGATTAGGTGAGAAAGGAAGAATAATGAGGTATCCCGTGCAGGGCCAGGAGTTGTACTCAATGATCCTTGTGGGTCCCTTCCGACTCAGGATATTCTATGATTTTATGACAATCTGAAAGGACCAGCAGTGGTTAATAACAGGAGCAGAGGACATGCTGGATTGTGTCCAGTAGGAAGCAAGCAAGGAGAGAGTTAAAAAGAGCAGAAAAATCAAAGGAATCAGAGCAGAGACCACACCTGAACTTTGTCAAAATGGAGAGATCAAGGGTCTTACAGACCTTGAGATCTCACCTGGCCTGTGAAATAGGTGTTCTTTTCTCTTCCATGCTTGGTAGCTTTTTGATTAGATATGCTTTCAGAGATGCAGTGTCATGGCAAAGTACATGAGAAATCATCACAATACAAGTTTGGCAGCAAATGTGGGAATTTAGGGGATTTTCAGTGAAAACCTCAGAAAGCAGAGTTGCCTGAAAACTCTTGAGATCTGTTGGAGATTCTAACAGGGAAGGCAGCACATGTACAACAAACAACTGACCCTAGGATTTTCCTGAAGGAGCTACAGGTAAAAGATAGAGGCTATTTGCAAGGGATGGAATGTCAGGACAAGGAGGAATGGCTGCCAGTGCCAGAGGGCAGGGCTGAGTGGGATCTTGGGCAGGAATTGTTCCCTGTGAGGGTGGGCAGGCTCTGGCACAGGGTGCCCAGAGCAGCTGTGGCTGCCCCTGGATCCCTGGCAGTGCCCAAGGCCAGGTTGGACACTGGGGCTTGGAGCAGCCTGGGACAGTGGAAGGTGTCCCTGCCCATGGCAGGGGGTGGAAGCAGATGATTTTTAAGGTCCCTTCCAACCAAACCATTCTCAGATTCCAGAATTCTGTGATCTAGCTAGGCTTTGTCCTGACAAACTCTTAACTTCCTCTTTGGTAGGACACCACCACTCTTGAGGATCCCACTGCTTTTCCCATTAAGCCACACAAACAAACGCTTTCCCACACTGCTGCCGTGCTCCTTCACACCTACAGCTTTGATAAATGTTCCATTATTTGGGGATGTTCAGATTTTCTCACTGTGGTAAAATTCCTTAAGAAAAGAACGCTAATGAATGTAAAAGATCTATGTCTGAAGTTAAAACAATAAATCCTGTAAAATGTTGCTGTATGGACATGTTCAGTTACTGCCAGGACCAGGGAAATGCTCAACATTCAGCACTGATGTTTATCCGACTTCTCTGCTCCACTTATTATTCTTTCAGTCTGTTCTGCTGCTTTTCTTTTTCAGAAACTGAAAGTCATATTAGAATTTTTAAGGGTTTTTTTTCTTTTTTGGGGTCTGAATTACTATAATTATACTCAATGTCTTTATTGCCATCTACCTTCCAGATGGCTAATATAATATAGAATAATAATTACCAGTAGATCTCTTACTCTTTAAGTGATTGAAGGCTTCCTCCCCCACAATAATATGCAGCATCCTCCAAACTAGCCACCACATTCTGTGCTATAGAAGAATGCAGAGATTTGTAAACCCTTTAGAAGCACTTTTGATGTTTAGGTTTTTATATTCCTTTGATCACAGATTAGTTGCTAAAAATGCAGCAAAAAGGATCGCTTGATGATACACAATGATCTTAAGAACTAAAGGGGAAAAAAGCCTCTAAAATACCAAATTTATAGGCCACCACAGCTGAAATTGAACCCAATTTTAGCATGAACACATAGAAAACGAATCTAGAATTTCACTTAAAGCATTTCTTAAGTGATCTTTTTTATTCAACTGATGGGAATATGATAAACAGGCTTCAAATGAGCATTGGCATGTTCTACTCTGAATTTCATTATATCATTGAATTCTAATCTTTCGGGAGAGGTGTCACATAGAACTGAATTAATATTCACCAAAAATGGCAACTGTAACAAAATTCAGAATAGGATATAACACCCATCTCTTACTGCATTTCTTCTATTACATCGTCAGACACCCTGAAGTCTTCATAGTAACATAGAAATGGCAATATACCACTTTCAGTCTTGATTTCTTACTTGAATTAGGAAATATGTTGGGTTTTTTAAGCACGATATTCATATCAAGACATTATAAAATCCAGTGATTGAAGGCTCATTATATTGATTTGTCGAAATAATTTTCCCCCTATTTTATATGGTTATCCTATTCATTAAGTAAGGATATATAAGCATCTCACAGAAAGGTATTTTATACAATCATTTAGGGCTCCAGAATATATATTTTGTCAAGGAAAAAGACTGTCTGTAATTGCAGGCCTGGAAACACCTTAAAGAGAGAACTCAGACCGGAACTCAGGAAAAAAAAGAAGAAAAAAAGAAGAAAAAAAGAAGAAAAGAAAAGAAAAGAAAAGAAAAGAAAAGAAAAGAAAAGAAAAGAAAAGAAAAGAAAAGAAAAGAAAAGAAAAGAAAAGAAAAGAAAAGAAAAGAAAAGAAAAGAAAAGAAAAGAAAAGAAAAGAAAAGAAAAGAAAAGAAAAGAAGAAAAGAAAGTGTCTATCATCTTTGGAGGAGGGGCAAATACCTTGGAGAGATTAAAAGAATGTTGAGATGCTAGGGAGCGAAAAAACTGAAAGAGCTAAAGCCAATCTGGAACTTAATTTGGCCACTGCTGGTAAAGACAGTGAACAAAGGTTTGTATAAGTGCATTGGCAACAAAAGGAAGGCTCAGGAGAGTCTCCATCCTCTGCTGAATGCAGGGGTATTATAGGTTGGCACAGTTTAATTTTCTAGTTGTAGAGAAATGTGGAATGTTTTTCCCTGCCTTGGAGTTGCTTTGGAGGGGGAGGACAGGGACTTACCAGAAAGCTAGCCAAGATATTGGCAGCTAGTTTGACCAATAAGGATGCCAATGAGACTTTGGAAAGGACATTTAAATCTCTCATCTCCAGCAGATCGCCCTCTTGCTTCTGGGTCAGCTACTTCATGCCTTTTTGGCCTCACTCTTTAATACCAAAGCTCAGGATTCCCAGATCCCAGAGCTGGAAGTTGATGATTGAGTGAAGCCCCCATAGAATCACAGAACACCCTGGGCTGGAAGAGACCTTAAAAATCGTCTCGTTGCAGCCCCCATAACGCGGGAGGCAATGGTCAATGACCTGCTGTGCCAGCGGGACACCAGGTCTGGGTGGGATTCAGCTGCCATTGTCCATCCTGCAGGGAGGGCAGAGCAGGCCCAGGCTCTGCTCCAGGCTCTGCTCCAGGCCCAGCAGTGGCACCAGAGCCAGGGGCAGGGGCTGAGCCCAGGAACTGCCCCTGCACAGGAGGCACAACTGCTGCCCTGGCAGCGCCCAGCCCTGAGCAGATGGTGCCCAGAGGCTGTGCAGGCTCCTCTCTCCCTGGGGATATTGCAGAGCCCTCTGCACACACTGCTGTGCCCTGTGCTCTGGGACGGCCCTGCTGGGGCACGGAGGTGGCACCAGAGCAGCCCCTGGGGGTCTCTTCAGCCTCACCCAGCCTGGGGTCACACAGAAGGGTTTGGGTTGGAAGGGACCTCCTTAAAACCCACCCCATTCCGCCCCCTCCCATGTGCAGGGACACCTTGCACTGTCTCAGGTTACCCAGAGCCCATCGAGCCTGGCCTCAGACACTCCCAGGGATGGGGCAGCCACAGGGAAACCAGGGCAAGAGTCCAAACTGACAGCCAGAGAAAAATTAACAAAAAATGCAACCTTTCGATCTTTGATGTGGGTCTGTAAAAGTTAGGGACCACGCTTACATTCACTAATGATGGTGTTTTCTCAAGTGGATCATCCAGTCTGAACCGAGGGATGCTGCCCCCCACATCCTCTTGCTAGCTGGAGGTGCAACATCACAAAGCATGACACGGCAACATTTTTATGAACAAGCCTAGTGTCTGTGATCTGCCTTCCTATGAAATGAGTTTCTTCCCAAACGCCTATTATTCCAGTTGTTAAATTACTCTAAGTCATGCTCCAAGGCATGTATAGTATACTACAATCAAACGGGAACAACACTTTGCATATCATTAAATGCCAAATTCTTTCTGCCACTCTGGAAGCAGAACTGCAGCCAGAAATGTCGGCTTTCCCTGCTTCTTTGCAATTCCAATTGCCAAGTGAACACAGGCTGGGGAGGCAGTTCTGCCAAGTGTCAGCGCTGCGTTAATATTGTTATTATTCTCTGGGACTGAAGTATATAATGCTATTTTCTCCAAAGGCATTATTGATACCACGGATTAGCATTACAATTTGTATAATTATTGCAGCTCCCACAGGAATTCATGTCATCAAATATTTATACAACTCAGAATAGTGGAATGCAAATGATTTTAGATGCCTTGCTGGACCTTTGGAAGGAAAAAGTGATTGGATCAGGTAGCTAATTCAAAGGAAAAGCATAATACAGGATTGTCACAGGATATTCAAGAGATATTTGTCTTGGGATAATCTTGAAATCTCTTCACAATGTTTGTTTTTAATCAAGGGTCTTCAGCTTCTGGGTTTATGTCTCCTAAAAGCGCACCTCATTTTAAGTGTTCAGTGTCCCCTTCTCACTTCCTGTGACCTGTTCCTTGAGTATCCAGCATTTGTTTTTTCTGCTTTAGGCCTCCACCCCACATATACCTGCAGCAGAGCACAGCACATGATGCTGTGGTGTCCAGCTGATCCCATCTGATGGATGTGGATTATCAAAGTGGCCCCCAGTGACAAAAGAACAGCTTTGCTAATTTTTTTTTTAATTAATATTATTAAAAGCCACTGCAGGATTGCTTAACAAAACCCAGAGTAATTTAAAAAATAAACGTAAAAAATATGTGGTGTAAAAGATTTCTAAAATAGGAAGATATCATTGCAGTTGGTTCAAAACTCTGTAACAATGGAAGTCAAAAGCAAATGTCCCATTTTTGTTTCTTAAAGAGACATGAGGCAATGCCTTTAACCTTGCCAAGGCTGCAAGAACCAGAAAGATTTCCAAATGAAGATATATGCAGGCTAAAAAAATGTAAATATCAATTCCATACTTTATTTGGATAGCCTTTTTATGAACTCCTTTCTCCAGGCCAGATTACACCAGGTTCGCAGGACTGCTCTGTGGTTGTTTCTTCCCTGGAAATGTCCAAGGCCAGGTTAGATGGGGCTTGGAGCAGCCTGGGATAATGGAACGGGTCCCTGCCTATGGCAGGGGAATGACACTTGATGATTTTAAGGATCCTTCCAACCCAAATCCTCCTATGGTTTAATGATTCTATGATTTTTGAAGCAACTAATGACTATTCAGCCAAGTCTGATGTAAAAATATCAATCATATGATTGATTTTTATAGAAACAAAACCTCTGGAAATCTTAAAGGCAAGATGACTTTCACAGAACAGAGTCATATATCAGAAACAGTCAGAATTTCTTAATTCTTAAGGGTATGGGCCCTTTTACACAAATAACATTGCTTCATCTGTCACCTCAGGTTACACCATGACTTAAACAAAAAAAAAAAGGGCAGAAGAAAAGCAGCCTCACTATGCTGAGTATCAGCAATTTGGAGGTGGTGACAGAGAACAAGACATTCAGAGAGAGTGAGGAGTCATTCCCCCTAGATAATGCATGATGTTTAATCAGCCGTGTCACCAACTGGAGGTAGTGTGCAAGAGTTAAGCATTAATAGGATAAATCTGTCCTCTTCTATTTCAGTCTTGAAAAGAACTGCATTTGAGATGGTTTAAACAGATAATTTTGAAAAAATCAAGAGCAAGACCTAATAAGTAACACTCCATTAGAGATAGAGCAATTAGAAGTTGGTGAGATACCACACATCTTCAAGTTTAATATCAGCATTGTAGAAGAAATGGTATAATCATGGGCAGGGAGATTAGCAAGACCTTGCAGTTAGATTGGAAAAAAAACTTCTGTCTTTGTTTTCAACAACTCCAGAGAGCTGTTTCTCTCTGGTTTTCCATCACAATAAGTACAGACAACATTGCTTCTACAAATATCTACAGTGTGTTGAAACTCTGTCGTTTCATTTTGTAGCCAGAAAAGGTTTGAACATTAAAAAAATGCAAATATAACATATGCTGCCTTTACACACACACACACACCCCCAAATATAGACTAGTCATAACAAAAATTTTGGAAAAGTGCAATAGAAGCAGTGTTATGATCCTCAAAAACAAAAAAGAAAGAAAACATGAGGGAGAGGGTGGCACATGATCTCTCTTCTGCCAAGTGGGTTTCTATTCAGATCAGGACATGGATTAGCATCTCCATGGAAGATAATGGGACTTGAAGTCACTTTGAAGCAGCAGAACTGATAGACTCCAGTGAGGTCAAATCAAGTTAAGTGGCAGAGAGCCTGCCCTACAGTTTTACCACCGTGAAATATTGTCTGTGTCAGAAAGTTCAGGTGATTGATTAATTTTAGGTAAACATCCAAACTTACTACCACAAGTCATTCATAAATACCCTGCAACTAAATTAGTTAATAAAAGCAGCTACTGAATAAGGAGAGGATCACCAGTTTCTAGCTCAGTTCTCCTTTTATCTTGTCTTAACCAAAGTTGTATCACAGTAATTGCAAATGACTTTACTGTCATTAACATCATTAAACTTCATGGAGAAAGCAGGCTGCAGGGACATTAAAATAAAATCAACTATGCAAAATTAAAAGACTCAACAACTCTTCTTTAAGGCAGTGTGATACTAATTAACAACAATTGCTTTCTGGTTGAGGATTTCTCCTGGCTGTGTAAATCAGGGGAAATGCTGTGTCATAGCTTACAGCACACAAATCTGGAAAAGAATGGAAAAAAACAAAACCAACCACACCTACATTCCAAAAAAACTGATAAACAATGCGGTTCAGGGAAAAGGTATTGGAATGCAAACCCTTCTCAGCCAGGATATGAGATTTACACAAAACCCTTGGGGTCACAGGATACTGACTAAGGAAAGAAGCAAAATTTCAGAGTAGTCTTCTGGGTGAGTACCAGGAGTTGCCAGTGTAGCTCTGGATGGAGGCTTTCTTCACTCATCTCAGTTCGGGCTGCTCCTTACACCATGTGCCAAGATGTTTGTCATTTCTGTAACTGCTGCTCTGCTGTGTGTGGAATGAATGCAGAGATCTTGGAAATAATTGACACTAGGAAAATAATATGGGCTGTGGTTTCGCTATCTTAACTCCTTCAGTTATCCTCTTGAGATAAAAGTAATAACAGTTCTGCAATTTTTATGAGAAAATGTACTACCATTATTCGATAGAATTAAATATGGGATCACATTTAAACTTATTTTTCATAATTGCAAACCAAACTTTTACCTTGTTTTAGAAACAGTTGAAACTTTTAGGCTCTCCTGACTTCTTTATTATATCTTCTGCCTATTGAGAAAGAATAGTGAGTATGCAAAAAAGAAAGGGACCTCTCTAAAAATCCACAGTACCAAACCTCCGAGCCAGCAGGGAGAATGATCTGTCAGAAACTAAACCAGCATTCAAACAGTACAACAAGGTCTTACTACAGAAGGAAACTTAGAGTTAATATTAGCTAAACCAATCTTAGGATGAATTATGATCATTATAATGATCAAGTCGTTATTTAAATTACTTCCTTAAATGCAGAAAAAATTATGGGACTTCTCTAAAAGTAAAGACTTGTGTTTATTTGTGGGGAGTACATTTTTAGTAACTGAGTGGATAGAGTTCTTCAGCTCACAGCAAAGCACTGCTTATTTGGACTATGTTACCACTGCAAGATTCATCTCTTTCAGACTAATCTGTTATGACTTTAACAGGTGGGATTCTTTGTTTTTAGCTCTTAATGTAAATAAACAATTAAGATGTGAAGACAACAATTTCTAATAAGTACTTTTAGCTACACAGCTGGGTTATGGAGATTTTTTAAATTTAGAGCACAAAACACTTATATCTCACTTGCGTTAAAGAGAAATAGAGGAGGAAATATTTATATAATAGTGCATTGTCAAAGAAAGGCTATTTAGACACTTTTAGTCCTTAATTGCAGCACTTAATATCACCAATAGAATGTTATTTTAGTAAAACAAGTATTTCTTATAGTAACAGCACAGTAACAGAACTGCTTAAGTGGCTGAGGCTGTACAATCTCTGGGAGAACGACTCAGGTTAAATTCTGATATCTTTTATCAGCTCCCTGACAACACCACCACTGTCAGTGGGACACTGAACCCCGTGTTGGAGCCTGGGTTGCTCTTCCTTCCAGAGCAGATGCCACAACCTCATCCTTTAGAGAACCATCTTTCATTGTTGACACAAAACTCTTGGGAAGATAAACCAAAGCCTAGCAGACACCCACATAAATCTGAAGACAGCCTTCGAGAGGAGTCAGCACTGATATCCCCCAGTGTGGCAACTGGGAAGAGCTGCCCCCAGAGCACAGAAGACAGCACCCTCAAAAACACAAACCAGCTTTTGCTTCTGTCAGGGAAGGTTGGACCAGATGATCCTTGAAGTCCCTTCTAAGCTGGCATTCTAGGATTTCCATTGTACCAGTGTGGAAATGGGCTCATTAGAAAGAGGGAAATTCATCTTTTGAGTGAGTGCCTAGTAGGTGGTCTCCCAAAATAACGCTTAGGAAGGTACTCAGAGCTGACCCAAATAAATATGAGTGATCCTGTCCTCTGCCCACCACAACAGTGGAAGGGAGGATTCTTCTCCTTCCAAGGACTCTGGGTCTTGTTTGTATCACCTCACACTGAACTGAGGTGGAGACACCTCAAGGCCATCCTTGCTCAGTCCACTTCACTCCTGAAATTCCCCTCCCTGATCACAAACTCCTCTGACACCCTCAATGTCCCCTGTCCTGCAACTGTGCACCTTCAAGCTCTCTCCAACCAACTCTCTCTGCAAAAGGAACAGTTTACTTTCCTTTTCCATGTTGTGTATCCTTCCTAGATACTGAAAGCTAAAACAAAAAAACAAACAAACAAAACAACAACAACAAAAAAAAAAAAACACCAAACATGTAAAGAGCTGTGGTCTTCTCTTACTTCAGGAAACACAAGTGCTCAGAAGACATTCAACTAGAACAGCAGTTCCACAAGATTGGAGTTTTCCAATTCATATCCATGGTAAATGCAGCTACCGAGGCTTGAAAGAGTTGCAAGAGTAGCACAAGAGCTGAGCTGAAAGCAGCCAACTCCAGGCTCTTCAGATATCAACTTGATTTGTCCTCCCATCCTAGATTACAGCTTTGCTCCATCCTGCTCTGTGCAACTCTGAGCTTCATTTGTTCTGTACCAAGCAATATAATTTCTCAAGATTCTACTGGTTCCTAATGATGTGGAATATAACATGTCACTGCAGGATGCAGTTAAGAAATATGCAAAAGAGAAAATGCCAAACTCTGAAAGAAAATCCTGTCTTAGCACACTGTTAGACTAATCATGTGAAAATGTTTATTTGCCATGAAGTCACAGCTATTAAACAAATTGGTCCATTCTGCAGTGCCAGAGTATTCTCACATGGGTTGCAAGATTTCTTTAAAATTATGTTGAAAAAGATATATTCAGCTAATGAAATTAATGAGCTTTAATACTCCCTTGAAGTACAGGTTTTCAGCACAAATT
The DNA here is from genome assembly GCF_015227805.2 of Hirundo rustica. Classification (NCBI taxonomy): domain Eukaryota; kingdom Metazoa; phylum Chordata; class Aves; order Passeriformes; family Hirundinidae; genus Hirundo; species Hirundo rustica. Next base: position 17,654,204 of record NC_053460.1, read on the forward strand.
TGCTTCATTATCACAGCACTGTAAACCTTGTAATGCATAATGGTCACTGATCCTGCCCAGAACACAGTGAAACATGGCAAAAGTTTAATTGTACATGCACCTACATTTTAAAGCAAATAAGGCAGTCTCCAAGGCTATTAATATAACAGATGCCTTTTATAATTAAAGGGATAATGTCCAAAGATTAGCTGGAAAGTATTTTAATTAAAGTTAGTAAATTACTGTTGAAGTCATCATTACATGGAAACTCAATTAAAATTAGATCCTTAATTCTGCAGCAGCACAGCAACAACAGTAAGTTCCCCACATTCGTGTCACATACAGAACCCCATCTCACGTGCTGAAGCACCTGATTTGGTACAAGTTTTCCTCATTTCTATAATGCTTTATTATAGAGAAAAAAGCCAAATCTGGTGCACTGTTAAATATTTATTTTTCTCCCTGATGTTCTCAAGCAGAAGACTTTTTAAAATCTCATCCCCAAAGAGGAGCACTCACATAAAAAGTAATTTTAATGTGTCTATAAAAATATATTCACAGAAAATACAGCATTAGACCTTGAGAACACTTTCTATGGCACTGTTTGAATGAATGGGTAAAGAGGCACAGAAGAACTCAATAACTTCCCTTGAATGCATCAGCAGTACAAATACAAATCAATTACAGGAAGTCTATCTAAAAGTGTATTTCAATAGCTCAGTTTAGGAAAGGTTTACAAAGTCTTTGGATGGTACAAAGTGACTCTGGCAAGTAGTTAACATAAGTAATTATAAGAACACATTTTTCTTCTAGACAGAGGAAGGATTAAGGTCATCTGTTCTTTTTTTTTTTTTTTTTTTAATATAATGAGCCGAGGAAGAGCATCCACTTTTTGCCTACTTTGTGAGTTTTATGAGACGTCAGACTGCCATGTCACTAAGTTATCTCTTCTACACTCTCCAGACCATCCACAGGATGAAAAAGGTCAGTCAAACCCAGAGTTTAAGCAAACAACTGTATGGTTTACACTTTTGAGAACTAAAGTGAAATCCTTAAAGGAATAGGAGCAGTCTCTTGTTCATCAGAAGCCTGAAATTAGATTTGCAGGAGGTAACCCTCAGGAATCTGCAAATGCCAAGTTTTGGGGCTATAAGTCAGAATAAGTGACAGGAAGGGGGTTAGGGCAAGGATCACATGAACATGGAACAGTGGCAGAGGATCTGGGCAGCTAGAAAGGAAGATATTTTACTTTGCTGAATAGAAACTCCCAAAGGAAAAGGTAAATTTAAAAGCACATATCTGCTCATTATTGCTATAGCATGGATAGCAACTTGAAATGGTGGTCAGACAGATGCAGCAGCTCTGCTGGGAGGAAAGGCTGGCACAGCTGCCATTGCTCACTCGCACAGGAGAAGCTTTGGGGTGAGCCCAGTGCGGCCTTGCAGGGCCTGAAGGAGCTGCAGGAAAGATGGAGAGAGACAATTGCCAAGGGCTGGAGGGACAGCACAAAGGGAATGGCTGCCAGTGCCAGAGGGCAGGGCTGGGTGGGATCTTGGGCAGGAATTGTTCCCTGGCAGGGTGTTGAGGCCCTGGCACAGGGTGCCCAGAGCAGCTGTGGCTGCCCCTGGATCCCTGGCAGTGCCCAAGGCCAGGTTGGACACTGGGGCTTGGAGCAGCCTGGGACAGTGGAAGGTGTCCCTGCACATGGCAGGGAATGGAATGAGCTTATTACAAGATTCCTTTCAAACCAAACCATTCTATGATTCTATGAAATGTGTCCTTTAAGAATAAATTGGTGCACCACTGATCACTTCACCTGCTAAATTACAATTACCTTTTCTGCAGTGAGGGAAGAGTGCAGATTTGGGAGAGCACAGGTTATGCTGTCAAAACTGCCTGACAAACACAATTCACTTGAGGACACCAGAGTTTACTGCATGACCTGCACATCCATGGCTGAAATATCTCCCACTGAGCCACAAGCTGAGATATACCACAGAGATGAGCATATATCTAAATGCACTGTCTGAAGTGTTATTGATTTTTGTAGCCTCAGAATATATCCAACAAAATGACTCACTTTTCACTGGTTTTGACCAGCTCTGTTGACTCCACTTACAAGAGTGTCTTTGCATTTCAAAACAAGTGTTTAGTGGGGATATAGGGAGGGACCCTATCAGCAAACAGCATACATTAAACTGCTGCAGTGAAGAAAGCTGTGTTAATAGCACTGGCAATGCTGAAACTGCCTTTCATGTTTGTTTGCTGCAGTCTTAAAATATATATTGAAAACATAAAACCATCCTTTCTCCATCTTTTTCTCAGCACTGGATATATTTTATTTTTGTACCTAGACTTGCTTGGAAAATTCTTGCAAGCACTTTTACCTTTTTGCTACTGAGGTTTCTGCCAAGGCCTGCATTATACCCTTCCCAATTTCCCAGAAACTTAACAATTTCTACCAGTTTGAACTTATCTCTTGTGATATATTTCTTGCTTTTTCAATAGCAGGATACTAATTAGCACTTAACATTTACTTAATACATTTTGTTAGAGCAAAATGAATTACGATCTTTATTAACTTGAACTGAGAAATTATGAAATTGTCTATTCAATCCCTGGGTATATTCACTGCATTTCTATTGTGTTGGTTTTCTTAGGATTCTACTATATTTTCTTCACACTGGGATAATGAGTCTACTAAATTGCTATCTGCAATAAATTTCTTGTGAAATAGTTCTGTTTCCTTTTTTCCACTCTTTCATTTTATGCTTTGAATAGAGAACCCTAGAGTGAGATAGAGGCTGCAAAGAAAAAATAGTTCAGAGAAGGGAAATCACTAGAGTTTGGAAGAGGATAAACCCAAAAGGTTCAGGGATTATAAATGCACCAGCTGGTCATTTCAGCTGTATTGACATCAAGTCTTATGCTGGAATACATTTGGTAACTGTCAACAGTGTCATTAGCTTTCATAGAATTGTTTTGCCTCTCTCCAGGTCTGAGTCTGACGACTCTTCCTAGGAGCACATCCCCCATTTGCACTGACCTGATTCTCCTATCTCCAGACCCTGCCTCACTCTCTTGTTTACTTCCCAGCATTTTTTTTTTTTTTTTTTTAGGAGAAAACCTCTGTAGCTCCTTGATGCTTTTATTCTTGTCCTTCGCAGCAGGATTATCTTCTTGAGTCTTTGTCAGTTAACTTCTCCTCAGAGCCATGAAACAAATTAATGTGAGTGTTACTTCAGGAACTTTGGGGGTTTTTACCCTTTAAGGGTAATCCTAATGACTATAAATTATGGTGCAGAACTCCTTTAGAGGAAGACACAATAAGCATTCTAAAGCATTGTCTTCCACCCTTGGGTGCTGAGAAGATCAAGAAGAGAGACAGTGGGGACAGAGTCTGAGTAGAACACCTGAGCAGGTGACTAAGTGCGAAACCTGATGGCTATTTAACAGCCTATTTAATGGCTGTTAAATATTGAGATTGAGTAAAATAATATTTTGACAAAGACCTAACAAAAATAGAAGCTCCAAGAGGTTTGCTTTTCTCCTCTTCACCCAACAGAACCACCATTTTACCAAATGTCCTGGGTGTACAGTAAATTGCTTTGTTTAGTCCTTATTAGTTTCAAACTAAGTTCCATTCAAGCCAGCTTTGTAGCAGCAACATTGGCCTTAGCTGCAATGGGATTCACACAAGTCACTTTAAAAAAAGTTCCCCTCAAACACACACTGCTTTGTCATTTTCTTTATTTGAACAACAATCTAGGGAGTCCAGCTGAACTACTGATCACATCCATGTCACCTTCATGAGGAAAATGCTCCCAAATGAGCATTTGAGTCAGCATTTGGGCTCCCAGACATGCCAGAACTTAAGAGCAATAGCAGGGTAAAGCACGCCACAAAGAACTGCTTTTAGAGGTTAATTTCATATATTTTGGTGTTTCTTACTGCTGAAAAAAAAAAAAAAATATATAAAATTCCCCCTCGTGAGGATGGCTATGTACTTGCCCTTGAAATCATCACCTAGTTAATGACAGCTCTTTAGATATAATTAAATATATGCACAAAAAATTGCTGCTATGTAGAACAAGTTATCCAAACCGTATTGTTGGGTTTGGCTTTCTTTCCAGAAAGTTCAGCTACTAAAAGGTGTTAACTTTTTTCACACAATCAAATAGAATTAAATACTAAATAATTTGTGATAAAGGCAAAATATATTGATCCCTGATCATCTTGCTCACCCGACTATATTTTTGTAAAGATAGTGACCCATAACAATTTGCTTGGCATTTCAGTAACAATGCCTACTCTTCAGCTCATAAACACTGTCTACCAAAAGTTCTGAGTTTTTTGGTTTGTTTGGGGGATATTTTTCAGGTTTTGTCTCATGTGAGCTTTTTAAAATCATGTTTTCCAACAGTTTTGGTCATAAAAAGCAATAGACAACTTGTAATGGAATAGCCAGTATCAGTACATGCTTCTTTTCCAGTAACATTTTTATGCAGAAGATTCAGGCAATGAAACTCCATCTTTTCCTCTACAAGATAAAACTGAGCACTGAAATCTCCATACCTTCTGAGAAAATCTCTGAAGATATGGAGATTCAAACGCATTGTTTGTGTGTAAAAGAGAATCCATTTAATGAAGCATCTGTGAATCTCCCCAATAGTAATTAATTTTACCATCCTTAGCTATTACTTTTGGAGGATAAAAAACAATAGTAAGAAGTTAAGAAATCTGATAAAATCCAAATAAGACCAATCTTGAGAACTCCAGGATCTCATCCATGGAAAGACTGATCATGGAAGCACTGCAGCCTTATTTTGGAACAAGATGCCTAAGCTTGACCTACATTACCTTTTAATCTTCTAGACCTTTTCTTCACCCCTGTATGATTTATAACACATAAGTAATTTTAAGCTTTACAGCTCGGAATGTGCCTGCTCTTTCTTCTTGAGCCCCAGCATGTAGAGGCAGACAGAATTTCCTGAGGATCCAGCAGCCTCCATCATAAAATCCTTCTATAACCTTACCTAGTTCATTTATTGCCATGGAGTCGAGCACTGTCAGGGTAGCGAGGGAGCAGGATGGGGACCCGACAGATTTAGGAAAATGCTCAAATATATTTGATGCTGATGCATTCAAGCAACTCTTTCCCTATTCACTCCAGAGGAAAAGTCATTGTTAAAGGAGGACAGTTCTAAGAAGACACCAAGAATCACTCTTATATGCAACTATTCATTCAGAGATTGATTTCTGCTTATTCGGCCTCACAAAGTCATTCAGAGAGTTGCTCTGACTTAAAATATTGCACTAATAAAGGTAAGACACTAAGTTTCAACAGAATTTAATTTTAAGTAAAATGACTAAAATTTATCTTGTCTTACTTTCTTAAAGGTAGAGCAGAAGTACATATCATTATAATTTTCAGTACTAAGCTGATTTTTCTCCCCCTCTAAAAAAATAATTAAGATTCTGTACAATCTGAGTCAGCATTCCAGTTCATTAAAAAACACAGCTCATCAGGCCCTGTTTCTTATTCCATATTACTTTTTACTTGCTTGATAAAATGTGCTCTGCTAGAATATTTCCCCCTCCAAGACATGTCATCATTTCACTCTTTGCCTTGTTTTTGCTTTTGCTGAGCTAAAGAATCAATATCAATATAAGCCAATTTTTAATTAACAAGGTAGTTCTATACAGATATTTCCCTGGCTTTAATATTTATACACATGCACAAAAAAAAAAAAAAAAAAAAAAAAAAAAGTGTAATTACCCTCTATAAGCTGTATTCAAAGCTTTCCGAAGCAAATGGGAAAACTTTTGATTTTCCTGAACTTTTGAATTATGTCCTAGAAACAAACATCACCAGAGATCTTACTCAGCCAAGTGGAAGAAAAGAGATCAATGCTCTTCTATTCTCCCTTGGTTGGTCCATCCCTGACTGCAAAAGAAAGAAAATCAAATGCTAAAGAAACAAATGTTTTGATTTATTCAATGAGGACTGTGAAAAATTATCTGTCAAAAATTTTTGATAAAGACTTAGTTAAGATTTAAGATGAAGAAAAATACACAGTTTTGCATCAGATTTTTTGAAGAGTTTCAAGGATATTTAAAATATTACCATTTAAGATGTGGTCTCTGATAAAAAGCAAGAAGAGTAGAGAAAAATTGAGACGAGATCACCAAACCCAGTTAAAAAATGTCTTGCCCCCTAAAGTATCTTTTGCTCTTATCTTTTAATACCACATTGAATTAATTGATTCAGGACTTGGGGTGCAACTGTAGAAGCATGTAAAACTTGATAAATTGTGAAATTTATTTTAAGGGGTGTCTCTGCAACAGCACTGCTTGAAGAATAATTACATTTTCAAATTAGAGACCACCAGTTCCTTCTCTGGTATGAAACAGAGGCACAGAGATATAAATATTCCCGTAGAACGTTAACAACCAGCTGGGGATCAGACCGAGGCAGCAGAACAAAAAGTGCAGTGTCGGACTTCTCCAAGGTGCAGTCATTCCACTTTCCAACAGCGTGGAAAGGGCAACTACAGCCGAAGGAACCGGAGTTTCACTGGGAGACACTGCCGTGGGTAACTCCTCACTATCTGAGAGTGCAGAAGCCCACCAAAAGGATTTTCATCAAAATATTCTCCTCACATGGTCCTACAGACTCGAAGGCAGGAAAAGATGAGGGAATCAAGGGCACCCTCAGCAGGTGTGCAGGGAACACAGAGCTGAGGGGGCAGGGACATTCCAGTGGGAGCCGGAACACTCGAGCCGCGGCCCCTGGGGATCTGCTGCTGTTTCCCGAGGCCGAGCGCCGGGGCCGCGCCCGGCTCAGGGCAGCCCCGGGATCCATCCAGGCCGGGGCCGAGCGGCTGCAGCGGCCCTGGGAGAGCCCCGGGGAGCTGCGGGGCAGAGCCGGCCCTGCCCGGGCCGGGAGCGCAGAGCCCTGCCCGGGGCTGAGCCGGCAGGGGCAGCAGGGCAGGGGGATTCTGCCCCTCGGCCCTCAGGTGAGAGCCCAGCTGCAGAGCTGCCCCAGCCCGGGCCGGCACAGCGAGGAGCTGCTGGAGAGAGCCCAGAGGAGGCACCAGCATGAGCAGAGGGCTGGAGCAGCTCTGCTGGGAGGAAAGGCTGGCACAGCTGCCATTGCTCACCCGCACAGGAGAAGCTTTGGGGTGAGCCCAGTGTGGCCTTGCAGGGCCTGAAGGAGCTGCAGGAAAGATGGAGAGAGACAATTGCCAAGGGCTGGAGGGACAGCACAAAGGGAATGGCTGCCAGTGCCAGAGGGCAGGGCTGGGTGGGATCTTGGGCAGGAATTGTTCCCTGGCAGGGTGCTGAGGCCCTGGCACAGGGTGCCCAGAGCAGCTGTGGCTGCCCCTGGATCCCTGGCAGTGCCCAAGGCCAGGTTGGACACTGGGGCTTGGAGCAGCCTGGGACAGTGGAAGGTGTCCCTGCACATGGCTGGGATTGGAAGTTGATTTAGACAGCCCTTTCCAAGCTAGGCCATTCCATGATTTTATGGTACTTGTCAGGAAAATGAGTGATGCTGTAGAAAAACCTCTACAACCTCTTTTGCCTCTTGCAGTTTCTGCTGGCACGCTGGACTCAGAACTCTATCCTTATCTCAGCTCTCTTCTCTGCCACAGGGGATTTAAATCCACCAGCTCCGGCCTTACTCTCAGGCTCCTGGCTCATCGCTCAGGCTGTGGAGAGTGACACACTGATAACAAACATCTAAAATTCCACCTCTGTGCAAAAGGTTAAAGGTCAAAATTTGAGCTCTGTGTGCAGCTCTGGTGTCTACAAGGTTAAGCAACAAGTGATGCTTCAGCATTACAAGGTTTGACTTGAGCAAAAAACACTCAACCAGCTTCTGATTTCAGATGCTGCATTATCTTCCTGCAGAGAAACCCAGCGGTTGGGCACAGCTCCCTGGGACATTCTGCAAAGGTGCTTAAAGTAGGACTATGCAGAACTTAAAACTGTCTTTTTTATCAAATTTTCTCCTTAAGACATACTGTGCAATGGGAGGGAAATAGTTTTGTGTCAATTTACACAGGATTCAATAAACGCAAATTAAAAAGTTGTTTCCTATTAAAATCGACACAAATTTTCTATTATCATGAGTATTATTAACTGGAGATATATGTGCCAGATCTTCTTTTAATTACAGACGTATAACTTACACAAAGAGAAGTCATATCTTCCAAGTAATTACAGGCAGCTCTAAAGCATGTTATTGTATTATTAAATTAAAAAATCTGCTAGTAGAAAGATCAGAAATTAAATATAGAATCATCCAGCATTCAAAGAAAAAGTAGGCATAGACAGACATGAAATAAGTTAAATTATTCAGATTTAAAACACAGTTTTCACACAGGAAGAATCATATTCAGCAGCAGTGTTTTGCTGCAGTTTTCTAAATCAGACGTAGCTACCAGCAAACTATTCATCTGTCATTAAAACAAAGAAATAAACCCACCCTATCCTGAAGAGCAGCCAAAGAACATGTACTCCCCAGTGAAACCCTTTCCAGAAAGATCCCCATGCCTAGCAAGAGGAGGAAAATGAACAACAGCATCATAAAATGAGAGCACAGTGGATTAAGCAATATTGTCTCTGCTCAGTTCAGAACTTGCACACGTGTGTGATTTAACCCTCCTTTTCAAGCTCAGGAATCAGAATTCCTTATCCTCTCCAGTGGTAGTGAGACAAGGCTGAAGAAGGAGGCACTGGCCCTACTCCAGATGGATTCCACAGACCTCTGAAGTCCTCATTAGTAAGATACGAACAATCCAAAGCTGAATATTTTATCCATGTCTTTGTTCAGCCCTCAGAAGAGGCAAATGTGGCTGTGCAGTGACCACAGAGGACATAGACTCAAACTGCCCCATAAGTTGTGCTATCCTACCAAAAACCAGTTCAGCTTCTGTTCTGCTCCCTAGGTCTGCAGGGCTCACTCTGAATTAATGCTGAGCTTTAATAAGATGGAAAATAGTACAGATTAAAAAGGATCATAATGCATAAAACTGCATCTTGAGTTTGAGCTGGATGTAGACTTTTAGCTGGCTGTTACATATTTTACTGTAGCTCTAGAGAAGGATTTCCAGGAAGCATTTTCAAAAGTAGTTCTAAGAGTCTTTTCTATATGACCATGGAGAGGCAAACATGTGCTAGATACATATTCAAAGTGTACATTTATTTTTATACTAATGTCTAAGGTTTAAAATATTTAAATATTTTAGCCCTTTTCCCCCCACTAATAGTTTCCAGTAATGGGCAGACCCACAACTGCCATAATATTGCAAGAATGATTCCTTTAATCAGATTTCCCTTTTAATTTTGTAAGGTTAGCAGGTTTAGAAATTTGTAATAAGTTCTGAACTTCTGGATGTTTATCTAAGCTGAATGCAAAGCAATCCCTTCCAAAATCTGCCCTGCTGTAATTGCAGCGCTGAAGATCTACCTTAAGGTTCTGCAGCTTGCATGTAAACCTGAATCTGTGTTCTTATAAATGATAGCCACTGGTGTGTTTTCTTGTGATACTCTAGTTATTGCCCTTTTTTAGATTCACTTTCTTCTTAATGTAGACAGAAATCCTCTAAAATAAAGCAAAATATCTTTCTTTTTCTACGTGTCAACAGTATACCTTTTTCTTAAACAAGTGCCAACTATATTCATAACAAGATTAAAAACAAATTTTCCTAGTTACCTTGGCAGGGACTCAGCAAATATAAATGCTGTTAACTTTTATAAGGCATTAACAGCCTAGTAAGTTCTTGGAATGTCCATCCCCTCTCACAATGGTCTTTGGCCACAAATCAGAATGAAAGACACCACAAGTTTTGGTTAGATGACATAAGACAAAGGACGTGCTGGTTTTGACACTTACTGCACAAACCTGTTTTTCTTCTGGCTAATTCAAAGTGTCATCAGAATGGATTGAAGAGCAAAGCAAAGAGAAAGAATGAGGGAGAGGAGGTAAATTAATTCCTCCATACCAGAAAGCCAACTTTCAGTCAGCTTTTCCCTGGATGTTTGTATCTGCAAGCCTACTGAGGATTCCAGCAGAAGGAAGTCTATTAATTTTCCATGTACTTGTTGACGAAAAAGTTATCAGGATTATGGGTTGAATATTTCTAGAGTAGGGAAAGTAAGGGATGCAATTAATCTCTGTGAACTAAAATATACCTCTTTTCATTAATCTTTTATTGTAAATGAGCAAAGTAATTGAACCAGTACCACACTGTCAGAATAAATGCAATGCCAGTGGGATATGCATGAGAGAGCACATACTGATTGAGTATTAAATATCTAACGGCAATAATTTATGGTTCATTACCTCTTTTTGGAGTTCCTTAGTTGCAGAGTGCTTGAATTTTAAGTAGACAGACTTTCAGCAGAAACTGCTTTCAAAAGCTGAACACACCAAATGTGCAAACCCCTCCACAATCGACTTAAGAGTTTTGTACTTCATTGAGCCAACCTCTGCACCACCAGAAACATCCAGCTATTTGCAACTTGGATTAATGCAATTAAAGATGCAGTGATGAATACTCCAAGGATCATGTGCCAAGAACGTTGTACACAAGCAGATCACAGGTAAAAGTGGCCAAATATCTTCTTACTTTCTACAAATACCCAAATAGGTTCTACATGTTGTCTATTGCTTTTTATGACCAAAACTGTTGGAAAACATGATTTTAAAAAGCTCACATGAGACAAAACCCCAAAATATCTCCAAAACAAACTAAAAAACTCAGAACTTCTGGTAGACAGTGTTTATTAGCTGAAGAGCAGGCATTGTTACCGAAATGCCAAGCAAATTGTTATGGGTCACTATCTTTACAAAAATATAGTCAGGTGAGAAAGATGAACAGGGATCAATATATTTTGCCTTTTATCACAAATTATTTAGTATTTAATTTTTACCTGTTTTCCTATAAGGAGACTTCATATAGGAGACACAGCTTTGTGCTCTTCCCTTGGATCCTGTCACTGGAAACAGAGCCAGAGGGAACAGCTGGAGCTGGGCCAGGGCAGGTTCAGGCTGCAGAGCAGGGACAGGTTCTGCTTCCCTCAGGGAAAGGGCATGGCCCCGAGGCTGCCAGAGCTCCAGGAGTGTTTGGACAGTGCAGCCAGAGATGCACAGGAGGAATTTTGGGGGGTCTGGGCAGGGACAGGGGCTGGGTCAATGATCTCTGATCCCTGCAGGTCCCTCCAAACTGAGGTTATTTTATGATTCTATGACTTCCAAATGGCTAAATTTTAGAAAGGGGAGCAGAGCATGACCACTTAACTGTGTCACATGGCATCATGTAATTATCAATAACTACTGTACCTGTTCAAGGGAAAAATAATCATACATCCCCTCATATAATTCGAAGTATAAATAATGTTATCTCTTTACTGTGACTTGAGAATTCTTGACAGCACCAGGCTTACAGGGAGTTGTGACAACAGTGAGAGCTGCAATGAGTTTGGCCTCTTCCCTTGGCACCTCTTTCCCAGGCTGCGAGCAGAACCGTCTTTTGCAGGGGAGAGATGTCACCTTTGCTAAATTGACACACCACGACCTCCTTCACCAACAGGCCTCCTGACAGATTCCAGCTGTCCTGCTTTGACAGAATCTTACAAGGATCAAAGAAAAGATCAAACTGGAAGTAAGAAATAAATGCTTCAGTGTTTTTATGCCCTCTTCATCTTGACTTCGCAGGGGTGTAAGTGATGAAATCTGAGGGAAACCAGACAGGAGTCAGCCCAAACCCACAGATTTTATTCCTCTTTCTGAATTTTACTCTTTCTGTTGCCTACTGGAATTGGTCCTGGAATGCATACCGGGCTCCTGAGCCTATCTGCTCCTGGTGAATTCTGCTCATCTGTTGAAAATTAAACTGTCCTATTCAGACACTGCTCACTTGGCAACAGACTGCTTTATGTTTACTGTTTATTGATTTTTGTTAACCGGGACTATAGAGAAGAAGCATTTCAGTTTCAAAGTCGTCCCAGAGGACAATGGCAGGTTACAATCACTTACACTGTATAAAAGCTTCGTATTAATTGACTCTATATTTACATATTATGAATGCATATTTTAATCTGTTTTACATGAATAAGTCCTCCACAATGAAGATTTCATTTCCTTTTTTAAAACAACATAACTACTTGCCTTATTTGAAGAGACAAATCTCTTCTAAATTGTTTTGACCTTTCCTTGTGTCCTTTCTTAAAGTGGAAGTTGTATCTGCCTTTGCAGTTCAGGAATTTCTTATCTTAAAGCAAAGGGATGAACTCAACTTCAAACCGAAACCATTTCATTGTGCTCCCTCCAGTTTGGTAAGTCACCCTCTCTGTATTTGAAACGGCCAAATTCCTGACTAGCTCAACTCAACTATTTTTAGCCACAAGAGACAAAAGGCTGAGAATAGACCAACTACAGCACAGTGCTGGAAAAGGTCTCTGGTCAAACCCAGAAAGATATGAAGATATCCCAGACTAATACAATATGAAGGTCAGTACATTCATCTGGAACAGAGGAGAACCATCTGCACATGGCACTCCTGTTGCAGTTCAATATTTTGCCCTCAACCTTGGCAAAGTCTGTTCTCCCCCTGTACAAACCTTTTGTTTGGACTTTCCAAAGCCAACCTTTAGGATGTGCATTAAGATGATACACTTTCTTACCCATCTCTAATTTAATCATCATCAGAGCAAGGTTTGGTCAAGAGGCTTCAGTAAAATATTACCCACTTATCCAACACACTCTCTGTCCTCAATGCCTCATTTTTAGGCACAGAAAGATTATAGTCATCATTCTCCCTACCCAAACCCCAAATATTTATCAATGTTCTGCTGTTTTCCAGCACCAAAGGAACTATTACCAGTCAGCTCTGCCAGGTTCTGAAAGCAGAGCCAGACAAAGCTTTCCCCACAAAGTACCTGCCTCCCTTAGCACAGTTCCTAAGCTTTTCATAAATTATTGGCTCACACTCCTGCTAGCAAACAGAAACACCTCCATCCTAAGGCCTCAGGATAAGGAGGCATCTTACAGAGTCCTATTTGTCAGGCACCACATTTAAAGCGCTGCAATAAAACAATTAAGCACATTCACAACTGTGAACGCTGCAGCCCTGAGTGTTACTATTCCAGTTCTTCATTCTCAAATCACTCTAATATTCCTCTAGTAAATGTGTACTCTGGGGGCTGATCTGGTACTGCTCTGTGTCTTCACAGCACCTTTGTAGCAATGTTCTTTTGTGTTTGGAATTACACCCTGCAGAAATTGCTTCCTGCCACCAAGACAGACAAATTCATTTTATGACTACAAATCTATATTAATGTCTTTTCTACAGTATTTAATGATGCCAGTCCTTCCACTTGTTACTGTTAAGCATATCAAAGCCTGTATTTCTGGAGATGGTAGTGCATGCAAAAGACCACAGTGCTTTTTATTGCAGATGGAAACTACTGATGTTGCCATGATCGATACAGTGAGACCATGTGTGTGTTACATTAAAATGTTAAATATGGACAAACAAATAAAAATCAGGGCCAAGTGACTACAATGGAATAGCTCTAAAGAAAGAGTTCCCATTTATATTTTTTCTAAAAGCCATTCTAGCATCATAGCAGCAGAAGACAGTAGCAGAATGCATATGGAATTTAATTTTGAATGATATTGAAAGGTCAGTGCAGAATTGCTCAGCTCATATTTTTATGAAGATAACATGTGTGAACCAGTTATTTCCTCCTTTTAACATATAATGACCTTGTCCTTTGATTTAATGAGAAAATTATACCTGCTGCACTCAGATTTAACAAACTCTCAGGAATTAAAGATATACCAAAGGAAAGGGGGAAAAAAAAATAAAAAAGAATGAGAAATGAGAGCTCACTTGCAACCCAACCATCTGGCAGAAGAAAGCCCAGAGATACCAGCACAATGACCTGTGGAGTCTTTGCTGTCACAGAGGCAGGAACAGAGAGGAGGAAATTGTGCAAGAGCTCCTTGCACCTCAGGTGAGCACTTTATTAATGTGGTATCATGTGAACAACGCACATGGTTAAATGCCAAGTCATATATGTGCTGCTGCTGGCAGGGACTGCAAAAAGACAACAGTGCCTGAAACACTGTGCTGTAATTATAACTTGAGAAGACTTCTATAATCTTAATTATAAGCAGGTTGCCTAACCTGTGTTAAGGCCATATATATCGCAATTCTAAAGGTTGCAGTAGTATCCCATGGCACAAAGGAACATTGATTTGCTCATTAAAAATCCTATTTAAAATTTCAATGAATTTAAATTGTTCTCCTCAACTCCTAGAAAAATATTGAGGCCTGACGCCATTAAAGAAATCTCATGTGTAAAAGTGGAAGAATGAACTCCCAATTCTCTTTCTAGCTCTGCTTTAGCCGCTGTGTACTCCTGACTCTTTCTTTCACTTTCTAACTTTTAGAACTCTGCATACAGCCATAATTCAAAAGATTTGAAATTTGTGTGCTCAGCATCCTGTTGCACAAACAACATAACAATGCAAGTAGCTGCACTTGCTTTCCACTGCTCTCTACTTGGCAGCTGAATAAATCAGACTGGAGATACAGAAGTTTAAAGATTGATAATTGCTTCAGTATGGCTTTCCTTGCTTTTTCTAGGGTGAGCCCTGTGCTGTTTCGGGGGCACAGGATGATCCATCTCTGGCCTGGGCCACAGATGAGGAAAGCAGCAGCTTTAAGGGAATGGTTTTTCCTTCCCTCCCTGCTTGTTTGATTTTGTGCAGGGTTTTAATTTCACAAGCACATTGAGTGGAGAGACAGATGGGATCAGAAAGGGATTTCTGAGGATGAACAGTTCCACAGGGATCACCTAGGAGAATCCATCTGATGCCCTAATGACAGATATATTTTTGAACAATCAGCCCAAAGAATTGTTTAATGAATATTAGATTATATTAAATATACAGGTTACAGCTGGAGCCTGACTAGAGCAAGTGGATACTGAAATTTATCTTTCTTTAGAAAAAAATGAAAACAAGAACCAACTGAAGACTATTGAATTTATGTTGTTTCACCTGACACTCCCCTCTGCTGACTCCAGAGCAAGTTACTCACAGGGAAGTGAAAACCTCCCAAAGACAAGTGCTGGTTCCAGTGAAGTGCAGAAGAAAAGCAGGAGGCAAACAGCCGTGCTGGCAAAATTCCCGGGCATCAGACTTGTGCAGAGCTGTCACACCAGCGATGAGCAGGGCACAGAGCCCTGTCCCGCTGTTTTCGGGGTCCTCGAGAGTTTCCTGCCAGTGATGGATCTTGCAAACCACCACAGCGCGGCACTGTGACATTCACTGTGACATTCCAGCTGCAAACCCGGCTTCATCTCCCTGGAGCCGGGCTCCTGAGAGCCCCCAAAACAGCCCCTGTGCTGGGTGACGGGGCCCCTACAACAGCTGTGGGGTCCTGCAGCTCTGCTCCCCCGGTCCCCATCACCCACAGTCACGGATCCCGTCCAGAGGCTCCCGGGCTCCCATGGTGCAGGGATGCCTTTGGGAGCAAGGGGGCAATGCCAGCGCTGGGGGGCTGACAGCAGCTGTGCTTCGGGCTCCTGGAAAGGCAATAAAGAGAGCTGCTTTTCCTTAGTTCTTAAAATAACCCCATCCTAGAGCTAACATTTTGTATTCAGTGAAACGCTTCTGACAAACCAATATTTTCTATCAGGAAAAAAAAAAAAAAAATTATCAAAGAGCTCTACCCTCAACAGCCCTATGGACATTCACAAAGTCCTCGTCCACTCCAAGGAGTATTTCTGTACCATTGCAAAATATTTTCTAAGGGAGCCTTAAAATTCTGAAGAATTGGTACTTGTAGATCATGGAATGAAACAAAACAACCATTCAGCATTCTCAGAATAGTTTGTAATAAATATTGCAGCCAGCCAGATGGCAAAAAACCTGTTTATTATAGAAAGGGTTACACAGGTTTTGTTGATTGGTGGCCAATCAAAGTGGGTTGTGGATTGGTTTCGTTACTTTCTTCTCCATCTTGAAATAATATACTCTCATGAAAGGCTGCAGCCATTGTGTCCCTGTCTGTAAAGCTGGAAGGAGCTGCAATGGAGCTGTTCAGGGCCCTATCACAGCACTACTTCATCTGTCCCGTGGCTCTCAATTGAAACACTGATCAAGTCTGGCCCTACTGAATTTTTACAATTAAAGTTTCAAGGTGACATACTATGGCATAACATTAAGCATAGATTTCATTTGTCCTTCATTAATAATCAACCTTACAGTCAAATATCCATTAACATGAACTGCATAATAAAATCAACAACAATTTCAAATGAATTCCCATATGAACAAAACATTTCAAATGCTTAATATTTCACACTCTTCTTTCACCAGATACAGTTCAGTAGCAGTCTAGGTCTTTGAAATCTTCATAATGCTTTTTATCTTTTGAAATGAAACATTTCCCTTAGACTTTCATATCACCCCTATTACTTTACATCAGTGCCAAGTCAATTCCCTTTCTGGATTTCATCTTTCCTCTCGTATCTCTTTTGCCATTTAGCAAACAACATCCTGTCTCAGCATCTTCCCAGGGTATTTACTCACAAAAAAAGGACACTGTTCTAACCAAAATTAGGAGAATCAGAACAAAGGCAGCCCTCCTCTGCTTCATGGGCTGGCATGTGCAATAAGTGAAAACTCAGAGATAGAAATGCATCAAACAAACAAAACTAACAGTTGGTTTGCTATATAGAACTTAACTTGGCAATGGAGGCCCTCTAGAATCATCCACTGCTGTACTGAATTATTATAAAAATAAGCCTTCAACAATGTAAATTTATGTCTTTTTCCCTGTCCTGTACATTTTTTATTTTCCCAAGCAAGAAGGATTACAAGCCTCTTTGCTCATATAACCTGGTGCTATTCTGTACAGGAGCACAACAGCTCCAAGGAACAAAACTCCCAGCCATTATCATTATTAATAAAGAAAAATTTCCCAATTGTGACTGGAACCTTTTAAGATTTCAGGTTGAGCTGCTTTTCCTGGCTGGGAGCAGTGTGATTGCTTGTATTCTGGGGAGTAGAGGTGACTTTGTCATGCTCAAAATCTGCGCTTTTTGATGTTAACTAACTTCCCATAAAACCCTGTGAATGCCAGATAAGGAGGCTTTTACCTGAGAGCAGCTAAGTCTGATAAGTGAGGTGTTTGATTAAGCTCAACTAAGATTAGGAGGAAGTTATTGATGCCTTATCTCCAAAGGACTATTCAGTTCGACAGCTATCTCAGCGAGAAGCTGTCCTTTTTCTCTCCCTGACAAAGCCACAATCTAACCATTTTAAATCCAATCCACTTACAGCACTCAGACAATGCTCTTCATTTACTAGAGCTGAAGTTGCCACATTCCTATGGCAGAATAGGACAATATTTATTACAGGATCCAGAATGGATCTTCTACGGAATTCTCAGGCACTAAACACTTTAGACAATAAAGGTTTCCCAACATTTCTCCATCTTGAGAGGAAAGCACAATTTTTAAAGTACTGCTTCCATTACATAATGCTTCTCTGAACATAATGCAGAGCAATTTCCCAGTACTTTATAAAATCTATTCCTTTAGGCTACCATTTACATACTAGGAATTACAGCCATATCAAGCGTTTGCATGGAGACCATTAATATTTAAAGTGGGACACAGAACTTAAGCAACTGAAAAAATCCGCACTCATAGAAGGCCACAGCACCCTCCTTCTGTGCCCTTCTGCAGAATGCATCCCCTCTCCCCACTGATGGCTCTTTGGAGTGGTGCTTACTTGCTTAATCAGAGCTTTGGAAGTCTCCTGTTGCTTAGACAGCCACTCCAGGGGAGGAGTCCTTGATCCTAGGTGTGTCTTATAAAAACCTTGGCACTGCTGAGCACGGACTGAGCAAAGAACCAGACCCATAACCCCTGTGCTGTGTGACCAAACCCCCCCCTCTCCTCCCTTCAGCCCAGGGACCCTGAACTGGGGTTGAGCTGTGCTCTGCAGACCTCCATGCCCAGCACTCCTGGTCGCATTCCTGCCCCTCCAACTCCCTGCTCAGGGCACTTGCTGCTTGCAAATCTCATGCCAACATGCCTAGTTCCAAAAATATTGCCCATCTAATGCATAGTTCTCGTTTGCAAAACTTCAGTATGTGTTTGGACGGCCCCAAACTTCTTGGGAACTTGATTTATTTCTGCTGGAATGATGTGAGACCACGCTTGGACTTTCAGTGAACTTGACCTTCTCTCCTGCTGTAAATTGCCTGACACACTGCTGGAAGTACAGAGACTTTGTCAAGAAACTGTAATTATCAAAATGCGTGAAACTGGAGATACAATTTGCACTTGTTCATCACACCGTTCAATTTTCATACTGTTGTATTTTTTCTCCTTTTAATTGAGTTCCTATGCTGCAAATTAGTCACATATCGTTCCTGCCTTGTTCTGGCTTAAAGCAGACATCCATGAGGTATCCCACTGAAAAAGCTAAATTCTTCCTGTGAGGGATATTTGACTTTCCTTGCTAATTCCTACTGCAACAGCTAATTTCACAAAGGTTTGCTATTAGTTCTCAATTCTTTTCCAGTCCATGCTTTCTTCCAACACACAAAAGTGAATGTTAAAAAACCCCACCCTAGTGTTGCAGCTGTCTGCTGTGAATAGACTTGTGAGTTGATAATGACAAAATTGCAGATGTGGTCTTAGGAATTTGTACAGGTAAGCAAACTAAACAGAGCTAGGCAGTGCTGTATTTATCTAGCACAAATATGTGTGTTCCACAAATACAAAAAGAAAGTATTGATTTGCTACTGATACAAGCTGTCTTTCCTCCAAGCACAACTGGCTTAAAGCCCTTTATGGAATATACTCTTGTTGATCATCAAATACAGCACATTCCTACATCAGCAGCGTAGGAGGGAAGATTATTCCTCTGAGAATTACTGTATTCAAGAGGCAAGTGATAATATCATCACAAAATAGACAAGTAACATTTAAAATTAAATAAAATAATGCACCAGAGGCTTCTGCATCTCCTAATGCTTTTTTTTTTTTCCCAAACTTGTGTCTTACTGGATCAGGCAGAACAGTGCTTTACTTCCATGAATTTTTAATTTGATTTCATCAAAACTGTGGTGAATTCTTCCTACCTTTTCCCTATGCAGACTTAAAAACAGCTTACAGAGTTTGTACAGCCAGAGCAACTAAAATAGGCTCAACATTCCAGATGAAAGCATTGGTTTTACTTGAGAGTAAATACACAATGCTTTGCTTAGAGCTCATCTTTTAGCAAAGCAGGGAATTTGCTTGTTTGCAAATTGCATTCACAGGCTTCAATCACTTCATGAAAGGTTGTAGGGCTCCAAGGTGTTTCTTCACCTTTCTTCCTTTGAAGTAAGAACAATGTCACCCACAAACCATTTCACCATTATTAAAAGTCTGCACTGCATCCAGATGTGTCACAGAATCATGGAATGTTAAGGGTTAGGAGGGACCTTAAAGCTCATCCAGTGCCACCCCAGCCATGGCAGGGACACTTCCACTGTCCCAGGCTGCTCCAAGCCCCAGTGTCCAACCTGGCCTTGGGCACTGCCAGGGATCCAGGGGCAGCCACAGCTGCTCTGGGCACCCTGTGCCAGGGCCTCAGCACCCTGCCAGGGAACAATTCCTGCCCAAGATCCCACCCAGCCCTGCCCACTGGCAGCCATTCCCTGGGTCCTGTCACTGCAGTTCCTGAGGAATTGTCCCTGTCTGGTTTCCCTGCAGCCCCTCAGACCCTGGAAGGAGCTGTGAGGTCTCCACACGACCTTCTCCTCTCCAGCTGAGCAGCTCCAGCTCTCCCAGCCTGGATCCAGAGGGCAGGTATCAAATTCCTGTGTAGTACTGGAGTTGCACAACCTATTATTCTCTAAGAAATGGTCATTCTGCCATTTGTACCTCATTTGTTCCTCTGCAGTGACCCGACTCTGTTTCCTGATACAAAACTTTTAAATGAAGCAACCATTCCTTTGGCAGAACCATTGTGGTGACACTTTCCACTGTGACAGCTACCGGGGACTTTAGGGTTCAGTGAAGTGCAGGGAGCTACTAAAGCACTGCAAGGAAGGCAGGAAATTCCTGTAGCACTTATTTGATAAATATAGCCTGGGTTTAATTTGTCCATTCAATCCTTTCTCATCCTGGGGAGGCAGAAGTTAATTCATTTTACATGCAAGCAGCCACCATTTGGGTCAGCCTGAAGAAACTATTTCGGGCTGTCAGCATGCATCTAGGGGAGCCTTGAGACAGAGTGGGAGACAAATTGACCAAACGTTGATTTATAACAACAGTCAGACAGAGAAGGCAGAAATGTGAAAACAGTGCAAGCAGAGTGTGAAACCCAAACCTGAACTGTCAGGGAACTGAAAGAACAACCAGATGCTTTCTGCAGTGACATAAATTGAAGCAGAAGTCACCAGGCAGAGATATAAGCAATGCTACCACAACACGTAAATAATCTGACTCACTCTAAAAGAGTTGTTCTGTGGTGCTGAAACCAGCTGCTGGTTGCATAAATCACATCCCCTCTCAGACACAAACAGGGTAGGACACGCACTCTTCAGAGAGAGGAAACTGTGCCAGAGAGTTGGAGTATTCTCTCCTGCTGGAAATGCAATCTAGGACAAAGAAATTGTCATGTTCTGAGTCTGAAAGAGTACCAGTGGATTAAAGAGTAGCTCCTGCTGGCACTGCTCTTTCAATTTATCCCCAAGTATCACATGAACATTACTGTTACTGCTTCCATTCTGCATTAAGAGATGAAGAAATTGGTTACAGACCAGCAAGAGACCATTCGAACAAATGAGCAGCTAAAAACTACAGAGGCAATAACTCCTTAGTGTACAAGTTACAGCACTACAGGATGCAGGAATTTATATTTAATTCTACAGCTGACTGTAATTCGATTGTTCCTGCAAGTCAACAGCTATCACTAAGCAATAATCACTTTACATATCTGCAATGTTCTGTGTTTCAGAGCACAGAACTGAGATATTCTATGCTTATATCACATTGCCAGGTAATCTTTCAAACTGAAGTTTAGATACAAGCACCATGTGAACCTCATTCTGAAATAATGGTATCACTACTAAAAGCTCACAATCAAAGGTTTCAGGTATGTTATGGCTGATTTTGAAAAGAGTATCTCCAAAAACTGACATCTACATGGAGCACCTCTGGCATCACCATGCACTTATGAAGTCTGCTTAACCACACCTATGCTATTTTTATTACTAAAGTAATAATTAAAAAAAGAATTGCACAAGTCTTTACATCAAAAATGCATCTAAAAACTTCATCTCCAAGCCCTTCTCAAAGGATAGCACACATCGATTAACTGAATTAGTTATTGCCTGTGTGTAAAAAGCAAAAGCAAAAGAAAAAACAAAAACCCTCGTTTTCCTCAAACAATTCAAACTTGGAGAAAGGCAGTGGACTCTGCAGGGAAACATCTTCTCTCAGAGCAAACACCAATTCAGTTAACAAGGGAAAGGAGTAACATAATACTTGGCTATATCTCAGTTTCTTTTCCACTTGTTTGCTTTGTTCATCCTTTAATACAAGAACTAAAAGACACTTTCTCTATTTGCTTTTTTTCATATAAAAATACAAATATATAAAAAGAGAAATCTTTGTTGGGAAAAGAGGAGACACTGCAATCTTAATGTGTTTTAGCACTACAGAGCCTTATTCACCTTGCCAAAAAACATCCACTCCACAGAGATATGAAGCAAGATGAAGGGAAAAAAAGGGTCTGGCATTGAGGTTCGAGATAAAGGTCAGCAAATCACATGAGCATTCTTATGTCAAGAGTGAGCCATGAGGTAAATTACTCTGAGCCCCATGGAGAAGCTACAGAAAGTTGTTTGGAGAATCAAAAACTGTACAGACTAGTCTGCTGGCAGAGTGTGGAAATCAAACCATGGACTCAATCACTCCCAAGTGATCATAAAACCCAAAAATCCCAACAAAGCTTGAAAATATCCCCAAGCAGAAAAGCAAAACACATGTTCATGTTGTCCACTTTCCATAAGCAGCTGTTGAATCTGCACAAAACTCAGTAGAATATTTTCCACTGATTGGAAACATTTCAGATCAAGCATATCAGAAACCAAAGGCTCTCTCTACCCCACCACCCCAAACTAAAAATATCCCCAACTTCTGAGGGAGCTTTATGTTGTTTTCAGTGCTCCTTGTCTTTTTAAATGCTTCAATTTTGTCAGCTTGTTTTGTCAGGTAGGTTCATTTACAGCTTGGAGAGGTTTTTGTATTGTTTTGTCCTCTTCCCCTATCTCATATATGTTGAAAGATTTGCCTTTAATAAAAGGTTTTATGACAGCACATAATGGTGATCTGCCTTTCAAAACTCAGAGGAATGAAAGGCTGGTACAACATGCCTTAACCTGAAATTTGGCACAGAAAAAAGCACAAATATAGAAATCAGGAGAAATTCAGGCTCTTTGTCACTTCTCCTCATCACTGTTTTGCCTTTCATGTTTTATCTAAATCCGTTGAGAAAGGGGAACACAGGATTAAACCAATAAGACTTAACATATGTTTCAAGACAGGACCAGCATAAACAAAGGTGTTGAATGATGGATCATATTTTCAATGTTCCCAAATGCACACAGTCTAAATCATGAATAAATGTTTGGGTCTGACAGCTGGGGAACATTGCAGTGTTATTACATTTTCCTAGGAAGAGCTGAACATGTGAGGTTTCAGGAGACAAGAGTAAATACAAAGGCTACCAAGACATTACAGTATTGTGACAAACATTTCTTTTCTTTAAAGGGGGAAGGAAAATTTGAAGCAACACAAAGAATCAATTTCCAGGTTCTGTTGCTTTAAAGTATAAAACAGACTTTGTTTTGTAGTGCTAACCTGAGAGAAGCTGAACTCCCAGTAGATATTGTGACTTGGTCACTGAACAGGAAAATATCAGGATCTGGGAATCATGGCACTGAGAAAACACACACAGTATAAAGGGGTGTCTTGGAAAGTCACCCCTTTAAGAGATAGGAAATAAATTCCTGTCTCTCAACCACTAAGAAACTGTATGAGAACTTCATACATTACTCCAAATTTACAACTGGAGAAGACAGTCTAGACAAGAGAAGGCTCCTGGGAGAACTTAGAGTTGCTTCCAGTGCCTAAGGGGTTCCAGGAGAGCTGGGGAGGGACTTGGGACAAGCACAGGAGGGTCAGGAGCCAGGGAATGGCTCCAGTGCCAGAGGGCAGGGCTGGGTGGGATCTTGGGCAGGAATTGTTCCCTGGCAGGGTGCTGAGGCCCTGGCACAGGGTGCCCAGAGCAGCTGTGGCTGCCCCTGGATCCCTGGCAGTGTCCAAGGCCAGGTTGGACACTGGGGCTTGGAGCAGCCTGGGACAGTGGAAGGTGTCCCTGCCATGGCAGGGTGACACTGGATGGGCTTTGCAGTCCCTTCCAACCCCAACCATTGATTGAGTCTGTGAAATCTACACAAAATGAATGGGTCAGCAATGGTTTCTTTTCCGTTCTCTGTTTCTCATCACCTCTTTCACCACTACAGCACACAAACTGCTATCAGAAGTTTACCAGAAAAGAACAACACCCATCTTTCACTATTTCTTTTCATTTGGTCATCAAAGCAATGACTTGAAAATGCCAGGATCTGTGGAACATGCAATTCGAAAAGTGCCAGATAATACTGCACTGGAAAGTGCTCCAGGAACATGGAGGAGCTGCTTCTCACCACCCAGCCACCACAGCTGTGTCCCTGCTCTTGACCTGTACCAAGCAAACACTACATCAGCTTAGTTTAGTCTGAAGTGAACTACTCCATCTATATCAAGATTTTGTTTGTTTTTTTATTTTGCATTTGATCCTGGCAGACGAGTATCAAGCATGGCAGGGGCAATTATCTCAGCATGCAGCTCTGTGCATTACCTGTAACTCCCATTTCACATGGAGCCAAAAGTCATGTGGGACAAACACATAACAGAAAAGAAGCTTTGCTGAATTCTTCTCTTCACATGTGAAAGAGCTTTCAGGATATGTACAACTCTACTAATAGAAAACTCAAAGCTCTCTGCTAATTTACTGAGAAAACACAGTATCACCTGTACAGTTTCAATTCTTCCTTCTCCTCAGTATCAAAATCATCTTCATGCCATTGAAAAAAAAAAAAAAAAAAAATATATATATATATATATATATAAAGACGTTTTAGGCTTTTAGATCAATACTGATCATCATTACCCAATCATATTCCAGCACAGCCTTCAGGAAATTCCTGGCTCTGTTCCATATTCTCTAGAACAAGAGCCTGTTGTATTTCAGGCTTATTGAACACTTACTTATTTTAAATTGAGAGTAATATGCCCAATTATTTCAGTAAGTAATCCTTTCATCTTGAAAGTACAATTCATATCTTTTTGCTTCATAGCAGGCAAATGAATTACAATATAAGAGGTAGTATGTTTTAGGGTTTTTTATTGTTGTTGTGGGGTTTTTTTTATAAATTGTTCAGAATTATGAGTAAATTATTACAGGAAAGGTGATTCTGAAGCCACAGCTTTTATTCCCCTGACTACTAAATCTGCCATTTAACTGAGAGCTGGATTCTTGTTGGTGAACTTGCACGAAGTAGGGACTTTGTACAAGGATAAAGAACATGAATAGCAATAAATAGATCTTAAATCATTTTAAAAAGTGGATTTAAACACTTTTTACTCAGGAAAAGAATGAGTTCACAAAATCCCTTATTGTTACTGATTACAGAATCCATTACAGAATAAATTACTTTTACCAACTATGATTTTAATGACTTAGTCTTAAACCACTCATTCAGATTAAAAGACTGATGCTAATTTCACTCTTCTATTTAATATTTATCACAGTTTATTCATCAGTTATTAAGATATCGGTTCTATCAAAACATAATAGCCACAAAAATAGGGTAAAAGGAAACACAGACACTTTATTTTTCAGAGCAGATACAACATTGCTTTGCTTTCCTAAATAGGAGCCTCCCTCAGCAATTCTTTCTTGCAC
The DNA here is from genome assembly GCF_015227805.2 of Hirundo rustica. Taxonomy (NCBI): domain Eukaryota; kingdom Metazoa; phylum Chordata; class Aves; order Passeriformes; family Hirundinidae; genus Hirundo; species Hirundo rustica. The sequence goes on from NC_053460.1 coordinate 17,679,285, forward strand.
AGTGATCACAGCAAAATTCCACAGGCCCCTCTACTGGCAAATTAATTCTTGCATTCTAATTAAAAGCATTTCCAGCTCACCCTTTCCCTGGCTGTGCTGTTGTCAGCACAGATTTGCATCACCACTGTGCAGAGCTGATTCCACTCCCTGGGCTGACAGCAGGTTCTCCAGGAGAGCTCAGCGATGAGGTCGCAGACTGCACTTCCCACTCCTGGTGTCTCCATCCAGCACCCCTTCAGAAAGGCATTCATCCACCTGGAGCAGGTACTCCACAGTTTTCCAAGGATACTGCAGTTTGTTTGATTTGTAACTTTATTTTCTTTTATTTGCTCCCCAAAAATTTTTCATTCTCTTCCCAAGACCACTCAAAACTGATACTGCATTTCACCAAGTACCATTAAGTACTGAGTTTTCAATCGTCTCTGCATATGCTTTGCATATAAAGATCTGAGTTTTGAGTCATAGACAGAGTTTATACCAAGCAGATACAGACCATTTAAATCACAACTCTTCACTGCAAAGTTGCCTACCGACTTACACAAAAAACTGATACAAATTTTATTAAATTTCTACTACTGAAATAACTGAAGTTGTGCCTGAAATGCTTTCACTATTGTTGCTTTCTCGATTCCCCTTACATTAACCACTGTACATACTGCTTTTCTTCTGCACTTATAAATTCAAAAATAAAAAATAATAATAAAAGAAAGGCAAATCTTAGAAATTGCAAATGTGCAAAGTTTAACGCCTAGGAACATACTCAAAACCACTGAGGTAAATCTTAGCTGCAAAATTTCAGCAAGGGTTTCAAAGTCTTTAAATATGAGGATGTCTTCTAGATTTTTCTAAAGTAGGAAATCAGAAATGCAGCACATGTTCAAAGACAAAGGGTTTGAGTTCTTTTTTTGAACCACTTCATTCTTTTAAATGAAAGAAAGCACCTGGATGAGTGCAAACAATGGAGGAATAATTTTGATCTCAGTTACTCACACACTAAAAATAAACATTTTGCCTGAAGCCAATCACAGATTACAAATAGACAGACATTCAGAACCTTCTAACTTCAGCTAATCAAGGAAATTGCAAAGATGTGATGCCTCTCAACTAGTGAAATCAAAAGCCATGAAAACCAGATGGAAGCAGAAGATCTCATAATACAACAGTCTGAACCAAGTTTTGAGCTCTCACAGACCAGCAGTTCCAGGCAGCATGAACAAGTCAGGCTGTGGGGCTTTACCAACTTTGTTTGAGGAAAAAAAGAGGCAGTTGGTTACATGTTTCAGGTGTTTTGTTTTGGGTGGGGGTTTTTTGTTTGGTTGGTTTGGGGTTTTTTTTTTTTTTATTTCAGGGGAAAATTCCCCATGGAAAGGGCGCTCAGGCCTTGGCAGGGGCTGCCCAGGGAGGTTTGCAGTGCCCATCCCTGCAGGTGTCCCAGGAAGGGCTGGGGGTGGCACTGAGTGCTCTGGGCATCGGGCACAGCTGGGACTCCATGGCCTGGGAGGTCTCTTCAACCCAAATGATTCTGTAATTAAATATAATTTCTCAGCGATCTTAGGAGGAAATGTTTCCTTCTAGTTTTCTCTTTTCAGTTTGATCTATGCTGCTTTCAGCCTCTCTCTGCCTTAGAGCATTCCTTCCTGTTGGGTTCTAAACAAAACCAGCCTCCCTTAGAGCCAGGCATCCCAGCTTGAATTACATCATCATTAGCAGAATCCCCTTGGGAAAGCTGAATTAAATCAGGTTCAGAAAAGAGAACCACTCTCTCCCTTTGCATGCAGACTGCTGATTTGCAAACCCATAAAGTTGAAAATCCAGGCAGATATGGCCACTGTTAAAGATTTTAGGTCAGGTGATTTAGACCACCTGCCTAAAAGCACCATGAATCTCTTCCGTGGACAAATACTAATTGTAATAATACTAGGACAGTCAAAATGGTTAATCATTCACCCAACAGGAAAATTAAAACTAAATTTACATCTGCAGGAGTAGATATCACCCTAACTTCTCTACCACTGTATAATCAGACAAATCTCCTTAGCCTTGCTTATTCTGCTGTTAAAGCTGTATTTTATTTTGGGAGAAGGACATCGGAAAAAAACACCTTACACTTGGCAACTTAAACTTTGGAGAAGTTATTTTAAGCCGAATTTCATTTAACAACATAGCAGTTTGTTTTGTGGGATTTTTTTTTATGTGCCACGTGTCCATACAAAGTGCAATCATCACAACTTTTCCTTGGGGGGGGAAAAAACCAACCAAACAAACAAACAAAAATTCTAAGTCGACAGGCATCAGCAAAAGCCTTTAAATTCAATACTATAATTCTAATGAAGATGAATTTATTTTTCACTTTTATGGGTTTTTTGGATGCAATTCTGCTTCCAGTGGAAAAAATTGCCCAGAGTGTCACAAATTAGACAACTGAGAAGTAAGCAGCAAGTTTGTTAATTGCTAGGATTAATTTAATGAACTTAGTCTCATTAAGCTCCATGAGCCATGCTGTCTATAGGAGTGTGTGAAGGGCCATACCAGTAAAGTCAGGAGGCAATTAAGGACACTGCTGAGAAATTTTGTGAGGAGGGAGGAGAATAACAAGGCAAATGTTATGTGGAAAATAGCATTATTACTGAAACAGCCAATGGTAGGAATGATAATTAAAAAAGATCATTTTGGTCCCGGCAAACTATATTCTCTCCTAAAAGCAGATAAGCAAACGCTTCAATGATGTTATCTGGCAGCCCAGGCCCCTCCTCAGGTGAGAAATTGTCTAACAAAGCTTTCTCACACCTGAATCTATTCACTGCTGATTCCTGGCTGCCAGTCCTGCCTTTAGCTCTTAGGTGAAACCAGCATTCATGTAAAAGCATTGCTAAGGGACTACAATTTAATAAAACACTACAATACAATGTTGCTTTCAAGCCCTTTTGAAATTCAAAAGATGTGAATTGATAAAATCATGAAGTACCACTTATAAAACAAACCCTCCTTCTTCCTGTTAATCAAATCTACAGCAGGAAAGACCGGCACCAGCGCAGATCCGAATCACTACAATTACACAAGAATGAAAGATAATTTTTTCCTTTTTAAACCACGAGTTATTGCCTTCAAGCTCTAAGCTCCAGATGATTGCATCTGATGTACCAGAGGAATTTTAAGCTCCCTCAAAATATTTAAGCCTCCCCAGTATTCTCAGGAGAAATAACACCATCCATGACATCCATCTGATGACATCAAAGTGTCAAGGCTGGGACAGGAAATGAAGGCAGCGATGTCTCTGGGAAAATGCATCTAAGAAAAGTGAAAAAGCACTTGAAAAGCAAGGAAATCAACAATCCTGTGGGCATCGAGGTGGGAATAAAGTGCAGGAGAGAATGCTCCCAGCGCTGGAGTGGACATTCCTGCGGCCTGGGCAGAGGATTGTGGCGGCACAAATTTCACCTGCTGCCTGTGGAAAGAGTCACCGCAGAGACAGCCACACTGCATCCCGGGAGGGGATGTGTCCTGGAGGAGCTGCGGCCCTGAGAGCCTGGACCAGAGCACCTTCATCCTGGAGGACTGCAGCACACGGAAGGGTCTCTGCTGGAGCTGGGGGAAGCCCAGGAGGAAGCAGCAGCTGCCCTGGAGAGACCCCAGCCCCCCTGAGCCAATGCCCGGGAGGCGCTTGAGGAGCTGGGAGGGATGGACTGGGATAAAGCCCGGGACAAGGAGCTGGAGGGGAGGCGTTCGGGGGTTTACCACCAAAATCTCCTTGGATTAGCAATAAATGAACTGTCCGTGAGGCTGTTCTGCCTGTGACGGGAATTGTCAGGGATCTCTCCGGCTTTTCTGGGGATGTTTCCCTGCGTGTCAGTGAGGGAATTCAGCCTCCCTAGGTCAGAGGAGTGATGGGCTGGACACGAGAGCAGTGCTCTTAGGGAGCCTGGGGAACACTTACTCCAGCTTTAGGAGGAAATAAGCAACTGTTCTACTCACGTGATTTGATTAATTAGCTGTAGCAATTACTGTGTGGAAACCGAGCACAACCCCTGTATATTCCATTTCCTTTGTTATTATTCATAAAGCTTTCAGAATCCTTTGTCTTCTTCAAGGGGGAATATTTAGATGGCAGTAGAGAGGTACTTCTTCTGTCTTCTCCCTCTAAATAATTAAGGTTTGATATTAATGTTTGGAAATTCAAGGTTTTATATTATCTTAACTAAGATATAATAGATATTCTGTTCATCCTATATAATTTTTTGAGATCTTGTGGCATGGGTGTATTGACATTGACTGGGTTGAACACAGAAGTAGAAGTTTTTCTTGGCATGAACACAATAAAATAAGTAGGTGGCGGAGAATAAATCTTTTAAATGGCTACCCTTGGGAAAGAAACGGAAATATAGCAGTATTTTAACATTTGTCTAACATATGGTGTAGATAAATGTCTGTTAGTGAAACTGCATTAATTCCCTACAGGAAAGCCATATCTGTAGCTCCGACCATTGCACAGAGATGCAGATATTAAATACCGACGAGAAAAACCAGACAAGTTCTACTTTTTATGCTATTTAAGAACATAACTTCATAAAGTTAAATAATTTCAAATTTTAAAAAGTGTTTCCCAATTTTACGGATAACTAATAATTAGCTACTCCAATGCATAAGAGCCTGGTAACTGCTCCCTTTCCCATAAATTATTCTATAACTGAGTTAGATTCCAGTAGGGCTTTTAAAGTTGGGGTTTTCTTAAATGTGAATCTAATTTGTTTGGAGCTTCTGCTGGATGTGTGGGTGGGATTGAGGTGGACATATCCCAAGAAGCCTTTTTTTTTTTTTTTTTTTTTTTTTTTTAATATTAAAGTAACTATGTTTAAAAACAAACGAACAAGCAAATAAAAACCAAAAAAACAATGCTGGAACATAAAGGTCTATCCCAGAATATTTACATGGTGAGATTTGACTCTGCTTCGGCCTGAAGAAAATGCCCTTTTAGATGATTATAAAAGGTGTAAAAATACATAAATTCTAAAGGTTTTATGCCATAATTACTAGGATAATCACATTTTCCCTCATAGAAATACAAAAACAGTTGAGTACAGTACTTGATGATAAGACTAAGAACATATATTTTGAAAAAATAGATAACATTAATGGAGTCTGCTTAAAACTAAAATTCTTTTAAGTTCTACTATAATGCTGCGTGTTTTGCCAGGGCCAGTCCAGCTTGGAAAGTGTGGGAAGGCGCCAAGACATTTTCTGAGCTCTTCCAGAAACATTTCTGATACTTGGGAGGGGAGAGAATTTGAGTTGTTATTTGTGACACATCTGAACAAAGTCTCGGGCTCTCTGATGTTAGAGCAAAAGGTGATTTTTGGGGTTTCATCTTCGCTGTTGCAGTTGTACAGAGTTCAGTAACAAGGCCAAGCACAAGAATGAAATTTGGAAGAATTCTATTGCTGGAGTGAAATCCCATAGCTCCAAAAAAACCAAGGAATTTCTGCCTAGGGGTCAGTGAAGCCATGAGCCCTGTGATTTTTCATTCCATGTGTATCTGTTATATATATATATATGTGTGTGTGTGTGTGTATATATATGGATTTGTACAAAATGAAGGAATACCCTGGACTCTTGGAAGGGTTCAAGGGCAGATTGGATGGAGCTCTGAGCAACCTGATCCAGGGAAAATTGTCCCTGCCCACCACGGGGGACTGAAAGGGGATGATCAGAGGGGTTCATTCTAACCCAGACCATTCCATGATTTTATATCTGCTTTCTTCCCTCTGACTGTGCTCCTTCTCCTTATATACATTAAAAAAAAAAAAAAAAAAAAAAAAGTATTTAAAAATCATTGCATACCCTAGAACTTATGTACGAGTCATAGAAACATCCTGAGTCCATCCATTCAGCTGCAATGTTATTTTGCGTGAAATCCCCTGCCTCTAATAAAAATTAATTATATCACACTATTCAATGAGTCATGCCCATCCTGCTAATTGTCTCAGCAAAAGGTTGTTGTGATGATTTATTTCTTCTCTTCCACTGCTACTCTGAAACTCGGGTGTATGGCAAATGCAAGATCACAGAAATTATTTTTTCTGAGAAAAAAAAATGGTGTTTGTGTACTCATAGATTTATGTAAGAGAGCATAATTCCTACAGGCTTTGGGGGTTTGTGCACAGCTGCTGCTGCCTTTCCCATCTTCCTCACAGGTGTCACACTTTGTCAGAATTTCTACACCATGATTAATGCAATGATTTTTTTTGTGAGGGGAAAAATAAAAGCCTGCTATTTGTTGTTGCTCCAAAAATAATTACAAAATAAAATGAAAGGGCAGGAGATATTGCTTGTATATTTTTAGTACTAATCTTCACAAAAACCACTTCAAATCCAATATAAGAGTGTCTTATCAAACAGAAGTTACTTTCAGAATTTCTCTGAATTATTCTATTATAATTATGATTTCAAAAGTTCTAAGGCTCGCGTCCTCACCTAGAACTGGGAGCTCTTTAAAGCATGGAATTGCAATTTATAAGTAAAGTACCTACAACTCTTCCTTGGTAATTAGCTATATTTTTTTTTTCCCTTTTTGATGCTGAGCACAACTTCCAGTGAAAATGTGAGCAAAACCTTCACAGTGGTTCATCCTCAGTGCTTAAGGTCTGTCCTAGGAATGAGGAAAAAGGTGATGACTATGGAGAGAAAATGTATTTAGGATGAGAGAAAACAACCTTGCAGAAATATTAATAAGAAGATTTAGATAAGGATCTTCAGTAAAATGACTGAGGACAAATCTGACAAGTCCTAGATTTTAAAACATTTTAAATGGATGAAAAGGTCCTTAAATTTCTGGGGTACTGAAATCTAGCTTGAACATCCTATTAATTAATTCATTCATATATTAATTAATTTAAGGAGCTTTTAGCAACATGAACATTTAAAGCTGTAAAATGTCTATAGGCAAAAGCTGCCAACTCAACTGCTGTGTGAACTCCATGTTTGCTAATGAAGGGATGGAGAAAAATATCTGGAATTTCAAAACTGGATTTTGAAGGAACTGAATTAATGTTTAAGTTGGTTGTTTTCCTTTCCTCATGTTCCTTCAGGATGGTCTCTTAGGAACACAAATTGCTTTTGCCGTGTGAAATGGTGCCTGAGATTTTAGAACATTCTGGAGTCATTAAGATAAGTAAATGAAATTGACAGAGAGACAATATTCTTTTAAGAAAAAATATCATTTTGTTAGGAGAAAACCACCTTTTATCTAATATTTTACAGTCATTTCCATGGACATGAGCATTCACAAGTGTAAGCGGGAAAAATGGTGACAGCTATGGAAAGTAAATACCAATAATAAATACCAAAATGTAGACAAGTTACAAAAAAGCAGTTTGGAGAGTCCCTGCTCAAATGTTAAATAGAAAAGTCCTGGAAACACAGAAGATTATTACTCTAAGATTATTCATAAGGTTTCCTTTTTCTTTTTCTTTATTTCTCTCTTTATGTATCAAAGGTTTTCAATAAATGGTCCAACAATGGGGAAAAAACTTTTCAGGGCTGTATTTCTGTCCCTCAACACAGAGGACAGAAGTGTCTCAGATGAAATATCTTTTTTGCTCTCTTACACGTCTGTCAGGACACTAAGGGGAAAACATTCCAGTTTTAAAAAAAAAAAACAAAATCAAAAAACAAACTTCACAGGAATGGGACTGTGCAAGCAAAGACAGAGGAAGTTAATCTGAGAACAATGAATGGCAAATCAATAGTAACCTTCCCTCGTGCTCTCGGTGTTTGCATTTACCAAGAGAGTGGCGCTGAATACATCTGTAAATGATTGGCTTCAAACTGGTATTTGAACCACATCTCTCCTTTTGTTACGTGTGTGTAACGATTAGTGACTTCAGCTCATAGAAAATGCTAGAGTAAGGAAGGTTGATGCTACTACGTTTTACCTTCACATAAAGAAGAATTTTTCTTTTTTTACTTTGGTTTATCTTCTATCAGTTCATTACTTTTAACTCCCTTTCCACAATAACATAAATAGTGTTTCTCAGAAGTGCAATGATGTTTTTGTCTGTAAAAATGTATCAATAAACTAAATGAAGATTAATGATAGGCAAAAAATCTATACTCAGATGTGATCTGTCTTTCTTTTCTGAACTAGTTTTGTTACTTATACAGTAGTGCAACAATCATGACTCAGAGAATGGGTTTTCAAGTTTAAAGAATAAAAAAATCCCTGTGTTTCGATTCACACCCTTTGAACATTCCCCTGTTTTAGATGGATAATATATTTCAAAAAGAAAAGTAATTTTCTGATCATGAATTTTAAAACCCATTATGGCAAAAAATAAAAATGCTCATGAAATTCACAGGAAGTTTTGTCTTTTTACATTTCCAGAGAAGTTTTGCAGGCATTCATATTTAGGTTCCTTTTTGCCCTGTCACCTGAACTTTTCCAGGCTTCTCTCAACTAAAACATCACCTTTTTCAACATTAATCATTAATAAAGTGGGATGTAACCTCTTCTCTGGTAGGTTGTTTTTACTGTCCTGCCCTTTTGTTGACCAGCCTGCCTGGAATTTGTTTCCCATCAATATTTCTTTGCCTTACAACACCTTCCTTCTTCCAAATAGTTTATAAGAGAAATCAGGAAACCTGAACTATTTGTGCACCTGTATTTAGACCTCTATTCCCAAAGTCTTTTTCATATTTGCCCTCTGTTGCTGGGATCCAGAGCTGCTCACAATTTATAATTACTGATCTCACTGATTTGTCCTTTGTATTTTTGGGTTGAATTAGAGTAATCTCTGGAATATTTTCATTGTATATATAAAGTGATTTCATAAATGCCCCAATAAATTACAGTGAAGTATTTCCCACTCAATGCTCTTCAAAAGAAGAGTTTATAAAAATATTTTGCAGCATTTTCTCTTTGATAAATGCATCCAGATGATCCATAATCAAATAACAAGTCCCACGTATTTTCTTATTATAATAGCTGATAAACGTGGCTATGACTTTTTGTATCCAAACTCAAATTTTCTTTGCTGGATTCAAGCTTAAACTTTCTTAGCTAGTACTCTTATATATAAAAAAAAAAAAAATTCTCTTTATCTTTCCTCCTAGTTTATGCAGTGAAATGTTTTATCTCTATTTATTTATATCTGGACCTAGATTTTGAATCAGGTATGGTCAAGCTGTACATGTACTCCACTATTTCTGCTTTTTCTCCAATATTTATACCATTTTTTCCCCAATCAAAGATAATAATCACTTTAAAAATACCTGATTATTATCAGTGTTACTGCCTGTTTATACCTTCCAATCAATACTACTTCTCTCATGGTGCTAAATTTTAATTTGACCATCACTGCTGGTGTTGAAGCACAACTGAAGTCATCCATTCAACTTGGACATCAGGTAATTAACAGAGAATTAACTAGAAAAGTATTTGCAATCTGTAATCTATTCTGTGTAATTCCCTGGATGAGCATCTGTACTTGATTGTGAATATGTAAGTTTTTTTCCAAAATGGTCTCGCATTTCCAAAATGGTTGATTGTGTCCTTTGAAAAATAACCTTAAAGATTCTCATTAAATATCTCTATGACAATTTTAGGAAAAATGTTTTTTCCTCTCTTTAGCTGACCATTTTTGCAGTTGAAGAGTATCATTGCAAAAGTCATTGCAGTTTGCTAGACAAGGAACATCAGGGAAAGTTTAATCCTTTAGCAGACAGATAACTCACTCCTCTCAATGGCTCCTCTGTCCTTTTGTCCTCTATAAAATAGCTGAGGATGTATATATATACCCAGGATTTTTCTCATGCCCAGTTTTTCCAGTACATTTATTTTCACTGAGCTAGCACCAAAGTCCATTCCTATTGCAATTTCAGCCGCTATTACCTGTCTCTATTCAAGTCCCAAATATTCAAATCTACACACACTGAGTTTCAACAAAACTGTCCTACCCAGTCCTCGTCTTCCTGGGCTCCTTTATGTGCTTTTTCCTTCCCATGGATAGCATTACAAAGCTTAATTCATGTCCACTAATGCAGCTCCAAAACAATAAACCTGAGTTAAATTTCTTTCCTTAATAGTGAACTTCTTAAGCTAAATTCTCCTGAGAAACATCTCATTCTGCCTCGGAGTCTATTTCTATTCCATTGGAGGAGAGGGATAAGCCTATTCTTAAACCAGTGCTCAGATAAGTTCTGACATATTTTACCCATCACTGATCAAGCACTTCATCTAATTAGCTCTGTAATGAACTACTCAATTGCAGAGCTACAGGTAAGCTGCTTTTCTTCTTTCTTTTTTTTTTTTTTTTTTTTTTTTTTTTTTTTTTTTTTTTTTTTTTTTTTTACCTCCTCAACAGGAAACCTTTGAAAAATTTACTTCACAAGTAACAAAATTACCTTTCCCCCCTCTTTTTCTTTCTGCAGGGATGGGGGAGTCCCGATGTGTCCAGATCCAGGTTTAGCTGCTCCCTCTGCCCTTCCACCAGCCCCTCCATGCGCAGGGTGATGGAGCTGTGTGTCTGAGCAGCCTCTCTGCACAGAGGGGCACACAAGGAACAGGAGGTATAAATTAGACTCAAGTGGGGAGGATAAACAGCAGTACTCTTTACTTGCTGTTGAATGGGGCAGTGAAATGTTATGTGCCATCATTCAAAGCTGGCGTTTTATGTGCCTTGTGTAGGGTTCTGCAAAGGACTTGGTTCCTCAGCTCCCTCCATAATCACCTCTTTTTGGTGTGGCTTTATCCCAGCCCACTGGACCAGCAACAACAACGAGCAGGGATGAAAATTCCCAGCCCCACACTTGAGCGGAAGCACATTAAACTGGAGCGCACAAGTCAGGCTTTACCAGCTCGTGCAAATCATGTCTTGCAGAGCAGACCTGTCTTGCCCAAGGAGAGCTGGGTGGGATGGGTGTCGGAGGAGCTGCCAGGAGCCGTTCCCTGCCCGCTGCCAGAGGGGCTCTGCCTGCCTGGGTCACCCCTCTGGCTCTGCAGACCCACCCTGACTGGCACACGGAGCAGCGGCTCCTCTGCAGGGCTCTGACTGTCAGTTTATCTCTAATAAGGAAGCAAGTAATTGTGAGCATCTCCAGGTTCTAGGAAAGTTGAAGACTCAGAAATCCTGAGGAGCAGGCTATTTAAAATTCTAAATGCCAGTTTCAGAGTCTGACTTCTGACTCTTTTTTAAATACAATATTTTTTAGACTACTGAAAAGCCTACCCAAGCCAGCAGGCTGGAGGAATATTATTTAGGTGATTAATACCATGGCACAGTGCAGGAAGCCAGTCAAAGGCAGCTATAAAGCACACGACCTGCTTAACAAGGAGCCACAGGCAAGCTTTGAGCACAAATCTCCTAATCCTATTGATCCTGCTTCTGGAAAAAGGGAATCTCTTGTGTGCCACAGAAGGGTGACAATATCCAGTAAGTGCCCACGGCAGGTGGGGTGTGCTTCAGGGAACTTCATCACAGAACCTTCTTCATTACTTGAAAAATCACTTCTGTCAGTACTGCAGCCACATCCTCCCTGACTGCTACTGTTTGAGAAGCTGTCAATCTTCCCAGGTGATTTTGTGAACCAAATAAATTCCAGCTCATTTAAAGGTGTTATTATCTCTGCTGATAACGTTACCCCATTCAGGAGGAGCAGAAAGAGGAAAATAAAACTTATTTCAATCCTTTTGTTTGCCAGTCTTTCAGGCTCCCAACACAAAAACATAAGGTTTCAGCCTTGAACTGCAGTATGTGTTTAAAGATACTCTCACAGACGTAAGTCTGCTCTTAGCATTCAACAAGGACTATAATTCTATTATAATTTAAAAAAAAAGTTGTGTTTTTTTTCTTTATAGATGCAATTATCTTTGAAAGCAGGCACTTCATTCATACAGATTATCTGACATGCTAGAACAACCTGTTTGGTCTATTTTTCTGTAGATTTTTCCACCTGGATTTACACATTCCCCAAAAGAATGTAAATTATCCTCCCTAAAGTGATTGTTATTACTCATGTCAGAGATTAGTATTGTTTTACATACTTTGATATATCACTCAAACCCCAAAGTCATTAAAAAAATTATTGTTGATTCTGATTTGATTAAAAGTGTGTTCAAAAACATCTCCCTTTGTGAGAAGAGTAGTATCAAAAGCTTTTATCCACCTGTACTGCTGTTTTTATTTGTCAGAACTGGAGCATTAAAAATGCTTATCGAAAAAGAGGCTGAAATTACTGTACTAATGGCAATTTCAATTTTTATTCTGGTTCAATTGGCAAGGTATTAGCAATAATCAAAATTCTTAAATGTCTGTTTCACAAACGAAGAGTTTTAGTTTATGGAGGAAATCCAGGGGAGAGATTGTAAGTGCATTCTGGCCCTTGAATAACAAGTTACAATTATCCTGTGTTGTCATAATACCATGGAAGCAAGAAAATTTGATTTTGAAAATCATAAAATATCATTGGCTCTCTAACCCTCCAAGAAAATAATCTGCCCCTGTGTTTCACAGTCTTATTTTTTTGTGTGTGAAAGTCAAGATGGGGGTAAAAAATAAAATAAAATAAACCCTTTGACCTTTCATGTCTATCTTTACAATGAGCACACACACGCACACAAAAAAAAGTTTAAAAATTGCACTAATGATGAGGTATTTGTTCTGCCACATATACAGTGAGAAATTATTTGAATATCCAGCAAAAAAATTGAGCAATTAATTATTCCTACTTACTGTCCTGGAAAGAACAGAGAATCATAAAATGTAAAGAGAGGAAAAATATGACATGAGGATTCATCTGTTTCTTGACTCAAGGCACAATCAATGAGTGCTAGGCAACAATATAAAATATGAGTAAAACTGCACGATGAGAATTATTGTTCTTCTTGTTGGTGCATGTCCTTTTTTACCTTGCATTAATATTCCCTGTAATTTAATTAAATACAAAACGCAGAAAAAAAGTCTGCTTGATTTAGTAGAATGAGGAAAGATCATCCGCAGGAACGGCAGAGAAATGGCTGCCAAAGGAAGGTGTTGTAGGTACGGGTTTTACACACCGAGAGAAACAGATGGTCCCATGAGCAAATGTCCCACATGAGGCAGAGATTGTGGGAAACCAGGCTGCAGGAACATCAGCCTGTTCCAGAAGATGGAAGATTATAGAGGAAATGGAAGCCTTCTATGAGACCTTGCTATTCTTGGTGTATGTGGGTAAAGTGTGTATATATATATATTTATAACATCAGTATGTAATATTAAAGAATTACAGATCTTAGAAGCCTTTGGGTTGGAGAAGTCCTTTGAGGTTGCCAAGTCCAAGTGTTCCTCCATCACTGCCCCATGCCCCCAAGTGCCACACCCACACGTCTTTGAGTCCCTCCAGGGGCTGCAACACTTCACTGGGCAGCCTGTGCCAGCCCTTGACAGCCCTTCTGGTGAAGCTTTTCCAGACATCCAAACTAAACCTCCTGGCCAGCCTGACACCTTTTCCTCTTGTCCTATCACTTGTTATTTGGGAGAAGAGCCTGACCCTCACCTGGCTGCCACCTCCTGTCTCGGACTTTTATCATCCTCCACTGGAAGCTCTGCTTTGCAGGAGTCAGGTGTACAGACAAAAAAAAACCAATCAGCCATTTCAGCCTCAGTGAAAAGGCACCAGCAGCTTGGTCCAGTGGATCCAACATAATCCAAACACTCACCAACACTGCTGGTAATAAATAAACGTTGCTGCTTTGAAGACAGAAATCCAAAATGCAAAAGCAACGAATCAGGAATGCTCAACAGCACAAGAGTCAGAGAGCTTGGTGATACCTTTCCCATAATTTTTATTTTGCACATGAATTAAATATGCAGCCCTTTTCCCTGCATTTATTTATTTCTATATTTCTCCTATAATTACCCTGCTGATTACTTAAACGTGTCATACTGCATTACAACACCCTTGAATCACAGAACCATAGAATTATTAAGGTTGGTAAACACCTCTAAGATCACGGAGATACCATCAATAATGGATCACTTTTCACTGCCCATGGCAGAGGATTGGAACTAGATAATCTTTAAGGTCTTTTCCAACACAAACCATTCTGAGATTCTGCAAATTACACCAGAAGATACACTGCAAATAGAAATGAAAGCTTGCAGAGCATTAAGGTTTGACATTTAAGGGGCATTCTAATAAAATTTGAATACAAGGATGATTCTAGAGATTTATTCAAAAAGGTCATGAAAAACAGCCATAGGTTTGCTTGGAAATTTGGATGAAAACTCACAGCTTTATTTTTGCACTCTTCACTTGCTCTAAGTACTAATGACCACTTGGGAAATTTGGCTGTGGCACTGAGGCTATTTTCAGGGCCTTGGAAGAGTTCAACAAAAACTCCAGTGCCTAAAGGACGTTATTTGTTTAACATCCTGTTGGAAAAGCAGAACCCTCATTGCCCTCTAATCCCTGGGTGAGACTCTCCTTAGACTTAAAAATCACTGAATCTCAGACTGGTTTGGGTTTGAAGTGACCCAAAAGATCATCTTATTCCATCCCTCTGTCATGGACAAGGACACCTTCCACTGTCCCGGGCTGCTCCAAGCCCCAATGTCCAACCTGGCCTTGGGCACTGCCAGGGATCCAGGGGCAGCCACAGCTGCTCTGGGCACCCTGTGCCAGGGCCTCAACACCCTGCCTGGGAAGAATCCATCACCTCATTTTGCACTGCTTTGGTCGCATTTTGTTGGGTTTTTCTCTTGTTACCAGGCTGTCCCAGAGGAGTCAGCCCTTTCTGTACACATTTAGAGGCTCTTTGGAAGCTGTTCATTGCAGCTGAGGCTGGATTTTGACTATACAGTAATAACTTCTGTATCAGCACTGAACTGCCTTTGAAAACTCTATTTGTAAGTCCCTTATACTAAACCCAAAGCAACTGTACTAAGGTAAAGGAAACAAAATGGGAAATGCATGGATTCCAGGTTTCTTTTCATTTTCTCTTCTATTTCATTTCCAAAGGATCACTCCCTTACTTAGTCTTTCTAAAGTAAGCTTCACTGTGAGTGGAATTTCCAGGGGAGTTATAAACTCCTGAAAAATGGGGTTTATAACAGAAATGTTGACAGTTGACTCTTAAGAGTAGAAGAGTTACCAAGCACTGCTGTAATATAGTAGTCTCTAACTACTGTAATTCTGGTGAAAAGTTACTGTAATGTGACTCCCTATCTATACCAGGCCACACCATTTCTCTTCTTTATGGTCCTCATTATGGTATGGGAAATACATGTCCCCCTAGAGAGAGCTGCCAAAAGAGGTTCTAAGCACTTCTAAGCTGTGTTTCCTTTCCATCAGTGCCTGAATATAAGGCTAGGAGACCTAATGTGATTACTGTAATGAGAAACACTATCAATCCTCCTCAGAAAATGAACACTTTGGCATGGAATAGAATTCTAAGAGAAGTTAATCTATGGTGCCTTTTCCCTTGAAGGATTCCTAGGTGTTTTAATGAACCATGTCCCTGGGCAGCACTCACTCATCCCAAAATCATAGCTACCTGTAGGATAGACAAGACATCCTTTTTCTATCTTCAGTGCTGTGACTCTCTCCATGCTCACCGGGGAGAAGGCAAACAGAAAGCAAGTTCTCAGCTGAACACAGAACATATCCCTGAAATTAACTACCAAGTGGGAGGCACAACAGTGTTGCATCAAATGGTCTCCAGATACTTCCTATAGGTACATCAAATAGTTCTTTACAGTGAGCCAACTGCATATTCACTTTTATTAGAAAACAGAATTCCTGGTGTTTATGCTATTATTCTTTTCTGGAACAGCACCACAACCACACAATGCCTCTGTTCTAACTGTGCAGTTGCTTTTGACTGTTTTTTTTGTGCTGGGGTGATGTGAAAGGATGCAGATATTATTTTGAAAAAAAAATTCAAAATAAAAATATAAGTTTAATGAAAAAAATATTTTATATTAATGTTTCAAATACTGCTAGGCATCCTTCCATCACACTTGCATTTTTCTAGTATTAAATTAGAGATTTTTGATGTAATGTTTGTGTTCATGAATACTGTGTGTTTGTGTGTGTTAGAGGGAGAGAGAATTTATGCACATAAACTGTCATTTCAAGGTCAGATTGCAAAATGCAATTGCTATTAATGACAGTAAACAACAGAGGTGGATAAATATGGGTAGCTTTTAGCAGATGAGCAGCTTAGACCATTGCTTAATATTTTTTAGAACAGACAAAAGTTTTTTTTGATATGCAGTGGAAAACAGTAGCAAAGGCAGAGCAAAGTCAAAGCTATAATCAGAATGTACTGTGGTTAAAAAAAGAATAAATCAGATGGATACAGGAGATTATGACCATCTGTATATTTTTGCCTCACACATCTCTCCCACACTGGCATGAGACCCCCCAAAATCTCATTCCCAACATGTTTGCCTCGGAACACATCCCATGTCAGCCTGGTGGGGTGACTTCCATTCCACAAAACGCGCAGCTCCAAGGAGGCTGATCAATATTAATAGCCAGTCAAAAACAGGGATTGCTAGAGGGAGATGGAAGGTGCCTTTCACCCACAGCACATCACCTTGAAAAATCCCATTTTGCACCAGGGGAAACTTTCCTGCAGTTCCCAGACAGTCCACCTGTAATTCACTGCTCTGGCCAGGTCCAGCGTGATTGATAAAACCTGCCCAAGCCTCAGACCTTCCAATACAACTCAGAACCTGATAAATTGCTGTACAATTCAGACTGAGATGTAAATATAGTATAATTGTATTGGTACAGGAGATTCACTGATTTTCCTTCTAGCTGACAATAATTTTTTGCCTATATTAAAGCAAGGACAACTGTTTACTTTCTTTTATTTTGTCTAGCTCTGAAAATGGAATTTAAAGTGACCTAACTCTGTCTTTTCCATCCACTTGATGGTGCTGTTCCCAAAATACAAATGACACTGTGAACATGAGTATATGAAATCCACAACTTACACCTGGAAAGTATGGTGAATAACACATCCAGGGTCTGCTTTAGATACAAGAGTTACACCATTCTGCCATTCCGGTGTTTGCCACATTTTCAATTAAATGCAGCAAATTTTATGCCCCCTCCTAATGACCAAATCTTTTAATCTTTCCTTAAATTGCAAAGCAATGTGACATAGCCAGTGAGGTCACTTGCTTAATTAGGATGACTTATCTAACAAAGTTTGTCAGATCAGCATTTTGAAGGCAGGATTTGAATTTTTGCCAGAAAAGGAAGGACTCTTCAGATTTCACGCTCTGATCTTCGACAACTCAAACCTTTGAGAACTCTCCTGTTCCCCTTCTTCCTCCTCTTCCTCCAGGAGATTAAACCACAAATATTGGGGTTATGTCTGCATTTGGGGGAGTATCAGTGCCAGCTAAAAGTACTAAAGATATGAAGCTAAATAATGCCAGGAGGGCACAGCAACAATACAGGCTGTGTACAGTTTATCTAAGTAGGATCTATTATGGAGCTGAATCAGGGGGCTTATGGTGGAAACCATGCTGTAATTAACCCCATTTAATGAGCCAGAATTAATGCAGGGTAATGTACACATGCACAGCATAATGGGGTCTTGCCGAGATGTAAAAAAAAAAAAAAATTAACAATTTTTGTGATTCCTAGAAATAGAAGTATCTTCCCACAGACTATAGTAAGAAGAAAACAATCAAGTACTTAAATTACTGAGAACTTGGTATGAAGGCCCACATAAAGGGTTGTTGCTTTGAAATAAAACCATGCAAAATATTTTTAGATCTTGGGTATTTTACATTTATCAATAAATATTTTATGAAGTTTCATCAGAGAAGTTATTTAAACATTGGATAAGCCTGGATAATTACTCTGCAGCACATATCACAAATAAAACAGATTACTTGGGGGGGGTGGGGACGGGACCAAAAACAAGTGTAAAAATGCCGGGCTAGCCTAGGACACAAAATGAGGACCTGAGATGAGGCACTGAAGTGGCATTAACCTTGATTAAGGTTACTGCCTAAAACTGATTGTCAACACAGGATCTTTCAATGCATTACCCTTATTCCTGTTCTTACAGTTTATCTTAATCTGAATGGAATTTTAATGGACTTTTAAAAAACACGTTAATAATTACATGGAAAAAGAAGATGTCAGAATCAGATAAAAATTCTTCACATGGTAATTTTCTCTTCATTTCATTCTCCCCTCTGCAGTGGCTTTATTCCATTAAAGCAGGCCTTGTCCATAACTGTCAGGCTCTGTACAAAAATTTCAGGCAGAGTTTTTTGGGTCACTCAGCTTTGACCATCTTGGATCTTGTTGTTTTGCGTGAAGGCTGGGCTCTGACAAGCTAACATGATTGCTGCTGCCTTTTCAGCTGCCTCTTTTGAGCTTATGTGCACAAGGCAGAGCTTGGAGCCGCTGCCCTGGTAGCAGCAGCCTCCCACACCCCATCCTGTTAGAGCCTGATCACCTTCTCTGCCAGGTTCAGGGGATCAGTGAAAGCATGGACTTGGCAGCGTCTGCCCAGGGTAATGGAATGAAAAACATCTGGGGACCTGTTCCTTCTCTTCCAACACTCCTGGGTACTCCTCTGCTACCGCAGAGCCAGTGGCCCTTCAGCCTGGCTGGAGAACTGGTGCATCTCAATGCTTTAGAGTGCGAAGGGGTAACTTCGTAGAGACACCCAAAGCTTGAAGTTAGCTGAGTTCCAAATTTGCCCAGCAATCCCCAAGTACGACCCTGTGTGCTCAGGGCTTTGTGTAAGTGCCCCACTGCTTTGGCTTCCATCACAACAACACTGCCAAAACCCATCTCTGGCTCTGCCTCTGCCACCCACCACGGGGGCAGTCATGGAGAGGACTGGACTCCTTGCAGCTGTACTCCTGTACTGCATTAGATGCAGCCAGTAGTGAATATTTAGTCCACGGGACCTGTTTTAGTTTGGAAAGACAAAAGGAAGACAGAAGCCTCCCTTGAAGGTGTAACCCCCCCACCACCACCACCTCCAAATTATTATAATTTTGAAATTAAGGGACTCTCAGGCAAAGATATGGGAATAGGAATAACAGTTCTTTACTAGGAATATTAAAAATAAAAATGTCATAGTACCAAAAAAAAAAAAAAAGGCAAACAAACAAAAAAAGAAAACACAGAGTAAGAACACAACCTGATACCTTGTTGGTCAGGGTGTTGGTAGCAGTCCAATTAAGTCCTCCTGCAGTGACAGATGTGGTTCTGTTGGAGCAGAGATGATCCTGTAGAAGGGTGTAGTTTTAATGGAAGGTCCAGTGGTGGTGAGATGGGTCCAGTCATCCTCTGGGAATCCAGTGCAAACAGGCTGTCCTGGTGTTCTGGATCTCAAGTTTTATCCAGGTAGGAATGGTTTTGGCTCCTCCCCCTGGGTGGAGCATTTCCCAATGGGATGCTGTAATTGTCTCAGCCATGCAGTGAGCCTCGATGGCCCATGAACAGCAGATATCCCCTGCAGGGAGGATGGGTCAGGGAAGAGAAAAAGAGCACTGCCCCAGCTGGTTTTAACAGCTGGTGATAGAATACATACTGCTGGTTACATCTTGCATTGCAGCCTAAGACAGGAGCAGATAAAAAGTGGTCTGAAATAAGCCTTGAAATTCCCCTAATGTGAGTACGCTCTTAGCACCAACCATTTGGCTTCGCAGGCATAGTCTTGTGTCACACCACTTGATATTGTAGGTATAGAAAACATGAGGCTACTGTGTGCATCAAAAAGGGAAAGAAAATCTGAAGGCAGGAGTAAAAGTACAGAAAAAATAAGAGTTGTAATAAAAGATATACTGTTATGTTGCATCAAAATAATTTTCAAGCAATGAACACTGAGGGAAAAAAGATGAGAAATAAATTACTGAATATTTTTAAAATAAAAGTCAAGGACTTTAACACTTTTGTTGATGAATAACTTACCTGAGTCGGATCATCTATGACTTGGAAACTCTATTAACTTTTAGAAATATGCAAAACATTGATAGTTTAGTGTTTGAGCAACCACACAACTGCTACACAGAAACTGCCTATGAGCTTCCTGATGGCTAAAAAATGGCAAAGATTTTTTGCAGACTGCAGCTGCTTTGTTCTTATTGTTTAGTTGTAGTTCACTAGTACCTGGAGACCATAAAAGAGAAGATACTAGACTACACCACACAACCACCATGCCACAAGGTATTCAATGTCAGAGAGTTCCCAGTGAACTCATTGCAAATCCCAAATCTGAATTCACATGGGACTCTGGGACCGATGGGCCACAGACATCCTAAATGGAAAAACAGGATTCATAAGTCAGTCCACAGCTCAACATTGTCCTATTCAGAGAGAAGGTGCAGTTGTGGTTTAACTGTGGCCAAATTTTAATCGTAAAGCTTGTTGAAAATGATGCCATTGGATCCAGAATAGAAAATCATTGGTAACTAGATGGTGAAAATGCTACTTTTTATAATACAAGCAAGGAAAAATTATGGCTTTGTTATTCAACAAATATTGAATTCCAGGACTGATATAATCTAGTTTTATTTTTACACTGCAAACCTCACAGGCCACTTCAAAAGAGACCCAAGCAGACCTCTTGCACTGCTCATCAGATTTGCACCAGCAGATGGGAAAGCAGGAATTCCAAAGAAGATTCCCCAGTGTAAAGACCTGTGTTGAAGTCAAATAAGAACAAAAGGACAGTGTTGCAGTAAGGAAGGATTGTTCTATTTCTGGATCCAGAATTTTCACCTGGATGTGCCCAAAATCCTTTGCTGCAAATGTTTGCAGCACAGGAGTACCACAAACACTGTAGGCTTGCCAGTGTTGATAAAAAGGAAGAACAGAACTGAGGACATGCTAATTGTAGTGCTAGTGAAGAAATCAAGCAGTGAAAAAATTGGGTTTGACTTTGTGATGAATAGTGAAGTCTTAAACACTGGCAAGATTACAAAAATAGTACAGCAAATTGGGCATATTATTACCAAACATAAGGCTTTCACTGTACAGCTAACTGATGGTATGTGACTTTCCTTTGTGAACAGAGTGTAAAAGCTATTAGGAAAAAAAAAAATAAAAGAAGAATTTTCAAAACAGCCAGAAAGGGGGGGGAGGGGGAAAGGATTTAACCTTGGTTTTGCAAGTAGTTCTTCTAGAAACATCTTTAAACGTATTTTTAAACACCTATAATATGTGGATATGGAAATAGCTTTTTTTAAATTATTATTATTGTGCTATTCTGCTAAAATCCTCATACCTTTGCTAACGAATGTCACAAAAACTTAAACACCATCTTATTCCTTCTTTAACCTTGAAAATAGGAAATAAGCAGAATAGTCACTTTGCTGGTCCTCCTCACAAAAAAATCATTTAATCCAACTTTTTTTCTTAATCTTAAATGAAAGGAAGAGAATTAGTTCTTAACTTACACAAAGTCTGAAGAAATACTGTAATCAAGAAATTTAGTCTTGTTTTTCTCTCAGAAATCTATGAATAGAGCATAGATTTAAACTTTGAAGCATCTTGATGAAATACTTAACTAAAGTATTTGGTTTGTGGCTTGTTAGTCTTGTTTTGCCTTTAGAACTTTGAGATATATTTCATAGTTGTGATTATCCATTTCCTCTGGCCTGTAGGAAAGCACGGTGGCTGAAGCAGTGAAAATTAAGCGGCATGCAGTAATAGCAAGAAGCAGATTCCAAATTCATAACAAATTAAGACCTGTTTTGTATTGTTTACTGCTGGTTTTGTTTAGGTTTTGTTATTGTTGTTGGGTAGGGGGCTTTTTGTGTGGTTTTGGTTTTTTGGGTGGTTTTTTGTTTGTTTGGGGTTTTTTATGTTGGTTTTGTTGCTGTTATTTTGTTTGTGGTTTTTGTTTGGTTTAGGAGTTTTGGGGGTTGATTTGGGTTGGATTGTTTGTTTGTTTGTTTGTTTGTTTTGGTTGGTTGGTTTTGTGGTTGGGGGGGGGTTTGTGGTTTGGGGGGGTTTTGTTGATTTGAGTTTGATTTGGTTTGGTTTGGTTTTTTGTTGTTTTTTTTTTTTTTAATGCTTAGTCTTTCAGCTTATAGTGCTGACATTCCTGGAACTGTTTGATCCCTGTTAGCATGGCAAAGGCACAGGTCTCTCTGGCTACCAGGGCAGGATGCTCAGCCCTGCAGGATGGTCAGTTCAGGGTGCTCTGGGCTCCCTGACCCCCCAGAGCATCTCTGGCACATCTTGAGAAAACCCTGGCTGAAATGCCAAGGGTAAAGCTCAAGATCTGGTAGAAAAGTCTGAAGACGGCTTCAGTGAAGCAGCATTCCCCTGCACTGTATTTTGTGCCCTGTGAGGGAAGAGAGAGCTTGTCGGAAAGAGAAGAGGCTTTGTCACATTTCAGGTGGGTACAGGATCTTCCCTGCTCCTGAGCCTGAGTGAAATCTCCTGGCAAGGTCTAAAACCTTACCTGAGACCTATCAACCAGGGCTCCTGAAAAGGAAGCAGGAGTGCACTTCCTTGGTTCTGTGCTCCTGGGGTGACTCTGGGCTCCTCACCATCCTCACCTCATGAGCAGGAACAGATCAATCCCCTCTTTACAGATCCCCCCACTGAGTCCTGAGGGTACCTGTGCCACAGAGCCACTTGGGAGCCCTCCATTCCCATCTTGAGTGTTATCCTTGAGGACAGAGGGTGATCCAGGCAAGCTGTGGATATGGACAAGACGCCATCAGAGAGCCTCAGCTTCCTAAACCACATTGCTGGGCACAGTCCAGGTGAAGGAGGAGGTCCCAAAACACACTGGTGGTCAATACAGCCAGGCCTCTGCCAGCATGGAGAGCTCATCCCTAGAAACTGGAGGTGCCTGGAGCACAAAGGAATGATGTGCTACAGGATTATGAGATTTCTTTCGAGGAGCACTGGGAGAACCTGTGTGCTGACCATGGCTCTGGAGCAGCTGGGATGTCTCACGTTCAGAACACAAGGATAATGCCACTACTGCTGATCTATAAACTCACAAACCACCTCAACAGCAGTGGCTGTGGTGGGCACGTCAGTGCCAGACTGCTTCTGCCACAGATTTATGGAAGTCTGGGAAGCTCATTGACTGCTGGATTAGGATGGAGCCTGGAAACAAAAATCCAATATCTCCCGGTCCTGTGAGCGGAGACTCTGAACTGAAATAACTCCACGGTGCAGATCAATGTCTGGGTATTTTACTTTATGTAGTTTGAAATGAAATAGGGGCTCCATAGTTAAATGTACTCATTCTGTCAAGACCACTCCAGCTTCAATTTTTCCTTCTTGACTGTAAAAAGATCCAATTTCCACTATGAAGTCAGGAAAATTATATCAACTATCAGGATAGAATTAGACCTGATAGAAGCTTGGTGATCTTAAAAAGTACAAGATATATCCATTTTTCATTGTAAGAAGATTTTAGCTTTCCACTGGGATTATTAATTTTTGCACTTTTTGTATTGTATTTTACCCAGGTTTTTTTATAAATAATGCTAAAAACAAGATTTTTATTCCAAATGTTCATTTCTGTTGCATTTATTTTTACCTTCCTGATGATTTTTTTTTTTTTAAATGTAATGAACAAGAATATAAAGGATGAAAAAATTCACATTACTCCATTCAGAGGCAGAGAAAAGAGTAAATACATTCATTGCTTTCCTCAGAAGAAATGTATTGTGCAGCTGCTGTGGAATACAATATTGAGATGAAAATGAAGCTGCAATGGAAATGGAATGAGAAATGGGTATTTGCTTCTGGGTGAGCGCAACAAACCTATCAGCTACATAGTTAAAATCAGCAGCCCCATCTCCCCAATTCCTGATGACTAAATAAACCACAGGTAAAAGACAGGGGAATAAGACAGAAGGAATGGAGGGAAATGAAGCTGCCAAATGAAAGAGAAGTGTTTCTCCAAAGGTCAGTAAGGGATAAGATTAGTTTGGAGCAAGCCAATCCTACAGTGTAATTTGCAATATTTTCAAACACTTCAGAATAAGCATTCCTTACTATTTTTAATATGGGCTTTGAGCCATGACTATCTAAATGGAGAGAGGAGGCATTAAAAGTTCATAGGGCTTGATATTGCCTGTAAAGAGGGAGCCCCTACAGAATTTTATTTTATTAGTAACCTTTATTAGCCTTGTAGCCAGTGCTGATTAAAGTATTGTGGCATATCTGTCAGCAGCAGGAATGCATGGGGATTATTAGCGACTGCATTTAAAAGTCTAAGAGCCAAGAGGTAGAGCCACAAGCCTGGAATACTAATTCCCATTTTTTTCAGTGTAAACAGTCAAAGGATGGATAATAGCTTACTTGTCTCCTTTTATTGGCATGTTTATCTGTCCTTTTGCTCTTCTCTCTCACCGTGTACCTAAGACAGCAGAAAATAATACAAAATATGAGGCACTTACAAGCCTGGGTCAAACTGATTTCAGTGCAGAATATCCAAATTTGGCTGGTCAAACATAACTTCAACCCCTGTAGACTAATGACTTCATTGGAATATATAAGCCCAAGCTGCTCATGGGCAGATATGGACTAAATACTGCTGGGAAAAGTGTACTCAGTAGAGGATGCCTTTTAGAGTTCTGTCTGTAGACATATTCCAGGTCTGTACTGAAGGATTTTGTTTATTATGGGAGGAATCTTTTGTAGACATAACTTCTATCCCGGCTGACTCAAATTTCTTGACTGAAAATATTCATGACTCAAATTGAGGTGTATAAACAGCTGAGTCACACTGCATTTTTTTTATTTTGGGACTTAATAAATTACTTAATAGTTTAAGAAATTTAACTCAAATCATTTTTGTGATTCCCAAAGCAATTTTTTTTCCATGACTCTGTAATTACAGCAAAAACCTGTTTTGGTCAATATTCAAATTAATGGATTTTCTTTAATATAAATCCAAGGAAAACGTTAATGGCTTTAACAATCTGGTTTGAATTGAACCCCACTTGGGAATGGATAAATGTTCATGAACAATGTCTTGTAGTATTTATGATGCTCTACTCATTGCTACATTTCCAAAAATCCTGAGACAAGGTAGGTAAAATTAGCCAGAGTTCTACTGCTGATTTAGGAAAACAATCTGAGTACAGTTCAAGTGATAGAATCTCTTTGTTGATGTAGATCACAGTGAAAAGACTTGGAAAGGTTTATCTCTTCTTACGACAGAAAAGTTCTTCTGTCTGGCGCAGAATTAAAACCAGAGGATCATAAACCACTGCTGAGAATTATTTAAAAGAACAAAGAGATATTTTCTACCCAAGACAAGCTTCAAATCTGAATGGTGACTCGAGATCACCAATAATGCTTTTGCATTTTTTTGCTAGAAAACTTTTTATGAGGCTGAACATGACAGTGCAGCAGAAGGATCTCAAAGTTTCAAGTAAGTCACCTTTGGTGTCCTCTTTTAAAAGAACATGGATAAAAAAATCATAGGTATAACTGTAACATTTTTTGTGGACTCCAAATAAATATCATGTACTCATAATTAATTAAATCAATGAATATGATGAGGTAGCAAGGTATAGATTAAAATTTTAATAGGCGTAATAGAAAATGTCTCTGAAGGTAATTAAAAAGATCAGCGTTGTCTTCCAAAGTGCTTGTGTAAACAACTGACTGTTCTATTTCTGAAATCATTGTGTAATTTAAAGCTGACAGTCTTGCCCAGTTTAAAATTTATATGAATGAATGTATTTGCCTCTAAATATTTGCTAATAAGCCATGGTAATTTAGCATGCTTTGCTTCTTGATCACTTAATGATTTCAGCCCGTCTGTAATACCTGCAATTCCCATGCAAAGTTGTGTTTCACTGTATTCCTGTAATTAAATTGTTTGTTCTCTGTTATCCAGGACCCCCTGAAACCTCTGGCTTGGAAGAAATGCTTGTGCACCCCACTGGAAGCATGGGAGGAGTGATCAGTGCCTGGCACCACCTTGGTGGGTCTGGGATCCACCATCCCAGACCTGAACAGGAAAACCTAACCACCCTCTTGGCAGTACCTGGAGAGATTGAATCCCACTTCCTAAACCTAATATGTCACTGGAATTAATATAATGAATCACTATTATTTCTCTACTGAAGCAAAAAGGAGTTGAATTAAATTCCCCCAGTGCTTTCTAACCTCTCTAGCACACATACTATGCTATCTTAATATGGATTACTGTGATTTTTCTGCTCTTGCTAAAAGGAGCCATCTGTATTCCGGTTTTTTCATCTGCTCCTATACTTTCTGCTGTGCTGTTCAGAGACACTTTTGTCAGTTCTTCAGGAAACTTCCTGTAAAGCACAGAATTAGTTACTCTGATTGACATTTTCAATGCAGGAGGTCCTGAATGTCCAAGTTAATTCTATCCCGCTCTCTGATGGATAGTGTAACACTTGTAGTGATACTGTCTTATCACAAAGACTTTTTTTCATGCTTTTTGCTAATTTTTCTGCTGTGCTTTGCAGTTCTTTCATCACCTATTTCTTTTATTCTTCTATTTTATTTCTTTTGGACCAATTGCATTATGGTCTTGCCACTTGGTCTGGCCTCATAAACTGACATAATAAACTGTAAATTTAAGTCTCAGCTTAACTTTTCCTAAGATAGCTATCATTTTTCCGTTCAACTGGCTATTGTTGCTTTCATAAATATTCTGGATTTAAACTGCGACAAAACTACGTCAAAAATCAGGCAAGTGAATCTACATGAAGATGAATACCAAACCAAAATTTAAACTAGGATTTAATGCATGTAAATTCATCAGCCTGGAAACTATTTGGGGTAGTAACCAGAAATTCAGAGGAAGTATTGATGACCCTGAAGAACTCAAAGTTGCAGGTATTTTCTATACTGCAAAACTCACGGTAGTGCAGATTTGTCCAAAACCTTCTCCAGTTCTGAACACATCTCAGTGACTGGAATAATGGCCAATATCTTGTCTATTTTGCTCTCCAGACCAGTTAGCAGAAGCTTAAACTAGCTGCTTTAGGTCCATCTAGCAATTACTGATATTCGATGGTAAAGTTTATTAAGCCTGCAAAAAACATCTGTGGTATAATGAGAAAAATAATTTTTATGTACTTAAAAAGGGCAAGACTAACTTTTTGATAAACACAAACTTCCACTGGGGCATACTTTTGCAGATGACACAGAATGTTTTCCAACAGAGCCTTGCTCTACAAATTCTATACCAAACCATTCAGTTGCATTTAAGTAAAAATAACTCATGGAGTTATGTTCAATGCAGAGTTTTAGAGAATAATTGTGTCTACAGGACTTCTTGATGAGTTTGAGATATAAATATGCCTATGCTTTGAAACAATAAATAAGAAAACATAATCATAAGTTAGAAAATAATATATGGATACAATAAGAAGTCGGAGAACAGATTCCAACACTGATCAGTTATTTCTGAATAATTTGTTGTTCCATCAATAGTTATAAAAGAGATTGAGAATTGATCAAATACTGTACAATATGAGAATGTCTTGGGAAATATAGATATACAGATCCATTTTTAATCTCAGAGATATTGTAATCTATTTTTATGTCAGTGTACAATATGTTGATGTGAGGCTGCAAGGAAAAAATGCTATTAGGATTACTTGTTCATAGCATTTGCCTCAGTTAAAAGAATTGATTTTCCTATTTATTTGACTTGTGACGTTAGAGCTCTCTGTGACTTGTTCAAGAAAGTAATCTCCAAATTTCACAGAAAATTTGGCATTTGGAATGACAGTGAAAAAAATGGAAAGCAACAAAACTTTTACCACATAATTTTGATGGATAAGATAATTATTTTTTCTCAGTAGTACTCCTACTTACATGAAAACATTCCTAAGTCTTGTTTCAATGCTCTCTTAAATGAATCCTCAAGAAACTATAGGATCAGGATTCCAGTTCAAGTAATCTCCAGATTTACCAGTGTGTTGGGTGATTACAGCCATCACTGTCCACCGCTGGCACAGGGATGTGGTGGAGTCACCACTCCTGGAGGGATTTAAGGACACGTAGATGTGGCATTGGCGACCTTGGTGAGCGGTGGGGTTGGCAGTGCTGAGTTAGTGGTTGTACTCACTGATCTGAAGGGCCTTTTCCAACCTAAGCAACTCCACAGTTCTACTAAGAGCACTAGGATCTGAAAAGGGAGAATTCCTGAAATGTTCTGGCCAAGGGTTCAAGCTCTGGGAAACCTGGATACCTGGCTGTTGGGGGTGAAGAAAGCCTCAAGCCAAGGCCATGGGAAAAATTGCCCTGGTCAAGGTGAGAGAAATCTCACCCTCAAGGCCCCATGGGATCTCTCTATGTTAATTATCTAGAAAGTTTTTTGTTCCCTTTGTTACCACTGGCTGTTTTTTCCTGCAATGTTTCCATATTCCTACTCCTCTTTCCCAGTTGGTTCCCTGCCCTCAGACTCCACCTCTTCTCTATTTTATATAAGTTACTGTTACCCCCTGGCCCTCCCCCTTTTGGTGCACCCCGCACTGAGCTAGGTTTGCTGTTTCTTGTTTTACCCCTCAGTAAAGTTCCTCTTTTTTGGGTCACCAGATCGTGCCCATCTCTCATTTATTTCACCACCTAAGGAGACTTTCACCCCTGAAATCCCGTGGTGACACTCGGGCCCGGGCTGTCACACCTGGCAGTAACTGTGCGGGAGCGAGACGGTCTCCTTGAATTAACTGAGTTTCCTGGTTTGTTTGGTAGGTGGTGTGAAACTGGGAAAATATAAAGGGAAGGAAAGGAAGGATTATTGCACAGAAAAGATGGATTTAGGACCCAAAAGGTATAGGATTAAGTATCATTCAAAGTTAATCATGGAATCACAGAATAGCTGGGGCTGGAAAGGACCTTAAAACCAATCCAGTGCTACCCCAGCCATGGCAGGGACACCTTCCACTGTCCCAGGCTGCTCCCAGCCCCAATGTCCAACCTGGCCTTGGGCACTGCCAGGGATCCAGGGGCAGCCACAGCTGCTCTGGGCACCCTGTGCCAGGGCCTCAGCACCCTGCCAGGGAACAATTCCTGCCCAAGATCCCACCCAGCCCTGCCCTCTGGCACTGGCAGCCATTCTCCCTTGTCCTCTACCAGTTTACAGCCGTAACAGGATGGAAACAGAATGGCTAAAACACAGGAAGGTCCGGAAGTGGAACTAAACCAGTGATGGAAGCAAATTTTAAAAATCATGATGCTCAGAAAACAAAGAATTTCAGTTCTCACATGAGAGAGACATGACAAAGTCCAGTTGCACATTTAAATAATTTACATAAACTGCAAATTTACTTGGGATGGTAAAAGTTGAGAATAGTAACACAAAAAGTAAGCTGTAGTTAAATCCTTTTGTACTACTCTGATCTGAATGGAAAACTGATATAAAGAGGAGAAAAAGGTATATAAAAAAGGAAAGAACAGGATAAAAAAATGTACTTTCTCCCCCTTAAGCCATGGATTTTTTTTTTTTTTTTTTTTTTTTTTTTTTTTTTTTTTGGGGCGTGTGTGTGTGTGTGTGTGTGTGTGTGTGTGTGAAAACCTTTTATATCAGCAAACTTTTAACAAACTTCATTTCTCTAGGAAAAAAAATCACATTTTATATAGCGATTGAAAAATCTTAAGATTAATCACATTTATTATTGAGCAATAGGCACGAATTTTGAGTCCTCACAAGATTCCTAGCATTCATTACTTCAAAAGCAGTAGTTTGAAATTGGAGGTTAAAATAACAACTTTTAAGGATTTTTTTTTTTTTTCAATCTCTGGAAAATAAGAAACTAAAACTACCTTCTTCCAGACAAGGTGATACCTTTCTCATAAAAGCTTGACAATGACTACTCCTGAAGCCAATAGTCTCAATTACATAAAAAATGTTCTGATCAGATTATACTAATTACGACTGAATCCTCATTAGTGTCCACAGCCATTGCTGTCAGGGCTTTGAACGAAGTGTGGGGATTCTGCAGCACCCTCTCCCCCAGGAGAAATTTCACTGCCTGCCCCCAGAACCAGCTCTGACGCAGTGCCGCTCCTAATCTTTGTTTGGACCGGTGGGAAAGGGGAGGCTGGGTGAGGAAAAGCTGTACAACACTGGCTGGGGGAACACAGCTGATCCCAGGTGCTCTGCTCACTCTTCTGAGCTGAGGGGCAGCCACAGCCAGGAATTTCTTCCTGAAGATTTTCTTCCTAAAATATAAAACCGCACTAGTGAATGGTTTGAGGCAAATCCAGCAATGCCAGGATGAAAGCTTGGATTTGTGCTGCCTTTTTTGTGAGCAAATGAGAGCCGTTGCCACATGCCCATGTCATCTTGACATCTGGAGGCTGACAGCCCCCAAAAATGTCCAAGACATTTTTTTTAAACTCTACCAGCACAACCTCATTTGTACTTGAGGCATGCAACATTGTAACTCAAGTTTAGGATGTTCCTACAAAGTCTAGGTGACACCAGCTCCAGGTATTTCCTCTCCAGGCACAGAGCGACATCGAACTTGACTGCTGCCAGCTGAAGCTGACCCCACTCAACACCCTGCAGGTGGATGTGGAAGAGAAAAGGCCGATTTCTGTCTGCGGCAAAGCTTATGTATCTGGCAGAAATTCAATGTGGACCCTTCTCTAGATATGTTTTATCTTCACCTCATGGCCTTAACCACAGTAATAAACACACATTAATACAATGGGGAAGAAGTAGGCACTGTGACTCCAAGCAACCTCGGCTGGGTCATGTTTGTAGTTCACTACTCTCAGGCTTGTGTGATTTATTAAGCAATGTCCAGAGAGATCTAGTGAGTTTTCACATAGCTAACACAATTAAATATTAAAAGAAAATATTATCTCATTCTGTTGAAATAAAACCCTGGATGTAAGTTAACTTATTGATATCCAAAATATATCTTAACATTCGACTTGTTATTTTTTAAGTGAACAAAAATTGACTTACTCTAGACTAACAGACAAATTTATAAACCACCAAGTTCTAATAATGACAGAAATTAATTTGGAAAGCAGTTTGATAGTTAGTAAAATGTTATTGCTAGCTGGATAGGCAGTACATTGCGGAGAGATTAATGGCAGGAGGAGAAAACTTGCTGGAGACCTTTGGAACGGAAAATTTTCATGAGGTAATGCAGAAAGCTGTTCTGAGGTACCTTTGCATCATCAAGAGGGAATTTAATTTAGATGTTCAATATTAGTGTCAAGCCCTGAGAAGCTTCTTGGATCAAAACAGCAGCAATTAACAAATACATTGCTGGCAGTCGAATCCATCCCACAGGGCAGCAGTTCAGAGAAAGCTGGTTTTCATTTCATTTGTAGTGACCTAATTTCTAGACAATGCTTTAACTCGTAGCATTTTGTTATTTTTCACCTAGGAAAGCCACTGTACCAAGTTTGGAAGGTGTAGGTATGCAAAATCTGTAAATGGCAGTGTTTTCCTTTGTCTGGCACTGCAGCTGGGGCAGGTCTCAATAGGCACCTTCTCTTAGGACACATTGAGACCAACAATTGCATGTTGAGCTTAACTAGTCTGCAAGGGCTGCTGGCTACATTAACGCTGGTACTTTTATTGTCTAAAAGCTACAAGGAAGCTATAAAGTGAAAAATCCAACACAGTGAAAACACAGTGACATTAAAAAGAACCATTACAGCTCCACTTTAGGTGCCTGGAATACATTAAGTGTCACAACTAGCCACTTTTATCTCACAATTAGGGAGTATATATTGTTTGCTACATCAGTCTTTACTAATTAATTCTAATTATTCTGTTATTTCAACCAAGTTGCTATAGACAAATAGAGGTAATTTTTTTTTCTTTTTCTGAAGTTTATTATGGAAAGGTGGTTTTGTTTTGGGGTTGGGGGTTTTTTTGTAAGACAGTTAGAACAAAAAACCCCCAACATTAAGAAGATCCAAACTACCGTTTAATTTAACAGGATTTGTCAAGGAGCAGTTGTGATTATTTTTTTGTTTGCTCTTTCAATTTTAAACAACAAACCCCTATTTTTCAAAGGTTTCATTCAGCTCCTTCTTCCCTCTTACACTGAGATAAAGGAAAGAAAAAATCATAAATTGTTACAGTAATTTTCCAGACATGCACCTCGGGAAAAAAAAAAAAAAAAATCAACATTCCTAAAACTTTAATTTTTTTTCCCTCATATTTCTATATATTAAGAAAGCACTACACACTTCGAATGAAAGGCAAGAAAAAGCAGTTAATTTTGTTTTACAAGTTCATCTTTCCTTGGATTTTGGTTTGGTTCCTTATAGCACTCATAAGAATATTCTATTTTCTGAGGAAGAATTTATGATGACCCAGGCACTGACCATAACAATATTAGTATCACAAAAATCCCAGGATTGTGGGAATTGGGTGACCGGGGACTGGGAACGGGTTAGCTCTGGTTGACAGTGAAGTCAGCATCAAACTGAGATGCTAGGAAGGGAAACCTCTGGTTAGGTTATGGCGAGAAGAATGGGATTATGGGTATAGTGTTGTTAATGAAGTTGTACGGTATAAGGTTATGTTCTGAGTTCTTGCATATGAACGGTTATCATTTTACGTATAAGGTCATGTGATTGTTCATTGGTTCGCTAGCTGGGACAGAGCTTATACATTGTTATGTTTGCCCCATTGTTGGGTCTTTTGAGGTTGCGCCATACCTGAAACTATGGGTTGTGTTCGGCTTATGTTCTTCTGTTGGCTCCGGCTGTTGTTAAAGTGATTTTCTGGGTTTACTCAATCTTCCCATCCCTATTTCAACTGCCACCCTGGCTGGTCTGGTTCATGTTGCATCACGGGCGACACAGGAT